>NC_134687.1:203288121-203608954 GCF_050947455.1 Rhinoderma darwinii
CATCAGACAGGACTTGAAATGCAGAGACCTGCTGGATGAAGCAAAGAATTATCACCTGCACTTGAGCAGCCGAGCTGTTCCTGATTTTGAATATACAATCCGCACGACTCCCAGGAAACAGACTGCTGGTAATTGTAATGTTAATTCTTGTTCTTGTGTTCGTTAAAGTATACTTACCTTGAACTACTGCATCCATTTACTTCCTGCCTGCTGATGTCCATTGCAGGGGCAGATATATATATATATATAGAGATCGGTATAGCTAAAATAACATGAACATCTTACCGAAATGGGGAATTACAACCTCTGTGTGTCTGTAGAAGGAACTTTCTAGCTAATAAAGTCCTGTGATTATAGCAGCCTCATCGCTATATAAAGCAGGCTGTTCCCCTCTTTGCAGTGTGGGGGAGGAGTCTTGTAGAAACAGTGGCCAGGACTGGTCAGCAGTTCCACTGTATCATGGCAGACCATGATCCGCTTCGTTAGTGAATTAGGAGTTAATAAAGGAGAGGTCTGCAGCACAAACGGCTGAACTTTGAAGAGAGAGGCTGAACAACGGTACTGCACATAAGGATCTAGGTTCACTGTGTAATTTTATATTTTTCACTGGAGTTAGGCTTCGTTCACATCGGCGTTAGGGCTCCGTTCCGTATGTTCCGTCGGAGCTTTCCGTCGGAATGGAGCCCTGACTGACATAAACTGAATCCATAGGTTTCCGTTTCCACCACCATTGATTTCAATTGTTTCAGTTTGTCTCCGTTGTGCAAGGGTTCCGTCGCTTTGACTGCGTATTCATCCCATCAAAACGACGGAACCCTTGCACAACGGAGACAAACTGAAACCATTGGCACCGGATCCGTCACTATTGAACATTGAAATCAATGGTGATGGAAACGGAAACCTATGGTTTCAGTTTGTCAGTCAGGGCTCCGTTCCGACGAAAAGCTCCGACGGAATGTCGGAACGGAGCCCTGACGCAGATGTGAAGATAGCCTTACACTTTATTGAGCACCCCCTTTTCAAAAAAAAAAAAAAAACCAGTCCATCAGGTGTCTCCTTCTCTCAACGTGTTTACAAATTTTATCCGGCCTTATCCTGGTTATTCATTTTTGTTAGACAACTGGGTGACAATCGGTGTGGCTGCCATTAAAGGATTACACTTTTTGGACAAATCTAGTAGTGACCTGGGTCTTTCAGCATTATGTGAGACTTGAACCCTTTACTTGTATTAGCAGTCAGTGCAGCTCTACAGATAGATGTACAGCTGCCAATAAACAAGTCTACTGCCAGTAGAACCGATTCTCCGTAGTTTTAGGGAACAGACGTTGGCGTATGTCCTAAGGGTGCAGTTATGCCCTAAGTGACCTTTAACAGATCAAACCTGTAATATGAGCAAGTGAAAGCTGTTGCCATCAGTATTTAGAAATATAGGGGTATTCAGATGATTAGGCATTGTTTTATATATCTTTACATATATTTAATTTGCTTATTTGAAATGTGACACATCTATTCTATTTCTATTACACATCTATTTCTACTTGTCACAAGCAAATGCTTGTGTGATGAACGTTTGAGTAAAAACAGTTACTCGTTGGTATGGAGATGTATTGTATAATGTATTCGTGTTTAAAGGGAGTCTGTTACTTTATGCTGCTCAATCTGAGTCACCCTGAATTTCAGCGATGTGTCCGTAGTTTTCTTAAAATCCTTATTTATCTCCTGCAGCGCGAGCTGAGCGTATCCAGGAGCTGCCGCTCCACGTGCCGCTGATTGACAGCTTGCTCCCCACACTGAAAATAGAGAGAAAGCTGTCAATCCGCAAAGGGGAGCTGAAGCTCATGAATATTGAGGACTCTTGAGCGTGAGCACATCGAGAGGGCTCCTTGCTCGGCTCGTGCTGCTGGAGATAAACAGGGATTTTTTATGAAAACGACCGAATATTACAAAGTAAGTGACACACCACTGGAATCCGGATCTCTGGCGCTACTTTATGTTGCTCTCGGGTAGGGCAGCATAAACCTAGTGACCGAGTCCCTAATATATTCCTCTCCTCTTTCTCTGCCAGGTGTTCTGTTTTGTGTCGGAGGACGTGGAGGTTCGGGTGACCCGTTTCGCAGTATTGAATGCTACTCTGTTAGTAAAAACAGCTGGTTCTTTGGGCCGGAGATGAACAGTCGCAGAAGACACGTGGGTGTAATCTCTGTGGGAGGTCAGTAGAATGTCTGCTATCCTTGTACTGTGTCACTGCTTATGATATGAATGTTCGCAAAGCAGCAAGCTTGACAACTGTATCTACTCATATTGAGTGTAAAAACAAGGTTTTCTAATCTAACCGTACAGGTGTTAAGCCTCCAGGAGTCTCGCTGGTTTATAAGGAAGTTACTATAGAAGTATAACCCTTTCATTGCTTCAACAATTTTCACACTTGACATACAAATAAAAAAAAAAATCTAATTACATCCCCCATACCCATTTTATTTTCTGAAATTTGACACCTTACACGTTGTAAAAATGCCACTCAGCACTTTATTCTTAATTTTGTGTCAAAGCTTAACGTTGTAAAAAAATTCATACATGTTTTTTATGTCATGTTTGTTGCTAAAAGATAGAGGCTTCGTTTACATCTGCGTTGAAGGCTCTGTTAAGAGCCTCCATCACAAATGCCATCAAAAAATGTATGAAAAAATAGCACAGCATGTAGCGCAGTGTTTTTCCGGTAAAATTACAGACCCCAATAAAGTCTATGTGGTTAGTTGGGCACCATTAGTGCCCTTTTGGTTTTTTTTGAAATATGAAGAAAGTAGGGATGTGCGATGCATCGAAACTTCGATACTCTGCATCCCCAAACGGTTCGATACTGTTATTTCATGTATTTCGATACTTCGCTGTGCGGCCACACAGCTCAGTATAGTAACACATGAATGTATGAGAGCGAGTCCTGATAACAAGTGCCGCGGGGTCAGGATGATGCGATGCGGCCGGCTCTTCACTAATGAGCTGCGGCACTGAAGAAAGAACATGGTGGGCGCACTGCAAAACACCCCCATGTTCTGTCCTCAATGCCTTAACCGACGCTCATTAGTGAAGCGCCGGCCGCATTACCTCATGCTGACCGCGCACGCACTTCCCATCAGGAGCGGGGTAATGACTGTTTTACACAGCCGCAGACCTGCTGGCGGAGATCCGAGAAACCTCTCATCTCCGCCGCTATTCCCGTGAATGCTGCTATCACAGCGGACTGCAGCATTCAGGGGAAAATGAGAAGGGGGGATGCCCCTTGGATCGCGTCACAGGGAATTCCTGTGATGCGATTGAGGGACATACCATATATGGGCAGACAGCCCAGGGTCTATCGAAGGACCCCAGGGCTGTCCTACCATATTTCCTGTTGTTAGGGCATACTTGGGTATGTCCTAACAACTGCCTGTGTACTATCAGTACACAGGCTAATGTACTGGCATATATCTGATATATACCAGTACATTAAAGTTTTAAAAATAAAGTAAAAACATAAAGTAATGTTAAATAAAAAAAATACACATACACCTTTTTTACAATAAACCTTAAAATAAGCCTCAATACATAAAATATACACATTCGGTATTGGCGCGGCTATAATAACCTGCACAACAATTTTTTGGCGTCATTTATGATGTGTACGCTGTAAAAAAATAAAATAAAAACTGCTTTCTTTCACTTATTGTGAGGCGCGAGGTGTGATGACTTTAACCTCCATGTGCCTCATATTAATAGTAATTAACCCCATCATGTACCTTACATATTAACCCATTATGGGGTTAATTACTATTAATGTGAGGCACGTGGAGGTTAAATTCATCACACCTCGCGCCTCACATCAGAAAACGGAAGAACTTTTTTTTTTATTACTGTTGGCAAAGTATCGAATTGGTATCGAAATCGCAATACTAAACGAAGTATCGGTATCTAAGTCCAAATTCTGGTATCGTGACATCCCTAGAAGAAAGAGAGTAATGGAAATACGAACATAGATGTGAACACAGCCTTAACCCATAGCAGAGCCTGAGATGCACAGCACATCCTCTAAATAAAAGTTCAGTATATGCAAAGTTCATACATACCGCTTATGCCTATGTCTACATTCACATATCTCCAGAACGGAATAGACCAAAAATCTCTGCAATCCAGATGCCAGTAACATCCGAGTCGACAAATGGTCTAATAAGGCGGGGAGGATTAGATGTGTAACCTCTCATCTCACCCCTGTAGTAGGAAAAAAGTCCCCCTAAATGTGACATTTGGATAAAACACATGATTCTCACTGGTATCGTGGTGATCTCGTGAAAAGTCCCTGTATCGCACCCTTTGGGTCACTGGAGGTTGTACAGGGGGAGAGAACTGTAACAAGCTTTGCTCTTTCTTCTAGCTCTTACTTGCAGCTCCCCCCTCTTTGACAGTGACACACACAAAGTGAAACTTTTTATCCTGCTCCCCTGGCACACTGATTCAAAGAGCACCAAAGGGGCACAAGCCCTGCGCTAGACATGTGTGTGAGATTTGCCAGTGTTCCTGTAAGGCAACTGGCTGCAACAGGAGCTCTCCCCCCTGCACTGCTTCATGTGTGCAATGGGAGAGCAGGCCACCTAATGGACTTCATCCATGTCAGACAAAAAAAATGGAAGGGGTCAGTAATGATCAACTGCGTTCTCTATAAGATTACAACGATACTTTTTGCTTCAGAACCGTGGAGAATTCAGACTGACAAACGCTGTGGAGAAATTCTTCTGTATATATAGAGATCACATAGTTATCTACTTCTCTATTTTATGAGAATGTCTTTTTACCTACACCTGCTAATGGAACCTTATAAATCCTGTCGGATCTGTTAACTGTCCCACAGATGGCCAGACAGAATTTGTTCCTCCAAAAGTTAGCAACCCTCAATTCCACAGGGATGAGTAGGGCTGGAGGTGCAACGGTTTGCAAAAAGGAGATACTAAAAAAAATCTAGAATCGCCTCCATTTTTTTAAATACAATGTAGAAGAAGGGATTCCACGGCACTCACCATTCAGTTAAAATACTCTTCTTTATTAAGGCAAAGAATGGGCAGCACGGATGTCAAGCACAAGCCTATGGGCGTTTCGCGTGTACCCATGCTTTGTCAAGGCCTTGACAAAGCGTGGGTACACGCAAAATGGCCGTTTGTTCCTGCTCCACATCTGTGTTCTCTTCCTATATACCACTGTTATTAATTGATGTGAAACCTGTTAAGGATTGTGCTTCGAGTATGGTGCTGGGACATGTGGTGCTCCAAGTGCTGGAGCAGTGCCAGTCTATTTTTTTTCGTTCTTTTGACATTAGATCTTGTTTAATCATTACAAAAATATCCCAACCCCTCCATGCCTGCTGAGAGAGTGAGCTCTTCCAGGTGTGATACTAGTGCTGTACCCTGCACCATGAGCCGAGCCTCTTCCCATTCCCTCACAGCATGCAGTCTCACATAGAAAGTAAAGAAAATTGCAGCTGCACCCCCCCCCCTCCTTTATGTTTACTGTATTACGCTAGATGGATTTTTTTTGGGGGGGACTGTTGAAATTTCAGAGAGCCTGCATGCTGGTAAAGGGGAGCTACAGGCTGCTAGAAGGTGAGGAAGATGGCCCTAATAAGATACCTAAAGTTCCTCGCATGTACTACTAATTTATGCAAAACTATTTATAACACTTTAAAGTTATGCAAAAGAAAAGCGTAATCTATTTATTTTATGTCATCCTTATATCTTTAAGGTAAATTCACACGTAGCGTAAATACTGTGGATTTTCTGCAACGGATTTGGTTGCAGAAAATCCGCAGCATAATACAGTAGCATCAGAGCGTGTGAGATTTGAACAAATCTCATCCACGCTGCGTAAATACGGAGTAGAAAAAATTCTCAGAAATTGACCTGCGGTGTTTTTTTTTTTTTTTAATCCATTGCATGTCAATTGTATTTGCGTAAATTCTGCTTATTTGTAGCAGGTTTTCCCCATTTGAATTCAATGGGGAGGTAAAACCAGCAACAAATAGCAGATGTTGCGTTTTTTTGCAGCAGAAAAGCAGCGATTCTGCCGCACAGCACAACTCTGAAAAAAACAACTTATACTTACCAGAATTCTGTGTTTCTTCATCCAGGCCGGCCTCCTGGGATGATGTTTCATCCCATGTGACCGCTGCAGCCAATCACAGGCTGCAGCAGTCACACCGGCTGAAACGTCATCCCAGGAGGACAGGTGTTGCAGGACGGTGGAGGGACGCCTTGCCACGGCTACATAAGTATGAAACTGCGCAACAATTTAGTGCGGTTTTTCGTCTGGAATTCCCTGCGGCAACAAGGGCAGAAACGCTGTGTGCTTTTACGCAGCGTATTTGCCCTGTGTTAACATACCCTTAATATTGTATCTTTCTATTACCTATATTGGTTTCTACATTGACAGGTATATTTATATGCTTTATTGGATCTGCTCAGTATGATTGTGTGTGTATGTGTTGATATCCAGAATATCATATAGTATGTGCAGGATCGCATTCTTTCTACACACTTGACCTACTGTGTAGCGTGTCATAGTGCAACTTCATGTTTGTTGTGTCGTCCGTCCCTCCCCCCAAAGCTTAACTTTTTATTTCTAAAAGGAATGTAAATACAAATGGTAGGCTTTGTGATAGAAATATATATATATATATATATATATATATATATATATATAATGTATGTGTGTTGTTTGTTTATTTTTGAATATTTTTTTAGGAAAGGTATATGCGGTTGGTGGGCATGATGGAAATGAACATTTGGGCAGCATGGAGCTATTTGACCCTTTAACAAATAAGTGGATGATGAAGGCATCAATGAATACAAAAAGGTAGTGTAATATTGAAATAGTTTATTTTATTTTATTTATCGTTCCTTTACTTCAAATATGTGTTCACCGTTAAACACCAGTTCATATATAGAGGTCCTGTAAATAAAAGGTTGAGTAACTTTGAAAATACATTCTATTACTTATATTGTACTGATCTTGAGTAACCGGATTTGTTACAGTCCAGAGATACATTTATATTCCTGCTGGTTGCTATTGGGAACAGTCAAAGTGTTGACAGACACCTCACTTATAGTGTAGATAAGAGCCTGTAATGCAGCGCAGAGTACTGCACTTTATAATGAATTTGTCTGTCAGATTATCGTATAAAGCCCTCTGGTGGCGGCTTTACCTCTCAGAATGTGGAGAGCAAGCTTTTTACAGAAATAAAACTAGTGAGGGATTTTGGGGGATTTTAGCGAAGCAGAAAGCAAAATTGTAAATGCAGTTGTCTGGGTGAGACTCGGGATCATTACAAGAAATACAATGTATTTACAATCTTAGATTTGATTGCTTTGATATATAAACTGTAAATTGGTGTTGAAACGTGAACAGACCTTTTTAGTTGTGAATGTTTCCATTATATTCTTTCCAGTGGTCCATGTTCATGTGACCGAAATAAAGCATTAGAAATCCACTGCAGGAATGTAAGCCATGGAGGACAACCACAATTGTGTATACTTGTTTTGCACATTGCCAGTGTTTGTTAGGATGACTGAACAAAGGCCCTTTTTTACTCTGCCCTTCTGAGACCTTTTACAGACATTTGTCAAGTGGCAGAACAGACGCGTTCTTAAAGGAGTTATCCGGGGACCAAAAATGTCTTTGCATTCATATATTTATGTAACAAGAAGTCACTAATGTACTTTAATGAAAAATTCGGTACTAAATGGTGCGGTTCAAACCCGGTGAACTGTTCCCGGAAGTCCTGTAGTTCTTCTAATATTGATGACGCGCCGACATGTGACTGAGGGCTTGCTTCCTGTGCGGTTCGTGTCGGCGTGTTATCAATGGCTGTCACACTGCCTATTGCTGGAGTCCCCGAGCAGAGCATCAGCTAGCACTTTGCTCGGGACTCCAACACTGCTCCCGACGTTTGGTCAGTGACTTCAGGGGTGTCCTATAACTGGAGTTCCGAAGCAGAGCATCAGCTGATGCTCTCTTTGGGGACTCCAGTAATGCTGCCCATATATGGACAGTGACTCCAGGGGATTCCTATCACTAGAGTTCCCGAGTAGAGTATCAGCTGATGCTCTGCTCATGAACTCCAGCTACAGGAAACCCCTAAAGTCACTAACCAAATGTCGGGAGCAGTGCTGGAGTCCCGAGCAAAGCGCTAGCTGATGCTCTGTTCGGGGACTCCAGCAAAAGGCAGTGTGACAGCCCCTTGCGGTCATTCCATTGATAACACGCCGACACGAACCGCACAAAGAAGCAAGCCTCAGTCACGTGGGGCCCTGTCGGCGTGACATCAATATTAGAAAAGCTCCAGGACTTCCGGGAACACTTCACCGCGTTTGAACGGTACCATTAAGTTTAATTTTTAATTAAAGTATATTAGTAAGTGACTTCTTTTTACACAAATATATGAATGCAAAGCAATTTTTGGTCCCCGGATAACCCCTTTAAGCTTTGTTCACAATTTGCAAAGGATGTGAAGCACGTTCTGTAGACTCGCGGCCCCTGGTATTCATGCCCTGGGCTATTTGTATATCGGAGTTCATCACAGTAAGTTAAGAAGTTACACTAGGTTATTACATGTGTAAAGTTGTCTGGTAGTGATCCACTGTACCCTGTTATAATCACTTTTGTAATAAAAAAATTAAATGTACTGGCAGTCAAGAATGAAAGAGCACATTAAAAATCTTATTAGTAAAGATATGTAAATGCAGTGATCAAACCTGACTAACTTACGCTCTTTAGCCACAATAGGGTTAAATGTGTAGTTGGGCTCGCCACCTCTGCTCTGTGCTAGTTTTGAGCAAAGCTGACAACTTTCCAAGAGGACTCTGACCTCCTATAGAGGGGCAGAGCCAGTGCCATACAGCCTTTATAGGGTAGCCTATTGTTCAATAACTTCCTGGATAGCAGACTTAAAGAGGCTCTGTCACCACATTATAAGTGCCCTATCTCCTATATAAGGAGATGGGCGCTGTAATGTAGGTGACAGTAATGCTTTTTATTTAACCCCTTCCCGCACCTTGGCGTAACTGTACGTCCAGATCAGCAGTAACTTCGCGCACCTGGGCGTACAGTTACGTCCGCGCTTTAACGGTTAACCGCCGCGCGGCGCTACACCGCAGCGGCTGTTATCTGTGCAGGGTGTCAGCCCTGCTCTCCCCGTTGCCGATCAGCGGCCTGTCGTCGCTGAAATCGGCAATTAACCCCTTCGATGCGGTGGTCGATTGCGATCACAACATCGAAGAGGTTTACAGCGGATCGGCAGCCCCCCACATGTATTTGCGGGGGCTGGCGATCCTTATCATGGCAACCAGAGGCCAGACAATGACCTCCCGGTTGCCATTACACTACGTGTGTAGTGTAATGTATTCCAGCAGCGATCAGAGCTGCCGTCTAAGTGTCCCCTAGTGGGACAAGTGAAAAAAGTTAAAAACAGATAATAAAAATGTTTTGAAAGTGTAAAAATCAAAGTTAGAAAGTGACAAACAAAGAATGCTTTTTTTCCTATAATAAGACTTTTATTATAGGAAAAAAATGAACACGTTAAAAAAAGTACACATATTTGGTATCGCCGCGTTCGTAACGACCCCAACTATAAAACTGTAATATTATTTTTCCTGCACGGTGAACACCGCGAAAAAAATAAACGAAAAACAGTGCCGAATCACAATTTTTTTGGTTATCAACCCTCCCAAAATATACAATAAAAAGTGATCAAAAAGTCGCATGTACTCCAAAATGGTACCAATACAAACTACATCCCGTCCCGCAAAAAACAAGCCCTTACACCGCTTTTTTGACTGAAAAATAAAAACGTCATGGCTCTCAGAATATGGTGACACAAAAATTAATTTATTTTATAAAAAAGTGATTTTATTGCATAAATGCTGCAAAACATAAAAAAATTATATACATCTGGTATCGCCGTAATCGTATCGACCCGCAGAATAAAGTATAATGGTCATTTATAGCCCAGGGTGAACGCCATAAAAAAAACAAATAAAAAACATTGTCAGAATTGATGGTTTTTGGTCACCTTGCTTGCCAAAAAATGGAATAAAACGTGATCAAAAAAATTGCATGTACCCCAAAATGGTACCAATGAAAACTACAGATTGTCCCGCAAAGAATAAACCCTCACACAGCTCCGGTGGAGAAAAAATAAAACCGTTCTGGCTCTCAGAATATGGTGATGCAAAATGTGCAGAGTGTCCAAAAGCGGATAAGATCGGGCGCCATTTATCAGTGCGACACCAGCCACATATCTGCGGATTATTATTTATTTACTGCATTATTATACCCTCTTATTATACCCTGATGTACTCTGCTCAGCTTACATACGCCCCCACATTATAAACTCAAACACCAGTAAAACCCCAAACAGAACAACTACCAAGCAAACTCTGCGCCCCAAAAGCCAAATGGCGTCCCTCCCTTCTGAGCCCTGCAGCGTGCCTAAACACCAATTTACGTCCATAGATATGGCATCGCCATACCCGGGAGAACCCGGTTAATATTTTGAGGTATTTGTCTTCAGTGGCACAAACTGGGCATAACATAGTGCACTAAAATGGCATATGAGTGGAAAATTGTAATTTTCACTCCGCACCATGCGCTGCGCATTAACCCCTGCGCGCACCACGACATAGCATGTCGTAGTGTGGGGGGTGATGTATGAAGCGTCTCACTTAAAAAATAAAGAATTTAGAACGGCAAAATCGCTGTTTTTTTGGTCACCTTGGCTCTACCTAAAAATGTAATAAAAAGTGCTCAAAAAGTTGTATGTACCAAAAAGTGGCACCAATAAAAACGACCGCTCGTCCCTCAATAAATAAGCCCTCATACCGCTCTATTGACTGAAAAATAAAAAAGTTGTGGCTCTTGGAACGCGGGGAGGAAAAAACTAAGAAGGAAAAGAAAAAAATGGATCACTCCATAAAGGGTTAATTACTTTCTAATGAAAAACCATTTATGACCACACGTGGGGTATAGCCGTACTCGGGAGAAATTGCTTTACAAATGTTGGGCAGCTTTTACCCCCTTTATCCTTTGTAAAATTGAAAAAAATGCAACATTTTAGTGGAAGAAATGTCGATATTCATTTTCACTGCCTAATTCTAATAAATCCTGCAAAAGACTTGTGGGGTCTAAATGCCCACTATATCCCTAGATAGATTCTTTAAGTGGTGTAATTTCCACTTTTGGGGGGTTTCCCCTGTTTTGGCCTCTCAGGGGCTTTGCAAATGCGACATGGCACCCAAAAACCATTTCAGCTAAATTTGAGCTCCAAAAGCCAAATAGCGCTCCTTCCCTTCTAAGCCTTGCTGTGGGTCCAAACAGCAGTTTATTACTACATATGGCATATTTCCGTAATCGGGAGAAATTGTTTCACAAATGTTTGGGTGCTTTTTCTCCTTTATTCCTTGTAAAAATTTAAAATGGCTACCTTTTTTCAGAAAAAAAGTCGATTTTTACCTTTACAGAATAATTCCAATGAATTCAGCAAAACAACCGTGGGGTCAAAATGCTAACTTTACCCCTAGAAAAATTCCTTGAGGGGTGTAGTTTCCAAAATGGGGTCACTTTCCGGGGGTTTCCACTATTTTGTTCCCTCCAGTGCATTTCAAACGCGACATGGCACTGAAAACCATTCCAGCAAAATCAGAATTTCAAAATCCAAATGGTGCTCCTTTCCTTCTGAGTCCTGCTGTGGGTCCAAACAGCGGTTTATTACCACATATGGGGTATTGCTATAATCAGGAGAAATTGCTTTACATATGTTGGGGTGTTTTTTCTCTTTTATACCTTGAAAAAATTTACAATTTCTACGTTTTTTCAGAAAAAAAGTAGATTTTCATCTTCACAAACTAATTCAAATAAATTTAGCAAAAAAACTGTGGGTTCAAAATGCTAACTATACCCCTAGATAAATTCCCTGAGGGGTGTAGTTTCCAAAATGAGGTCACTTTTGGGGGTCTTTATTGTTTTGGCCCCACAAGACCTCTTCAAACCTGACATGGTACCTAAAATAGATGCTAAAAAAAGAAGGCCCCAAAATCCACTAGGTGCTCCTTTGCTTCTGAGGCCTGTGTTTCAGTCCATGACTGCACTAGGGCCACATGTGGGGTATTTCTAAAAACTGCAGAATCTGGGCAATAAATAATAAGTTACATTTCTTGGGGAAAACCTTCTGTGGTATAGAAAAAAATTTATTACAAATGAATTTTGTATAAAAAAAATTTAATTTGTAGCTTTCACCTCTACTTTGCTTTAATTCCTGTGAAACGCCTAAAGGGTTAATACACTTTCTGAATGCTGTTTTGAATACTTTGAGGGGTGCAGTTTTCAAAATGGGGTGATTTATGGGGACTTTCTAATATGACTCTCAAAGCCACTTCAGAACTGAACTTGTCCTTGTAAAAATCGCCTTTTGAAATTTTCTTGAAAATATGAGAAATTGCTGCTAAAGTTCTAAGCCTTGTAACGTCCTAGAAAAATAAAAGAATGTTCAAAAAACGATGCCAAACTAAAGTAGACATATGGGGGATGTTAACTAGTAACTATTTTGTGTGGTATTACTATCGGTTTTACAAGCAGATACATTTAAATTTAGAAAAATGCTAATTTTTGCAATTTTTCGCTAAATTTTGGTGTTTTTCACAATTAAATACTGAATCTATCGGGCAAATTTTGCCAGTAACAAAGTCCAATGTGTCACGAGAAAACAATCTCAGAATCGCTTGGATAGGTAAAAGCATTCCGGAGTTATTACCACATAAAGTGACACATGTCAGATTTTAAAAATCGGCTTCGTCCTGAAGGCCAAAACAGGCTCAGTCCTGAAGGGGTTAAAAAACCGATCTATTTTCACAACGTTAGGAGCGATTTTGGTTTATGCTAATGAGCTTTCTTAATGCCCAAGTGGGCGTACTTTTACTTTCGACCAAGTGGGCGTTGTACAGAGGAGTGTATGACTCTGACCAATCGGCATCATGCACTCCTCTCCATTCATTTACACTGCACTAGCTTGGGGTTAAATATTTTTTTATTTATTTTTTTTACGGCGGGAATATAGGCAAAAGCGATTCTTAGCGTTTTGTTTTTCTTTATTTTTTATCCCGTTCAAGTTTCATGCTAAATAACCAATTAGATTAATTCAGGTTATTACGGTCGTATAGATACTTAATATGTGTAGGTTTTTGTTTTTATTTAGTGTAGGGGCAATAAAATATATTTAATGCAAAATAATGCCTTTTTTTGGGGGGAATTTTTTTATTTATTTTTTTGGGACTTTTATCCCTTAGGCTATGTTCACACGGAGTATTTTGGGGGAGGAATATCTGCCTCAAAATTCCGTTTGGAACTTTGAGGCAGATATTCCTCTCCCTGCACGCCGATTTTCGCCCGCGGCCATTGAGCGCCGCGGGCATAAAACAGCGAGAAATACGCTTTCTCCTGCCTCCCATTGAAGTCAATGGGAGGTCAGAGGCGGAAGCGCCCGAAGATGGGGCATGTCGCTTCTTTTTCCCGCGAGGCAGTTTTTGGGAGGCGTTCTCGGGCCGTTTCTGCCGAGTTTTGCGACGCGGTTTCCGCGTCAAAAAACTCGGCAAAATACCCCGTGTCAACATAGCCTTAATGGGATTAAAAAACCACTTTTTATTATCTTTATTTTTTACTTGTATCGTATTAGAATACTACTGTATGCTAATACATTACACTGTGTCGCTATGATACAAGCTGCTGATCGGGCAGCACATAGTGTGCTCGAACAGCATGGAAAACGGAACAGACAGCTCTGCGGTCCTTTGTAGGTCTACAGGGCTGACTGCAGAGGGATTCGCCATTTGTTTGATCGCATCACCGGAATCCCGGTGATGCGATCAAAGCGGGGAATTCCCTTTGATCATGTCACGGACCGCGGTAATCAAAGGGTTAAACAGCTGGGGTCCGAATGTTTTCCGACCCCAGCTGTGTTCAGGAGGCTTCTGTTAGTTACAGCTCCTTCCTAGAGGATGAGCGCTCACACGAGCGCTCATCAGCCTCTCCTACAGCGACGCCAAAAGACGTCGTTGTAGGCTGGGGACCTGCACCGCCTGCCGTCAAAAGACGGTGGGCGGTCATTAAGGAGTTAATAAATTGCTGTGTTACTCTATGGAAAAGAAGATAAAAATTGGAATCTGTAAAAGGGGAAAAAAGTGACTCAGTGGTTTACTGCAAGGGTATGTGCACGGGGTAGATCAACGGTGGATTTTCTTAATCTGTAGCATGTAAATTTCCATTTCCGAATTTCCGCACCAAAAAATCTTGTCGGAAATTCTGCAGTGTTTACGCTGCATGTGGACGTACTCTTAGGGACAGTTCACACGTTGAGGATTTGATGTGGATGAAATCCGCATGTGCATATTTCTTATGGTGCGGATTTCATTGCAGATTTTAATATCGAGTTGATTTCTATGATGAAAATTCTCAATTAATACGCATTGAAGCCGGCGGGGAAAGGTCATGCTGCGGATTTAACATTTCTATCCGCATCTATATATCTGCAATGTAAAAATACACTACATGTGGTTTGAGTTTGTTTAGACCCTTCTACTTGCATTGTACAGTAAAATGATGCGGATTTGCTCTGTGTGAACTGACCCTAAGGCTACATGCAGACATTGCGAAATTTGGTGCAGAAAATTGGCATAAAAAAAACGCCGGTAATTCCGTAGGTAAAAGCTGCATCGAATAGTGCGGTGTTTTGTTTTTTTTTGTTTTTTTTTGTTTTTTTTAAAAAACTGTTCATATACAATTCGCAAGCAGAAACGCAAGATTGACATGCCGTGGATTTTAAAATACGCATCACAGGTCAATTTACGCGCGAAAAAAAATCTGTAACTTGTAGATGAGATTTCTTCAGATCTAAATCTCCTTTACTTTGCTGCTACTGTATTACGCTGTGGATTTGCCGCACAAAAATACTTGCGGCAAATTTGCACGTTATGCACATCCTGTGCATTTGGCCTAAGGCATCATTTACACGAGCGTAATATACGCGCGTGCTTTTCACGCGTGTTGTATGCACCTATATTACTCTCTGGGGCCGTGCAGACAGTCCGTGGGTTTTGCGCAGCGTGAGTGCGCTGCGTAAAACTCACGACATGTTCTATATTTCAGCGTTTTTCGCGCATCACGCACCCATTGAAGTCAATGGGTGCGTGAAAACCACACATGCCACACGGAAGCACTTCCGTGTGAACTGCGTGATTCGCGCAACAGCTGTCAAACTCAATGTAAACAGAAAATCACCACGTGCTTTTCTGTTTACAAACATCCGAACGGAGTGTCATAATGGCGGCTGCGCGAAAATCACGCAGCCGCGCATCATACACTGATGACACACGCAGCTGTTAAGTGCTTTTTGCGCACGCAAAACGGCGTGTTTTTTGCGTGCGCAAAACGCGCACGCTCGTGTAAATCAGGCCTAAGGCTGATCCTTCTCTCATTGAGTTTTTATATTTCTTGATACCCTGCCCGCTAACGTAGTGATCTTCTGTTATGTTAGTTGTAGATGCCAGCTGTATAGCCCTGCAGGAGTATCCTCCGTTATGTGTGTATATTATGTATATCATTGTATAGATTTCTATTCCACTTGTTCTTAATGCTCATTCACAAAGCACCAAGTCCTTTTACTATCTATCTGTTTTTAATAGGAGAGGTATTGCTCTGTCATCACTTGGTGGCCCAATATATGCTATTGGCGGACTAGATGACAACACTTGCTTTAATGATGTGGAGAGATATGATGTGGAGTCGGACCGCTGGACAGGTGTGGCTCCAATGATCACCCCTCGTGGGGGTGTTGGATCTGTTGCTCTGGTGGTATGTATACAGGCAAACTAATGATAAAAAAATAAAATAATTCTAGGTACACATTTAGTAACCTATATAAAAAAAAATGTTTAATTTTTTTTTTATATCCTTCTTCCTTGCTGTATCTTTCTCGCTGCTGTAAGCTGCAGTTCCCTAAAGCATTTGGTAATTCCAAGTACAACATGGTTTCTTAGTCTAATTCTGCTTTCCAGCACTGAGCTGTTGTGCCCAGACATACAACTGGAAAAGCGATTAGCCTGGCTCTCATGTGGGTGAATGAAATATCTTCAGTTTTCCACTAAGAATTGGTACAATATGCACAGTGCCACGTCCGCAATGTTCTCTAAAAATGGATTAGGTATTATTAATTCTACTAACAAGCAAAGAATATACATATGGATAAAGCATTCCGCCACAAGGTGATAATCCTAACCTTAATGTGTAACTTGACGGAACATTTCTGTAGTCAGAAAGGCTTTATCCTTCTCCCTTTTTTAGATGATCTTGAAAACCACAATGGAAAACTATTTAAAATGTTATTAGGCCTTTTAAGGACCTTTTTGGCCATTTTCTATATACGTAGAGTACTTTTACACAGTGGTATTTTCACTCTGATACATCCACATATTTATAGTTTCAGCATAATAAAGCAAACTTTTTTTGTTTTTTTTGGCCAATATTGATGTGTGTACGCATCCTTATTGGTTCTGATGATCTTGCTAGTCTTTCAACATGGGCACCCCAGCACTTGGGCACACATTGACACCAGTTGCGTGATCAGCTGATTGCTGCGGATACCACTTCTTTAACTCCCAGTGATCAGCTGTTTTTGCCGTGAAAGCTTTTTGTGCCAACTCGCAGCTGCTGCAGGGAAATGTAGTCTAACATAGCGGCCGTTTAAATGAACAGGGGATTATGTAATACATGGTTGCCTCGAGCCAGTCAGGGCAGAATCCGCTCTTACAACATGCTCCTAGTTTTAAGGCTTTTCTCACGTCAATCCCAGTAATACATGCTGCATAGGAGTTCTGTGTGTCTAGGATGCTGTGTGATCCGCCCCCCAAGTATATGGGTGCTCTCCTTTACACAGATACACAGCCTGTGTGATTCAGACCCCCCCCCCCCCACCACCACCACAAGTCTTTGTGATCTGTCCTCAGGACTTGAATGCATCCCCTCCTCTCAACTCTCTACTACTCTCTAAGCTGCTCTATATAACCTCCTGTTCTCCCTGCTGCTTTGTTTAACACTTAGAGAAGGGAGTGGGAAGCAGAGCCAACATGTGCTGCTGTCTGATCTATGTCAGAAACAGTAGGACAGCCAGCTAGGTAAAGGAGTTGGAGACTCTATAGCTGCAACGTGGTAGTTTTCATTAAAAACTTCCTATTTAGAAAGTTGATCTTGCATTTAGGAAGCAAATGAAAAATAAAACAATGTTTAGTGCAAACGTGTCTAGCCTTTTTAGTTTATAGGCTCGTATCTTGGGATGTGTTCTCCCTATGCATTCATCCTAGTTTTTGGTTTATCATGTTTAATTCGAGTATTTTTGAAAGATTTCTTTAATATTCTCACTGGAATACAATTTTCTGTAAAAGATACAAACAACTGTACTTCACTTTTGTGTTTAGAACCATGTCTTTGCTGTGGGTGGAAATGATGGTGTAGCTTCCCTCTCAAGTGTGGAAAGGTATGACCCACATCTGGACAAATGGGTTGATGTGAAGGAGATGGGCCAGCGAAGGGCTGGCAATGGAGTTAGTGAACTTCATGGCTGCTTATATGTCGTGGGTAAGAGGTGGTCTTTCTTTTTGTTCCCCTATTACAACATAGATAACACAAGGGCACTTGCTTATGCTGGCTTTTGCTCAAACTCTTCCTATCAATAGTTTAATATTGGTTTTCATAGTCAAATGTGTACAACCTATGTGTTTCCATTACACTGGTTTTGATTGTTCACATGGATTATGGCTAAGAATTTTGATAATCTAGCGCCTGGATTGGTTTTAGTGGACTATGAGGCGCATGGATATAGGACATGCAATAAGTCCATTAGTCTGAACCTTCACAGGAATATGTTAGACTATTGAGACTTTTATATCATGTATTATATTATACTTTGATCTCTTTGCTGCTGCTTTGGTGACCCGCTTCTGTGTTTACTCTTACAGGCGGATTTGATGACAATTCTCCCTTAAGTTCAGTAGAAAGATATGACCCTCGCAACAACAAGTGGGAGTATGTCTCGGAGCTAACGACACCAAGGGGTGGAGTTGGTATAGCAACTTTAATGGGCAAAATATATGCAGTTGGTGGTCATAATGGAAATTCTTATTTGAATACTGTGGAGTCTTATGACCCGATTCTGAACAGGTAATTGTATATAGTGAGATAGGTATATACATATATAGACTCGAGTGCATCTGTTTGTATTTATCCTAATTGGGTTCGGCACTTTATTGCTGATGTAAACCAATGTATGTTTATTATAAGCCTCTTATTAAAATTGTCTGTTTTCAAAGCCACACCCCCTTGATCGTCCAACCTTTTTGTCCTGCCCATAAGATGTCTGCAAATTGAGGGGCATGTGATAAAACAATTCATTCAGCCTCCTCCACTGCACCGGTGCTAGTTTTGTGCTCGGTATGTTATAATGGAGGCAGTTGAGTGGCGTTTCTCGACACATGCCTTTGCATCAGTAGCCATCTTATGGATGGGAGCGCTGTCCTTCCGGATTAGTAGGGTAGCATATAATCATTAACATACATTGGTTTACAAACACCTATATAAGAAATCACACATGAACCATTTCTAGCGAAAAATAGACCATATTTTATTGAAAGACCGTGTCATTAAAAACAAGTACATTGGCCGTAACATTACCCATAGAAAAAGGATCCCCACATAGGGTGGGTCCCACAGCCTCTATAATAAAGTGCAAATAGTGCATGCAGAAACTGGTACATAAATCATACAGTGAATATGGATAGAAACCATCCAAGACCACAAATAGTATAATAAAAAAACAGACTGCAAAAAAGTAACATTTAAAGAGACATACAGACCAGAGCTATGGGGGGGGGGGGGGGGGAAATCAACCCCAACGCGTGTTTCGCACGTAGCTTCTTCCGGTTATATAAAGCACAACCCACCAATGAACGGCTAAAACATACAGCTGGTAACAAACAACAAATTACTTTCAAAGTCCTACACGATATAAACCCATTGGCATATTCCTCCTAAGTATCATCATGTGGAAACAAGGGGGTGTGGATCTGTGAATTTACTCAACAGAACGAAAACCAAGTGCAGCTAACCGAAATCACACTAACCCATCCCTCTATGAAGGAGGTGCGGGCAAGTGGGAGCACAGTCAGCCGCCCGGGGGGCACCAGTCATAAGCACGCTGCCAGTGTGTGCATACTAGCCCATGGAATGCAGACCTCCCTCTCATTCACCCCTCCACCCTCGTGGTGGGACGGGCGTATGGTGAAGGTGGCCATCTTGTCTGCATTCCATGGGCTAGTATTCACGCACTGGCAGCGTGCCTATGACTGGTGCCTCCCGTGCAGCTGACTGTGCTCCCACTCGCCCGCCACTCCTTTATAGAGGGACGGGCTAGTGTGATTGCGGTTAGCTGTACCTGAAAGCGGATCCACCTGTAATCGAGCAGATCTAAGTTATGAACTTAGATGTAGTAGGTAACCGCTCGATGGTGTGTCAGAGACACGCAGGATCCGCTGTCACTGAACCCGTCAGATACAGGTTTCAGCGCCAGATACAGCTGCTCTGTATAGAGGATAAAAAGCAGCTGTATCTCAAAGTATTTTTAATAAAATGTAGTTAGGAAGTTGCACCACTCACACTGATGGACAGTTTTATTAAAAAAACAATAAATGATTTAAAAGGTGTACATAGCCTTAGTGGTTTTACGGCGGCCACTAACAGGCTTTATTCCGATGCAATAGCCTTTTTACGGCGCTGCATCAGAATGAATAAATGGAGCAAGGAGCAGTTAAATCTCCCTGCTCTGGTAGCTGAGGACTGGGAGCAGCCTTGCCCTAACGGGCGAGATCGATATCCGTATCAATCTCACCCGTTTAAACCCTTAGATGCGGTGCTAATAGCGAGCACTGCATCTGAGTAGGGAGGGGGGGCGCTACCTCTCTCACCCCACCGGCAGCCTGCGATAAGATCGGAGGGTGCCAGTGTCTTCTATGGCAGCCGGGGGCCTAATAAAGGCCCCCAGGTCTGCCTCCAATTAATGCTTGCTAGGTCATGCCAGAGGCATGGCCTAGCAGATGCCTGTCCGTTTTACACGGACAGATAGTAATACACTGCAATACAGAAGTATTGCAGTGTATTATAAAAGCGATTGGATGATCACATAGTGAAGTCCCCTAGTGGGACTACTAAAAAAGTAAAATAAAAAAAAGTTTATTAAAGTTAATAATAAATAGTGAAAAAAATGAAAAACACACTTTCTTCCCTTAAAAAATGCTTTACTAAAAAGTTACACATATTTGGAATCACCGCATCCGTAACGACCCCAACTATAAAATTATTACATTATTTAACCCGCTCGGTGAACGCCGTAAAAGATAAAATGGAAAACTATCCAGGAATTGCTGTTTTCTGTGAATCCTACCTTTTTAAAAAAAAAAAAAAAAATGTGCTAAAAAAAGGTTTCAAAAAGTCGCACGTACTCCAAAAAGGTACCATTAAAAACTACAAATCGTCTTGCAAAAAAAAAAAAGCCCTCATACAACTGCATCGACAGAAAAGTAAGAGTTATGGCTCTTCAAACATGGCGACACAAACAAATAATTTTGAAAAGTGTTTTTACTGTGTAAAAGTAGTAAGACATAAAACTTAAATTTGTTATCGTTGCAATCGTAACAACTCACTGAATAAAGTTATTGTGGTGTTTATACCACACCGTAAACAGTGTAAATGTAGGACGCAAAAAAGTGTGGCGAAATTGCAGATTTTTATTTTTTTTATATCTTTCCCCAATTTTTTTTTTTTATAGAAGTTAATCAATAAATATGTATCCCAAAATGGTGCTATTAAAAAATACAACTTGTCCCGCAAAAAACAAGTCCTTATGCAGCTATGTCGACGCAAAAATAAAAAACGTTATAGCTCTTTCAATAGATGATGGAAAAACTTTTGGAAAAACTTAAAAAATAGCTTGGTTATTAAGGCCTAAAATAGGCTGGTCACTAAGGGGTTAAGGAAGAGTTATTGTTAAGGTATTGTACACAAAAACCCTAAGTGAGTTTTTCACTACACGGCCTGCGTTCCTAAAAAAAAGGTTTCACCTTCTACCTATGAAGGAATCCAATCATGTTTTGGGAAAAATGTCACAACAACTTTGCCCCTATTGTATAAGCTTAATCTACAAGTGGTTGTAATAGATCCTGCCCATTTACAGTCATTGAGTCCTCTTCTCTTCAGATCTTCATTAATTCCGTTGGATCTTGCATGATTTGCATATTCAGGCTGAATAACACTTATGTCTTTTCATTGTACTATAGATGGGAGCTTGTTGGGTCTGTGGCTCACTGCCGGGCAGGAGCTGGAGTTGCTGTCTGTGCTTGTCTGAGTAGCCAGATCCGGGATATTGGCCAGGGCTCAAGCAATGTGGCAGACTGCATGTGACCAAGAAGACTGGAGCAAACTTGGTGTTGGCATCGCTTCCTAACGTACGACCTGTGTGCTTTGTACCTCGTCTGTGTATATAGTCGTGTTCAGGAGTTAGTGACTACAATAAAGTTGCACTCGTACTATACCGTCACCTTTGTCGCGATGTTTAACGACTGGGCAATACTAGAAGTCTATTTTCCTTTTCATACTTTTTACAAAACTCTAGAAATTATAACCGTTAACTTATTTGTTGAAGCGCCAAATGTCTTTTGCATAGAGGCTTCACGTTTTATCCTGTCTCTGTATACAGTCAGCCTTTTGGTTTTTGTTTTCTTTGTGTGTATGTACATATACATAGAAATATATTTATTGAAAGATTTTGTTGTGTATTAATGTATTAGTAGTTTTTACAATTGACATTAAAACAAAACTGAAAATATCTGGAAACACTTTTTAATGTGTAGTCTATTTGTAAATGCATATGTGGGAAATTGTATCAAATTTAAATAAACGTTACCTATGCTAAAATAAATAAATACACACCTATTAGAGAATTACAAAAACCGCAATATTTTAAAAGAAATCTTGTGACCTTAAACGTATTGCTTGAAGGCGCACTTGGAGAACCTTTCACCTGCCCATACATGTGAAGCATGTAATAGGGAGGGCTGAACAAACCCTGGGGCACTTTACATTTTTTCTACCTCCCTCCATTATTTAGATATCGGTGCCGTTCTATTTGGCGCCCGATATTTAAATAACCCCTGAACTGTCAATGGGGCGTGTACTGGCAAGGGGGCGTGTTAATATGGCTGTGACACCGCAAGAGCGAGCAGAGACAGTGCACGCTCTCTTCAGCTTTGAAGATCAGTCTTTTCACTCGAACTGGCAAGGGGGTGCGTCACTGCTACAGACCGTGTAAGAGCTGGGGAGAGGAGAGTGCACTCATCTCTTGCGAGAGATCAGTCTTGTATTGTCTGCTGAACTGGCAAGGGCGTGTGTCTCTGCTACGGACAGTGTAAGCGCTCCCCCAGCTCTTACACTGTCTGTAGCAGTGGCACGCCCCCTTGCCGGTTCGGGTGAAAAGACTGATCTTCAAAGCTGAAGAGCGAGAGCGTGCACTTTCTCTGCTCGCTCTTGCTGTGGCACTGTCCATATCTAATTGGACGGTGTCACAGCCATCGTAACACGCCCCCTTGCCAGTACACGCCCCATTGACAGTTCAGGGGGTTATTTAAATATTGGGCGCCAAATATAACAGCACTGATATCTAAATAACGGAGGGAGGTAGAAAAAAAAATGTAAAGTGCCCCAGGGTTTGTTCAGCCCTCCCCATTACATGCTGCACATGTATGGGGAGGTGAAAGGTTCTCTTCAACATAAAAAGGATTAAGTGAGATATTGTTTGGTTTTTCTTCGTTTTAGTTTCTTGCTCCTGTTCTGTCCATATTCTACAACTCGAAAAATAAAATAAAAAAGCAGTGTATATGTCTCATCTGAGGCAGCCATGTTTTCTGCCCCTTGATGCTAGCACACTTTAGCCAGCAAGTGGAGGGGGGGTTGGGTTTAGGCTGCATAGTTTTTGTATACACCGTGAACATGGCCGTGAACATGAAGTAATCTCCTAAGTCAATAGTAATAGTAAATCGGTAACCGAACCAGCAGCAGGGTCGGCCGTGGGTTGTATAGCGTCCTGTGCGTGACTCTACTGTTGCCCTCCCCACACTTTTAGGGTGCTTTCAAGTTTGCCGTTTATGTGAAGACCTCCGGGGGGGGGTCGCGAGTCCTTGCTCCAGCATTCACTATTCGGTGAGCTGTGAATGGCTCGGCACAGACAGGCGTGATGTAGTGATGTAATCGCGCCTGTCTACGCTGAGTCACGCATAGCACAGACCAAAGGAGGAGAAGGATCTCCTCCGCTCGTCGTGGGAACGTGGATATGTAAGTAATTATTTTATTTTTCTATTCGGCTCCATGGGGGCATTATGCTGCGTGGGGGCAGCTATAGGAGCACTATCCTGTGGTGGCATTATACTGTGTAGATTGGCACTATAGGGGCATTATATACTGTGGGGGCCATTAAGGGGTCATTATACTGTGTGAGGGACCCACTCAGATGTGTTTCACCCCTCTGTGCTAAACCCCTAGCTACGCCACTGACTGACAGATGGGTCGGGTCACATGACCCACCATCAGCGGCCATAGTCGGGCCTTCGCGACGCACTTCAGTAGGATTCCTTTGAGCCACGGCCCGCACGATTATCGTTTTCAATGTTGCAGGGTTTTATTTCACGAATCGACCGAAGTACTGGCATCTAGCTACTAATAATGTTGACCTACGTCAGATGAAATGGGGGCTAAGGATGGTAGTGTGTGTGTGAGGGGGGGGGGGCGGCCAAAAGTGGGTCCCAGAAAGTTTGGGAACCACTGGCTTAGAATATTGTCAGATTCTCAATAGCAGAGACTTTACAGTGCCAAAAAGGTATTAAAGCGCTCTATACAAGCCCGGGCTATAATTAGAGCACCGGCACCACACTGTTTTTGACGCAGATCTACATAAATTGCATCACAAAAGCATTTTTCTTTGATTTTGCGCAAATCATGGCAAGACTGCAACTAAGAGCGGTGCAGGACGTTTGGGACATAAGTCACATGACAAAGGTCCTGAGGAAGATAGTAAAGTGATAGAAGCTTGAGCGGAGGTCAGATGATCACAAAGAGGAGGGGCTTACTCCTAATGCAGCTCTATGTACAGAACGAATTATATACAAAGAGTACTGCTGTAAGCGACCACTGATGGAATGTAATGAAGGGACTGAAGTAGGAGAGAGGGAGGTATCATGGGGAGCAGTCCAAGAGGAGGGTGTTATGGGGAGCAGTCGGTGAGAACGGGGGCATGGGGTGGTGCAGTAGTTGTGAGGGAGGGCAGTTTGTGTCGCAGATAGAGAGCTGTGGGATGCTTTTTAGTGGTGTGTTGTAAGTAATGCATGACTGTAGTTTGTGTATCTTGTGCTTATGTGATATAGTGTCTGTGTGCAGTATACCTATGTGTGTAGTGTCTGTCTGAGAGTGGTAAATAGAGGTGTCTGTAATCTGAACTTTTTTTTCCCTGATCTGACGTGTGCGTTTATTTAGCTAACTGGTCTGAGGTCTGAATACATTTTTGGATGAGGTCTTCAAGCTGGATTCACACATCACATGTTTGTTGCAGATTTTTGAACCAAATCCAGAAGTTTTCAAAGGGAATGTGAAATCTAAAAGGAGAACTAATACTACCCCATTCTCCTCGATCCACTTCTGGCTTTGCCTCAAAAATCTGCAACAAAAAATGTGCACGAAAAACACTGTGTGAATCCTGCCTTAAAGGATGGGTGTTTTGTGTTGATATAGAGGCTGGGGATAAGCTGCAGAAATAAAGGGGTCAAAGATATGTCAGCAGCAAACTCTGCAGTAGTCAAGACATCGTGATATTGATGTGAGCCAGATAGCGAAGAAAAAGAATGTCTACAATCAGAGAAGATGTCACCTGTAAAAGCTCTAGATGTAATAGGTGGGCATTCTGTGAATGCATCTGATCAGTACAGAACTTAGACCGGTCTAACATGGCCATAATAAACGCATTTAGGTTTTTATTGTTTCACACAGTAGAACTTAAAGAGGCTCTGTCACCATATTATAAGTGCCCTATCTCCTACATAATGAGATTGGCGCTGTAATGTAGGTAACCGCAGTATTTTTTATTTAGAAAAACTCTATTTTCACCAAGTTATGAGCGATTTCAGCTTTATGCTAATGACTTTCTTAATGCCCAACTGGGCGTGTTTTTACTTTTGACCAAGTGGGCATGGCGGAGAGAAGTGTATGACTCTGACCAATCAGCATCATACACTTCTCTCCAGTCATGTAATCAGCACATAGTGAACAACGCAGGGTCACTATGTGCTGTAACATACACCCACATTAACGTTACTGAAGTGTCTTGACAGTGAATATACATAATCTCCAGCCAGGACGGGATGTCTAGTCACAATCCCGACACTTCGGTAACGTTTGTGTGGGGCTTACAGCACAGCGAGCGTAATCTTGCGAGATCACGCTGTAAATGACAGCCATGTCGTGGCAACTTGTGCGTTGAGACCCAACCACATTGACTTTTATTACATGCAATGTAGGCAGTGGGACATAATGATCTTTAGCTGGTCGACCTGTGTCGTGCGTGGCCAAAGTCGCCGTGTAGCAGATAGACAAATTTATTTCTAGGGAAAAAGTGTGTGGTGTTTTTTTTTTACATTCCATTATTCGTCTGCCAGAGAGGGAGAAGATGCAACTGGTGATCGCTGTGACAGGCTGTCCCAGCGATAACCTGACCAGAGACCACTCTGAAGCTCGGTGATACAGCTGTTTCTAGACAGCTGCATCATGGAGCTCCTTACCGTCGTGCCTTCACACATAACTGAGCTTCTTACCGTCCGCATGCAAGCGATCCTGGGAGGAGCAAAGTGATCGCTGTGACATGCTGAGTGGTCGCCGGGTGAAAGCTCCGTGATATGAGCTATCGACAGCTGTATCACAGAGCAAACCTGCTAGCTATGTTTATAGTCTATGGGCGGTTCGCAAGTGGTAAGGCTTAATATAGGTGAGAACAGCGAACCTAGTTATTTATTGTTGTTTTTTCTAAGGTATTAACGGTTTTTATTTTGCTTTGCGGTGTGGTGCTCTACTGCGACGAATCGTCGGGTGATCGAGCAAAACATATAGAAGACTTTCAGAAGTATTGACGTCTGTGTCCTTCATGTGAAGTCCAGCTGGTCGGGAAAAGGCGTTCCGGAGTAAAAGGACCTTTTTCATGCAGCAAGGGACAAGGAGGACAACGCAGACTGAGATGACTTCTGATAGAGTGAGTATGGATTTCTCCACAATCAAACAACTTGCTAAAAACCGTTAATTCAATCCAGTAACACCCACTACATGCAAGTCAGCAGGGATGCTGTGGTCCACACTGCTGGACGAGGCTTATGCACATGATAAGATGTGCATTAGCAAGAAGAGCGTTTTTAATAAAACCTCTAAATGGCTCCACGTGCTCGCTAAACTGATCTGTGTTTATGAGGAGATGTGGAAGCCTGAAAAGACAGAAACGAAGAGCGATTTCCCCAAATTTTCACTCCCAGAGTTGTCAACAATGTGAAGCAGGTTTCTGCTTTGCAGACACAACTGACAGAGAATGCCCAATGTAAAATTGTTAGAGATATGCAAATTTGCATGCTGGAATCGCAGGTGATAGTTTTGAGAAATCATGGTGATGATATTGATGCACAGCTGACTGGGTCTTATGCTGCGATCAATGCATTTAAGGATAAGGCGGCATCTACGGATGCGATCATTACCAAGTTAAATGATGAGCTTGCTGCTAGGTCACAATTGGTAACCAGTATGCAAAATATCATAAAGGATTTTTCAAAAATCTTACCAGCCTTGTCTTTTTTTTTTTTACAAAAGTCAAGTCCTGATTCCACTGTAAGTTTACCCTCTACAGGGCAAAAATGGGGGAGTAGAAAGAGTGATGGATCAGATGTCCCAAATCGTAATCCCATCCAGAAATCTGAAGGTAACACTGTTACGAAAGTGTTGCAAATGTAAGCGTATGATATTAAGAAGTGCGTCCCTAGCCATGCAGAACTTTAAGAGATCATGCACTGTTGACTGCCCTAAGTCCAGCAGAGCATGTACTGTTAAATGTTTTGCATGTGCCGGCTCAGGCCATATTGCGAAGTACTAAACAAATGTGGTCCTGTTAAATGTTTTAAATGTGGTGAGATGGGACATATTGCTAGGACCTGCCACGGCATAAGCAACCATGGAAAGCCTAGCGAAATGGCAATAGAAAATGGACACGTAACAACAAACCGTGGAATTAGACAAAATGGCTGCATAAGAGTCTCCTTACAGCCTTATGTGCTCCGCCTCGTGCTCAAAGGTCTAAATGACCAACCACAACTAGGGAGGAGTGTAGGAAGTTGGCCATAAATTGCATGTTCAGTCAGGTGTTATGTCTGTAATGTTTGTTTATGGTCTGTTGTGTTTGTCCCCAGTTGTCCTTTTGTTTTCATTTGCGGTTCCTTCGCAGATTCTATTGTGGTATATCCCTGGTTATCAGTAATATGTATTTATACTATATGGGTGCTGCCTATATTTATAATACATAAGAAAGCCATCCCAGGAAAATAACTGGAGAATCAGCCATTGGATGGTGGTGTATTTGCTTGTTAAAACATTTTGCGACTATAGATGTAAATGTTTTAATTGCTCTCTATTTAGGATATAACGTTGAAATTGTTATTATACTGTGAACTCGGGTAGCGAGGTGCGTGCAGGTAACATAAGTTCACGGTGTAGTGTTTTATGTTATGCTGTGCACCTAGACCTGGGAGGTTCAGACTGGTAACACAGTTTCATCGGAGGCCTAATGCGAGTGCAATTAAATACAGTGACTAAAAGTATGGCTGATTCTTTTGTGTTTAACTGGAGTGGTCCTTTAGGAAAGGTTGACAGGGGGAGGTAACCCTGGCATTACACCCATTTGTTGATTTTAAGATAATGGGTTTGGCAAGATGGGGATATAGTTCCACAAACCTGAGAATTCTGACGAACCACAAAACAGTGCTTCATCCACAGCTCCTCTCGGATATCCTAACCTATAAGGGCAGCCATCCATATCTGTCTGTACAGATGGCTGTTGAAAGAACGAGGATGCGATCCTCTGCCAAGGTAGTTAGGACCGGGTGCTTACACACCAGAGTTGGGATACCGAGGAGTCCTGTGAAATGAAGGCCAACCCAATCAAACTTAAAATACACGGTTCAAGGGTATTGGTGCTGGTCAGAATGCTTCATATACCATCCATGCGACTAACTGCACCGAAAGAGGCATACTCCTCCCAGGAGCATATTGTGCCCTTAATCCCATATTAGGCGTTGATGTGGCGGATCAGAAGAGAAGAACTCCTGTGACTCCTGAAACATCGAACCACCATTCAGTTGGAACATTACACTACAAAGATCAGAGGAATTGTGAACAACCTTGAGACGGACTCGGAAGTGTCTTGGTGGGAGAGCTTGTTCGGATATAGTCCCAAGGCCACTTCCTTCTGTAACTTGCTCATCCACCTGGTGATAATCCTTCTCATTCTTGTAGTAATCATGTACTTTTGGACTGTTATTCGTGTACAGACTAATGAAAGGACTGGTCGACCAAGTACATAGAGTCCAAGCAGAAAGCGATATATATATATATATATATATATATTTGTAGACTGGGTTTAAGGACATGATACAGTCCTGCGACCTGGAATTGTTTATTGTGTGTGTGTATATATATGTATGTGTGTATATATATATATATATATATATATATATAAAATTTGTAAAGTGTAAATCTGAATCAATAAGTCGTACAAAAACTTTCAAAGTGTAGATATAGACATTCTAGATATGTGTCCGCAACATAGGCATACTCAGTGAGGACATGCTCGTCCCTTAGCGAGTGAGTGTGTAAGTGTAGGCGGGCATTTGTTTACAGCCTGTAGTAGTCACTCCATTTACATGTGTACCTTTCACGTGTTTATGGAGGAGTAGTGAGTGATGCTGTTTGAGCATGAATCTCTATATGTACATATACCTATGGTTTGGGGGGAATATTTTTGTATGGAAATGGAAGGCGATGCTCCGCCCTACAATTGGATTCCTAGGTACCGAGAGATCACCTCCTCAGGGATGTTAACCTGCCGTGATAGAGACCTGGGTATCGGCCCACAGAGATTGTTTCATCTTCAATCAAGGTGCTGGGAAAAGTTGGAAAAGTAACGGACTGTGTATTGAGGCGAAAGGAAGGGCTAAGCCATTCCAAGGCTAACCGTGTGAGGGCATAAGTAGCCTTACATGGGTCGGCATGCTAAAATTGGATCGGCTGCTGGAAAGACCCATTGATGCCTCTAAAGAGGAAGGAATTCCAAGCAAGCAAGCAAGAAAGAAAGAACAAGGACTCTGAGGTTCGTCGACTTTGAGGCTTCGTACTATGGACTCTGAAGTTGAAATGAAACCTCATTCTATGGACTGTGCAACTTAGTTGTATGGACTGTGAGGTTTCGTTTCAACTTGGTTCTGTGGACTGTAAGGGTTAGTTTCAACTTCGTTCTATGGACTGTGAGGTTATGTTTTAGCTTCAATCTATGAACACTAGACTCCTGAGTCTGAGGACTGGCGGGAAGGTGTCCTTCAGGAGATAAGTGATGTCGTGTACCAAAATCCAAGGTATACTTCCTTCCAGCTCAGATCATTACGAGTAACCAGGGAGGTTGAGGGGGTACTTACAACCTCACAAACACTTACCCAAATTGCATTGTCGAGTCCCCGACAACAGGGGGATTGTAAGGGGAAGTGTCCCACATGCATATAAGTGTCCCCCAGCTAACATGGGTCGGCTCGGTGATATGACGTCACCGGCCGACTCATGAGCGTGTGTGCGCGCAGGGAATTTAAAATGGAGACAGGAGATCAAAGCAGTATCTCCTGTCTCCATTGGTTCCAAGCAAAGCAGGACAATAACTGTCCTGCTTTGTTTGTGCAACGGTTATTCATAACCAGGGCTGTGTCTCTACAGCCTTGGCTCATGAGATTGATTATATATATATATATATATATATATAATCATACCTATCATATTTATTTATTTATTTTTAAAGCCATCCACTGTTCCTGCCGTGACCAGCTCCTGCGGTAGGCTGTTCCACAGATTCACAGTTCGATTCTGGGACAACCCCTTTAGCGTAAGTTCACACATCGTGTAAACACTGCAGAATTTCCGTCCGGATTTTCTGTGTGGAAATTTCGCAGCGTGTTCGGAACATAAATGGACATGCTGCCAATTGAAAATGTCCACGTCTTTTGTGCGGGTTTTTTCTGCAGCGTTTGGATGGCATTTTTTGTGAAATCTCACCACTTTACTGCTATTGCAATACGCTGCGGAATTTCTGAACGTGAAAATCCAGACAGAAATTCTCCAGTGTTTACACTAAGTGGGAACTTACCCTTAACCACCTCGTGCTTTGGCCACTTTTGATCTTCCTGACAGAGCCTCATTTTTCAAATCTGACATGTTTCAATTTATGTCGTAAAAACTTCAGAATGCTTTTACCTATCCAAGCGATTCTGAGACTGTTTTCTCATGACACATTGGACTTTAAGTTAGTGGTAAAATTTGGTCGATAAATTGAGTATTTAATTGTGAAAAAGACCAAAATGTAGAGAAAATTTTAAAAAATTTGCATTTTTCTCAATTTAAATGTATCTGCTTGTAAGACAGACAGTTATACCACACAAAATTGTTGCTTAAAATCCCCCATGTCTACTTTGGATTGGCATCGTTTTTTGAACATCCTTTTATTTTCTAGGACGTTACAAGGCTTAGAACTTTAGCAGCAATTTCTCAAGTTTTCAAGAAAATTTCAAAAGGCTATTTTTACAGGGGCCAATTCAGTTATGAAGTGGCTTTGAGGGCCTTATATGTTAGAAACCCCCAATAAGTCACCCCATTTTAAAAACTTCACCCCTCAAAGTATTCAAAACAGCATATAGAAAGTTTCTTAACCCTTTAGACGATTCACAGGAATTACAGCAAAGTAGAGGTGAAATTTAAAAATGTTATTTATTTTTGCAGAAATTAATTTTTAATCCATTATTTTTTTTGTAACACAAAGTTTTACCAGAGAAACACAATGCAATATTTATTGCCCAGGTTCTGCAGTTTTAGGAAATATCCCACATGTGGCCCTAGTGTGTTTATGGACTGAAGCCCAGGCCTCAGAAGTAAAGGAGCACTTAGAGAATTTTGGGGCCTCCTTTTTAGTAGAATATATTTTAGGCACCATGTCTGGTTTGAAGGGCTCTTGCAGTACAGAAACAGTGGAAATCCCCCAAAAGTGACCCCATTTGGGAAACTACACCCCTCAAGGAAATTATCTAGGGGTATAGTGAGCATTTTGACCCCACCGATTTTTTGCATAAATTATTGGAAGTAGGCCGTCAAAATGAAAATCTACATTCTTTCCAAAGAAAATGTAGGTTTACCCATTTTTTTTCTAATTTCTAATTTTTTTTCTAAAAGGGGAAAAGGCACCACAATATTTGTACAGCAATTTCTTCAGAGTAAAAAAAATACCCCACATGTGGTCATAAATGGCTGTTTGGACACACGACAGGAATCAGAAGCGCCGTTTGACTTTTGGAGCTAGGATTTAGCTTGATGTGTGTGTGAACGCAATGTTGCTTTTGGTATAATAAATGGGTAAATGAAGCATGAAGTTACTAATTTATGGATGTATGGTACGCTTTGAAGCAATCCTTGATACATAGGCCTGGTTTTTCGGGGCAGGTTTCACAGTGGTAGTTAGTGTATTTTCTAATTCCCCTTTTGGAACACACTGATATAGAAGTTATCCATGTAAGAGTGATAACCCTTGTCCAGTAATGGGTGTATTCAATCCCACACTATTTTTCCACTAACTCCCAGGTTAGGGGGGCATTCTTGGGGTTCAATAATAGAGTACTTCCCTTCGTAAAACTTAAACCTGTCTGTATACCCAGATGTACTCTCACACAGTTTGTACAATTTAATTCCATACCTTGCACTCTTATTGGGCAGGTATCGGCTGAATTTAAGCCTCCCTTTAAAATGAACAAGGGACTCGTCTATGGAAATATATTTATCGGGGGTGTACACTTGTGAAAATGAGGGGCTAAAATGTTCAATGACTGGCCTGATTTTAAATAGACTGTCAAATGTGGGGTCGTCCTGGGGCAGGCATTGTGCATTATCATTATAATGCAAGAATTTTAAAATCGCTTCAAAGCGTGTCCGGGTCATGGCCATGTGGTAAATTGGGGTGTTGTACAAAATATCAGCACTCCAGTATTGCCTAATCTCTGGCTTCCTCACAAGTCCCATATGCAGCACAAGACCCCAAAATGTCATCCTCTCCGCTGCAGCTACAGGGGTATCAAATGATGAAGTGAGGTTTTGGGTTAAAAATTGTTGGGCGTACAGATTAGTCTGGGCCACTGTTAAATTAACAAACTCCTCAGAGAAAAAGACCTTGAAAAAGTCAATTTCTGTGAGGTCTGCAGTCTCAAACCGAATTCCTGAGCTACCTATAAAATCTGGAATTTGAGGCTCATAATTTTCGAGGGGTTGAGTTCACACGGGATCATCAATCATTGCGGTTGCCTCAGCTGCTCTCCTGGGTCGCCTTTGGGGAGATTCCTCATCACTGGAGGAGGAAACAAAAAGGAGTAGGGCATATTCCTTGTCTCCGCTGGCCATATCCGTGTCAGAGGCAATGATGGCGTATGCCTCCTCGACTGAATACATCCTTCTGGACGATTGTGACATTTTGACTTATTACAGGGAGGTGTGTGGTATTTTAACACGTGTAATCAACTTTTATTTTTACACTGTGTTTGTGGGTGTGGTGTTTTTACACGTCAACAGAGATTAGAAGATAAGTATTAAAAATAAAAAATAGGCGGATATAAAAAGTAAGACTAAATTAGAATCAAATTAAACTAATACCGTAAATTTTTTTGACTAAAACAGTAAATCTACGTAATGTAAAATTTACTGTACGAACGTCAGTTAAAAAAAAAACTGAACGTCTGTCACTAACTGACGTGATCTAATACTAAAAAAAAAACCTGTAGTCTAACAGTGAACTACAGTAAATTTATACTAAAACTGCAGGAAAAAGTCAGGCGTGGTCAGGATGGACATGGTGGTGGACGTGTAGCTGCTGAGCTCCTGCTCCTGGAAGCCTAAAACAGCATAAAATAAACCTTGTACCTGTACTTACCTGCTTCTGTGGAGTCCTGCTGTCCGCCCTGCACGGTGAGACTCGGTTGTTGTCTTCGGGGAGTGCCGCTGGGCTGTATCCGCTGCACACCAACTTCCCCTGCTTGCCGGGATCCTGTGTCGGGCTGTGCCGGAGACCTCGTGTCACGTGCGACCAGAGCTCCACAGGCGTGGTGCCCTCCTGCGACGGGTGTCTCTGCTCTTGTTGAGGCTTTGTCCGGCTTCCGCTGTACGCCTGTGACGGGAGTGCCTGAGGGGTGAACCAGCCACATTTGCTGCCATTCGGGTTCAGTTTTCTTTGGCGGCCATCTTGGGTGTACTGTCCAGCTATAGTCGTCCCAGAGGAGGAGGAAGCCAATCTCAATGTGAGCACATACAAACCTGGTGCTCAGATCCTTTTATGTGCTAGTGTGGAACAGACTTTCCTAGCAGTGTGGAGCTGTGGAAGATCATAACTATATCTCTACTCAAATACCTTCTCCCTGCGTTTTATACATCTTCAGATCTTCCTCCACATGTCGGCCGTTTTGGAGAAATGATAATGCACTACTCTGCCTTAACAGGTGATTGCCGTCACATTGTTCTAAGCCTAGCTCAAGGTTGCTTATTGCTATATTTCTATATATGACTCTGATCTGTGTTATATCACTATTGTTACACCAGATTTAATACAGAAGACCTTTGCTCACCATTTTGACTGTTTCAAGTTTCAAGTGTTATTTGATATTCTACAATGGGAGGTACAACAAAAAAGAACGTTAAGGCTAAACCGGCCAAGCTTACGGAATTATTTACAAACCCCTCTTCTCAACGTTCTGAAGGGAACAGACACATTTCTCTTCCCTCCTCTCCTTCTCCCTCTTCGAGGGCAGAGTCCATGGATAATGACATGGCGGACTAAATTGATGCACAACCTGCTTCAGAAGCTACGCTTAAGAAACTTTTAAACTCGTTTAGAGATTCCCTTCAAGCTAACCTCAGACAAGCCATGGGAGAACTGAGATCGGACATTCAATCTATTGCTACGAGAACTGATCATATAGAGAACAAAATGGAGCAATTTACGAAATATCACAACTTACTCATAGATGCGGATGCTACCTCAGAAGAAGTGGTACGTCTTTCCAATAAAGTTTTAGACCTGAAAGATCGTTCCCGTAGGGACAACATTCGTATTCGAGGAATCCCTGAGTCGGTCACCCCTGACCACCTCTCTAAATTTCTTGTGGACTTGATGTCTCTGGTACTGCCTGAAAAATCCACCATGGATCTTCTGATTGATAGAATTCACCGAATTCCTAAAACACGTCATGTGGCACCTCACCTTCCTAGAGACATGATTGCACGCATTCATTTTTTTTTTTCGGTGAAAGATGAATTTCTAAAAGCATGGAAATCCTCTCCTGATTTACTGGGACGTTTTAAAGATATTTCTCTATACCCGGATTTGTCTGCTGCTACTATGTTGAGACACAAAGAATACGCTCCGATTACCAAAATTTTACGAGACAGAAGCATTCTGTATAAGTGGGGTTTCCTGGTGAAACCCGTTATATCCAGAAATGGTACTCAACATGTTTGTATGTCTCCAGCTGCAGTGCAGGATCTTCTACATGCATGGGGACTAATCCAATCTCCTTCACATAGTCCCTCTTGTTCCACTGCGGCTCGTCCAGAATTTGTGACACCCTTATGGTCCGACAAAGTCAGCAGGACCAGAAGAAAACCTAATGACTGATGATGTTTTCAACTTCTACAGGTTACACAGGAAGGCTTCTAGCTTTTTGTCTGGCAGTGAGTCCTCCTTTTTGTCTCACTTAACCCCTTAATGACCAAGCCATTTTTTACGTTTTTCCATTGTCGCATTCCAAGAGCTATAACCTTTTTATTTTTGCGTCGACATAGCTGTATCAGGTCTTGTTTTTTTGCGGGACAAGTCGTATTTTTTAATAGCACCATTTTGGGGGACATATTATTTATTGATTAACTTTTATTACCTTTTTTTTGGGGGGGGGAATAGAAAAAAAAACAGAAATTTCGCCACTCTTTTTCGCGTCTTAAATCTACGCCGTTTACCGTGTGATATAAATAACACTAACTTTATTCAGCGGGTTGTTACGATTGCAACGATGCCAAATTTGTATCGTTTTTGTATGTTTTACTACTTTTACACAGTGAAAACGCTTTTATTTCAAAATAATTTGTTTTTGTGTCTCCATATTTGAAGAGCCGTAACGTTTTTATTTTTTCGCCGATGCGCTTGTATGAGGGTTTTTTTTTTTTTTGCGGGAAGACTTGTAGTTTTTATTGGTACCATTTTGGAGTAGATGCGACTTTTTGATCACTTTTTATCACATGTTTTTTAAGTCAGGATTCACAGAAAACAGCAATTTTTCCATAGTTTTTTATTAAATTTTTTTATAGCATTTTTCATGCGGTTTAAATAATGTAATAGATTTATAGTCGGGGTCGTTACGGACGCGGCAATACCAAATATGTGTAACTTTTACTTTTATTTTGGTTTTTTAATAGTAAAGCATTTTGTAAGGGGAAAAGATGGGTTTTTCATATTTTTTTTTCACTTTTTTTAAAAATTAACTTTATTAAACTTTTTTTACTAGTCCCACTAGTAAATTCTCCGATCGCTATTATAATACACTGCAATACTTTTGTATTGCAGTGTATTACTGCCTGTCCGTTTAAAACGGACAGGCATCTGCTAGGACATGCCTCTGGCATGATCTAGCAGGCATTCACTCCAGACAGACCTGGGGGCCTTTATTAGGCCCCCAGCTGCCATTGGAAACACAGACACTCGGCGATCTAATCGCCGGGTGTCGGTGGGAGAGAGAGGGAGCTCCCTCCCTCTCTCCAAAACCACTCAGATGCGGTGCTCGCTATTGAGCACCGCATCTGAGGGGTTAAACAGGTGAGATCGATACTAATATCGATCTCACACGGCAGAGCAGGGGTGCCCCCAGCCCTCAGCTGCCCCTGACAGCTGAGAGAAGGGAGATTTGACGGCTCCCTGCTCAGTTTACTTTATCCTGATGCAGTGCCGTAAAAAGGCATATGCATCAGAATAAAGCCCATTAGTGGCTGCCGTGAAAAGGCGTATTGGCGGTCACTAACGGGTTAATCCTTTTGGGTGTAGGTGACCAGATGGACTTTTGCTTCCTCATTCCTTTTCTCTGAAAGAGGGAAAGTTGTGTTTCTCTTTACTTTTTGCTTGACATGCTATACGGTCAAATGTTTTATACTCTGTTTTAGTTTCATATAACTGTGCTAATGTTGTCCTCTTTTTGCATATGATGTCTTGGCTTCTGTGTGGGCTGGTTCTTATTAGTCTTTCATTGTTTTATCTAAATGGGTGTTAAAATCTTATCAATCAATGCTCACGGCTTAAACTCGCCATTTAAGAGATCCCTTCTGTGGAAGGAGGCTTTTAAGTCCCATTATGATATCTTGTGTGTACAGGACTCTCACATAACGTCCAAGGATTTACACTTATTTTGAAATAAATTTCCACATATTTTCTTTGCATCTAGAGGTTAAGAAGGCAGGTGTCATTATAGCTATCAAAGAGACAGTTACATTTAAATCCCTTACTTCCTACTTGGATCCACATGGTCAATATATAATTCTAGTCTGTGACATTAATAATGTGGTTTATACTCTGGTTTCTTTATATGCCCCGAATAAACGCCAACTCCCATTTATTAAAAAAACTATTGACTAAAGCCTGTTTCGTAAGGGAGGTTTGATCCTATGTGGAGATTTTGATGTAATTCTACATTAGATTGATCTGGAAGATCCCATAGATTACTCCCAGACTTACAGTCTTTAATCTCTGAAGAAGACAACCATGATGTTTGGAGATATCACCATGCCTCAGAGAGACTACACATTTTATTCTTCCCCTCAAAGTGTATTCCAGGATTGATTTCTTCCTGGTGGATAGAACCGTTTTGTTCAATATCAAGTCAACCAATATTGGGCTTTTGACATGGTCAGATCATTCTCCAATTGAACTTTTAATTACTGACAAATTGACTACTTCACAGAGTTCCACCTGGAGACTTACCTATGGAGGATTGAAGGGAGGAGGATTTTAAAAGAAAAGAGTTAAGGCCTTGAAGGAATTCATTGAGATTAATATTGATACAGTTTCATCTCCGGAGATCCTCTGGTGCACTCACAAAGCCTATGTCAGGGGTTTATTTATTCAAGCTGCTTCTAGAGCAAAAAAAGAAAGGAATAAAACTTTAGACTCCCTTCTCACTTAGATGAAATCCCTAGAATCTCAACTAAAATCTCATCCCACTGATGCTTGTAGACGAGAGTTGAGAGACCATCTGGATAAGGTACTTTTACATAATCCCTTTCTATATGAAAAAACTTTGAAAAGATTAAATTGAAATTTTTATGTCCAAGGGGATAGACCGAGTAAAATTTTAGCAAACCGGGTCAAACAACACATACCAAAAAACAAAATGTCCTTGCTATATTCTCCGGATGGGTCCAAGATCTATGATCCTCAAAAAATTGCGGAAGCTTTTGCTATATATTTTAGTTCATTGTAGAAACGTAACCCCTTCCCGACATCCACCGTATATATATATATACGGCGCTGTCGGGAGGTGCTCCCCGCAAAGCGTCGTATATGTACGGCACAGTGATGGTGCGGGCTCAGAAGCAGAGACGGCACCATCACCGCGGGGTGACAGCTGTATTATACAGCTGGCACCCTCCTGTAACTGCCAGGACCGGAGCTATTCTCCGATCCGGCAGATTAACCCCTCAGATGCTGCGCTCAATAGAGCGCAGCATCTGTTAGGTTTTCACCTGACCGGCAACCCAGTGATGCAATCGCTGGGTTGCTGTGGCAATCGGATGCCAGAAAATGGCGTCCGAGTCTGCCTTGTACGGGAGCCGATGAGGACCCGCCTGCGGCGTGTCCTCATAGGCTTGCTGTCAGTGAATAACTGACAGTGCTAATACACTGCACTACGTATGTAGTGCAGTGTATTAGAGTAGCGATCGGGGCATCAGGCCCTCATGTCCCCTAGTGGGACAAGTAAAAAAAGTAAAAGAAAAGTTAATAAAAATTTGGTAAAACAATAAAAACACACATTACAAATAAAAATAAAGCTAAACTGACTTTTTTCCCATAGTAAGTCTTTTATTATGGGTAAAACCGTAAAAATTAAAAAAAACTATACATAATTGGTATCGCCGCGTCCGTAACGACCCAAACTACAAAACTATTATGTAATTTATCCCGCACGGTGAACGCGGTAAAAAAAAAAACACCATGAAAAACAACACCAGAATCTTTGTTTTTATTTCACATCTCCTTCCAAAAAATTCTATAAAAAGTGATCAAAAAGTCACATTTACTCCAAAACAGTACTAATAAAAACGGCAATCCGTCCCGCAAAAAATAATCCCGGACACCGTTTCGTGCACGCAAAAATAAAAAAGTTATGGGTCTTAGAATATGGCGACACAGAAAACAAATGATTTTATAAAAAAAGTTATTTTATTGTGCAAAAGCCGCAATACATAAAAAAACTATACATAATTGGTATCGCCGCGTACGTAACGACCCAAACTACAAAAAAATTATGTAATTTATCCCGCACAGTAAAAAAAAAACATGAAAAACAACGCCAGAATCTTTGTTTTTAGGTCACATCTCCTTCCAAAAAATGCTATAAAAAGTGATCAAAAAGTCACATTTACTCCAAAAGAGTACTAATAAAAAACGACAATCCGTCCCGCAAAAAATAATCCCCGACACCGCTTTGTGCACGCAAAAATAATAAAGTTATGGGTCTTACAATATGGCGACACAGAAAACAAATGATTTTATAAAAAGTGATTTTATTGTGCAAAAGGTGCAATACATAAAAAAAACTATATAAATTTGGTATCGCCGTAATCGTATCGACCCGCAGAATAAAGCTAACATGTAATTTAGGGCACACTGTGGATGCCAAAAAAAAAACAATAAAAAACTATTCCAGAATTGCTTGTTTTTGGTAATTTCCTTTACCAAAAAATGAAATAAAAAGTGATCAAAAAGTCATATGTGTTCTAAAATGGTACCAATAAAATCTACAGCCCGTCTCGCAAAAAACAAGCCCGCACACCGCTCAATCAACTGAAAAACAAAAAAGTTACGGCACTAGTAATGCGGTGATGAAAAAACATCTCAATGCGCAGGCCGGAGGGGAACATTCCTTCAGTTTCAGGGCCCTAGTATTTAGGAACTAGGAAAGGGAATGGACACAGCACATCCGCTGGAAGCGAGGGCGCCCGTATTATACCAGCGCAAAACTTTCCCAGTAATATTTCCCAAACTACGAAGGAGAAAAAGTCCCCAAAAGGTGCAGAGCGTTACAAAAGGGGATAAGAAAGAAAACCGTTTATCAGTGTTACACCGGCCTGCGTATAACGGATTGCTTCACATCGTAACACACATCTATGGATAATTGTTTTATTTACCCCATTATTATACCCTCTTATTATACCCTGATGTTCTCCGCACAGATTACATATACCCTGATGTACTCCGCACAGATTACATATGCCACCACATTATAAACGGAAATACCAGCAAAACCCCAAACAGAACTATTACCAAGCAAAATCCATGCTCAAAATGGCGGTCTTTCCCTTCTTAGCCCTACAGTGTGCCCAAACAGCAATTTATGGCCACAAGTAAGGTATTACCATACCCGAGAGAACCCGCTTAACAATTTATGGGGTAAGATTCTCTAGGGGCACAACATCTTGTGCGGTGAATGGGCAGATCAGTGGAGAAATTGCAATTTTCACTTTGCACGATCCACTGCGTATTCATTTCTGAAAAACACCTGTGGAGTCTAAATTCTCACTACACCCCTTGATAAATGCCTTTAGGGGTGTAGTTTCTAAAACAGGGTCACTTTTGTTTGGTATATCAGTGGTTTTGCAAATGCAACATGGCGTCCGCAAACCATTCCAGCAAAATCTACGCTCCAAAAGATAAATACCGCTCCTTTTCTTCTGAATGCTCCCATATACGTAAACAGCTGATTATAACCACATATGGGGTGTTACCGTACTCGGGAGAAATTACTTTACAAATGTTGGGGTGCTTTTTCTTCTCTATTCCTTGTAAAAATGAAAAATGTGTATCTAAAACTACATCTTGTTGGGAAAAAAAAATATTTTTCATTCTCATGGCTTAATTCTAATTAATTCAGCAAAAAACCTTTGGGATCAAAATTTTCACTATACCCCTAGATGATTCCTCATTTCCCAAATGGAGTCACTTTTGGGGTGTTTCCACTGTACTAGTACTACAGGGGCTCAGCAAATGTGACATGGCACCCAGAAACCATTCCAAAATCCAAATGGTGCTAGTTCCATTCTGAGCCCTACCGTGTGTCCAAACAGCCGTTTATGACCACATGTGGGGTATTGTTTTACTCGGGAGAAGATGCTTTACAAATGTTACAGTGCTTTTTCTCCTTCAGTCCTTGTGGAAATGAAAAGAAAATACCTAAACCTACATTTTCTTTGAAAAAATTTAGATTTTCATTTTTACGGCCTACTTCCAATAAGTTCTGTAAAACACCTGTGGGGGTCAAACTGCTCACTGTACCCCTAGATAATTTCCTCATGGGGTGTAGTTTCCAAAATGGGGTCACTTGTTGGGGGTTTCCACTGTTTTGTCCCCTCAGGAGCTTTGCAAATGTGACATGGCCTCCGCAAACCATTCCTGCTAAATGTGATCTCCAAAAGCCAAATAGCGCTCTTTCCCTTCTCAGCCCTGCCGTGTGTCCAAACAACAGTTTATTACCACATGTGGGGTATTGTTTTACTCAGGAGAAGATGCTTTACAAATTTTATGGGGCTTTTTCTCCTTTAGTTCTTTTGGACCAGTAGACCTGTTCAAAGCGAACATGGTGCCTAAAATATATTCTAATAAAAAGGAGGCCCAAAATCCACCAGGTGCTTTTTTGCTTCTGAGGCCGGTGCTTCAGTCCAGTAGCACACTAGAGCCACATGTGGGATATTTCCTAAAACTGCAGAACTTGGGCAATAAATATTGAGTTGCATTTCTTGGGTAAAACATTCTGTGGTACAAAAAAAAATGGATTCAAAATGAATTTCTGGAAAAAAATAATGAACTTTGTAAATTTCACCTCTACTTTGCCTTAATTCCTGCGCAATGTCTAAAGGGTTAAGAAACTTTCTAAATGCAGTCTTGAATACTTTGAGGGGTGCAGTTTTTAAAATGGGGTGACTTATTGGGGGTTTCTAATATCTAAGGACCTCAAAGCCACTTCACAACTGAACTGGCCCCTGTAAAAATAGCATTTTGAAATTCTCTTGAAAATGTGAGAAATTGCTGCTAAAGTTCTAAGCCTTGTAACGCCCTAGAAAAATAAAATGATGTTTAAAAAACGATGCCAATCTAAAGTAGACATATGGGGGATGTTAGTTAGCAACATTTTTGTGTGGTATAACTGCCTGTCTTACAAGCAATTCCAACGGAGAAAAAGGGGACCAAACGGCGCTGCTCAGGAAGGATGTCAGATGAGAGGAGATTGTAAGTAAATAATAAATTTATTGAGAAGGTAGGCTACGCGTTTCGACGCCGGACCGGCGTCTTCATCAGGCCAAAGCATACAGTGCGGTATTTGCTCCTTTATATAGGGTATCGTCGAAACGCGTAGCCTACCTTCTCAATAAATGTATTATTTATTTACAATCTCCTCTCATCTGACATCCTTCCTGAGCAGCGCCGTTTGGTCCCCTTTTTCTCCGTTGGAATTGCAGTACCTCTTGACAACAAACTTGCTTTGTTTGTGCACGGACCTGGCAGCAGCTCTCATACGTTTACGACATCCTAACCGGTGTCCACGACCCTAGGTGAGCAAATTTCCACCCATTTGCCCCTTGGTTTTTATCGTTTTTATTTTGCACCATGTGGCGCCGTGTCTGTTTTATCTGTTTCTAGTGTCTTACAAGCAGATACATTTAAATTGAGAAAAATGCTAATTTTTGCAATTTTTCGCTAAATTTTGGTGTTTTTCACAATTAAATACTGAATGTATCGGGCAAATTTTGCCAGTAACAAAGTCCAATGTGTCACGAGAAAACAATCTCAGAATCGCTTGGATAGGTAAAAGCATTCCGGAGTTATTACCACATAAAGTGAAACATGTCAGATTTGAAAAATGAGGCTCTGTCAGGAAGGTCAAAAGTGGCCAAAGAGGGAAGGGGTTAAAGACTCTCGCCCTACCAATAATTACTAAAGAACAGGTTGATGCTTTTCTGGATAATGTCAATCTTCCCACTGTTTCAGACTCCCAATTATCTCAATTAAATGCCCCTATTTCCCTGGATGAAATCCGCAAAATCATCCTTCAATCCAAACACAATAATTCCCCGGGACCTGACGGCTTACCTAATGAATATTATAATACTTTCACTGAAACTTTAATTCCGCATTTACAACACACTTTTAGGAGTATAGCCTCTAACTTAAAGCCTTTTCCGGAATTGCTACAGGCTACTTTAGCCACTTTACCTAAACCTGGTAAGTCCCCAGACTCGCCTGCTAATTTTCGTCCCATATCTCTATTAAATTGCGATATAAAGCTCTATGCGAAAGTTTTAGCTTCTAGATTGAAAGAGTGTTTGCCCTCTTTGATCGCGTTAGATCAAGTGGGATTTGTGAAAGGCCGCCAGGCAAGTGATGGTACTCGTAGAATTTTGGACCTAATACAATTGGCTAACGCCTCCTTGAATCCCACTGTATTTATTTCCCTCGATGCTGAAAAAGCATAATTGGAAATATTTAGATGGTATATTAGACAAATTTGGTTTTAACTCTTTCATAAAAACTGCTGTTCTCTCTGTATTCCTTGCCTTCAGCTAAGGTCCTTTCCTCTGGATTTACTTTACAACCATTTCAGATTACTAATGGTACACAGCAGGACTGCCCTTTAGCCCCCCTAATATTTGTTTTATGCATGGAACCCCTTGCAGAAATGATTCGTAAATCTCAAAAAGTGACAGGTATTAAAGTAGGACATTCGGAACATATAATTGGCTTGTACACGGATGATATCTTGTTGTGTACATCGCCTTGGACATCTTTGAATGAGATTCTACACAATCTCACAATTTTCTGATGTTTCCTATTACAAGCTTAACATCAGGGACTTAGAGACATTATCACTTAATGTTGACCCATTACTCAAATCTTAACTGGCAACATCTCGATTAGCATGGGCTACCTCTTGGGTCACCATTACTTTAATATTAAAAGAGGGTAGGGATTAACTCTTCCCTAAATCATATAGAAAAGAGTAATTTGTGGCCTGGTACATGAGAATCAGTCATGTTTAATGCCAAGGAATTCCCTGGCTATTAACTTACGAAAGACCTTTAATAATTTACAGAATTCTTGTTTGAATGTTAATAATCAGGTTTTTGACCGCATTGAGTGGGACTATTTGTTTGCCCTTTTAGTCTGGGTCCAGGCTTTAATACAGTATATAGATCAGAATTCTCTTCAGGTGTCTGGTAGACAGTCTCTGTGAATGGTGGCAGGTCTTCAGTATTTACACTAAGAAGGGGTACAAGACAAGGTCATTTCCTATACCCGTTACTTTTTGCTTTGGTAGTTGAAACATTGGCAATTTTGATTAGACAGGTCCCGTGAGTAGTTGGTAGTTCAGATAGGCTATTAAAAAAGTTGTTATATGCTGACGACCTGATTCTGTTAACGGGGGATACGGCTAGCTCGCTGACGGTTGTTTTTGAAATTGAGAGACTTTGCTTAGTCCAATATTCTATAGCTGGATAACCAGATGGTTAGGAAAACTTTGGGGTTAAATTTTATATCTTCCATTCTATATTTAGATCTTTAACCTCGTATTTCACCTAATTTAGCTGAATATGAGACACTTTACTTGGTTCTTTTGATTAAAAAGACTAAACATAGGATTAAACTACGGCGAAAATTAATCTTCCGGTGATTACGTAAATTTTGTGAAAATGAACTTACCAGAAATTCATTATTTTTACCATAACTTTCCAATTTGAATAAAGGATTCGAGGTTGAACACACAAATCGTATCATTGTGGACTTAATCTAGAATAAGAATAGAATTAAATTCAGATTAGATGACACGCTAAATAAACACAGGGTAGTTTTGGGGTTCCACACTTTAATCCCTTACCGATATGACATAACTGTATGTCAGTCGTGGGGGTGTACAGAGGGGGCTCATACGCTGCAGGTGTCTGCTGTATAATACAGCTGACACCTCGCACTATCAGAGATAGGTTTACGGAAACTGGATTAAATTTTTAGATGAACAATGATGTTAGATATATCTATCAAGTGGCGACAGCCACAGAGGTTAAGGATTTTGCTCGCTTACAACGAGAATTTGATATACCTGTATTTACAGTTAAGACATGCAATAGAGTGCCAGGTAAAGAAACATGAGCGTAAGCCTCCATCTGATTAGTGTTGGATATTGGAAAGGATTATTCAAAATAAAGATATACTCAATACTGAATTTATACTTAATTTTCTAATTTGTTCCTAATGTAGTCTGTTAGTGTTTTATTTTTTATAAAGGATGACAAATAAAATTGTAAAAGCATACAAAAAAAACAACTAAATTCTGTGCTCTTTAGAGACGGCAGTATCAAGGGTACCAGGCTCTTTTAAGGCCCCGTCTACACGGCAGAATTTCAATGGGAGTCAGACACTTCTTTTTCCCCACTAGCGGGAAAAAGCATCCTGCCCAATCTTAGGGCTGATTCCTCCCTAATCTCCCATTGAAGTCAATGTAGGAATCTTCCTGCCGACAGCAGGAAAAATTCTGTGGCGGAGTTTGCGGCAGGACCCGCCACGTAACCTGACCCTAAGACTTCACTTTTATTCTTATTGCATGCATACAAGCGACAAATCACAGTAACTTTTCAGCCAAATAGCCTCTAAGCTTAAGAATGGTAATTTGATCGAAACGTTGCTGAAATTTGTTGATAAAGCATGGAATCATAAAAATCACCTATCTTCCAAACTGCTTCTGGAAGGGACGTCAGCACAACAACTATGTGTTGGGAGGTTCATAAAATGGGTTTCCATGGTTGAGCAGCTGCACACCAGCTTCAGCTCGCACAAAATGCCAACCATCAGCGGGAGTGGTGTAAGGGTATGTTCACACGCTTAACCAAAAATGTCTGAAAATACGGAGCTGATTTCAGAGAAAACAGCCTCTGATTTTCAGGTGTTTTTGAAGCTGGAAATGAATTTGAAGCTTCTTTTCAGGTGTTTTTCATAGTGTTCAATGGAAAATCAGCTCCAAAAAACACCCCAAGGAGTGACATGCTACTTTTTAAGGAGCGTCTTTTTATGCTCCGTTTTTGAAAGAGGCGTAAAAAGACTCCCCGTATGAACTAAACGCTGTTTTTCCCATTGATTTCAATGGGCAGATGTTTTTAGGCTTTCAGCGTTTTTCGAGGCGTAAACGCCCCGAAATACGCCTGAACACACCGTGTGAACATACCCTAAAGCACACTGCCACTGGTATCTGGAGCAGTGGAAATGCGCTCTCTGGTGTGAAGAATTGCTATCTGGCAGTCTGATGGCTCTCCTGGCATCCACAAAGCCCAGATTTATCCAACTGGAATACATAGGGCCTACTTTAAAAAAACAATCCCAGGCCATTATCCTTCCCCCACCAAATGTTAAGTTTGGACTAGGACCCTTATTTTTAGTGAAGGGTAATGTTACAGCATACAAAGACATTTGTGGCAACAGTTTGGGGAAGGCTCTTTCCTGTTCCAGCACGACTGTGCCCCCATGCACAAAGCAAGGTGCATAAAGACATGGTCGGGTGAAGGTGCTGTGTAAAAACTTGACTGGCCCGCAGAAGTCTGAGCTCAACCCCATTGAATACCTCTGGAATGAACTAGAATGGAGATTGTGAGCCAGGCCCTCTCGACCAACATCAGTTTCTGACATCACATGCTTTTCTGGATGAATGGGCAAAAATTTCTACAGACACTCCAAAATCTTGTATAAAGTCATCTTAGAAGAGTGGAACATGTTCTTAGCTGCAAGAGGGGGAGGGGTGGGAGGGAAAACCAACCCAATATTAATGCCAATAGATTTGGAATGGGATGTCATAAAAGCTTCTGTAGGTGTAATGTGTAGTTGTCCCAATACTTTCGTCCATATAGTGTTTTGTTTTACCCCTTTAGATTGTTATTTCCAACTCAGACATTTATGGTATATCCACAGGATAGGCCATAAGTGTCTCCTAGCCCTCTATTGAGAAAGATGGTCATCCGACCCCCGTTATGCCATATGAGGGCTTATTTTTGGTGGAATGAGTTGTATTTTTTAATGGCACCATTTTGGGGTAAATATAATGTATTGAATTTTGGGGAGAGGAATGGGAAAAAAAAAAAAAATCAAAAAAATCAAATCACTAAAATACAACAATCAACATGTATATGGCATGAGCAGGAATATTTATCACTAAGAGTCTGTGCGGTTGCAGATTTCAGGCCAGCATGCCCATCTTCTGTCTGAAAGGATGCAAGGCTGTTCAAAACAGTGTAAGAATCTCATCCTGTAGGTAGTTGGGTCACTAGTTCTTAATACGAATAAATTAAAGGGTAAGCTAAAAACTGGGCATAGTGTATGAACACTAGTGCCAACAAAAAGTGGTGGAATTGCCTCCAAAAAAATCCCAAATGGATGTCTAATCAGTCCACGTTAGAAAATCATCGGATTGGTTGGTAGCGTCAGTGTTCCCCCTTTAACAGCACTAGTTCTAGGCCTTGTTCACTATGTGGTATCCACGACCCCTATGTAGATATGCGTTTGTCACCAGATATAGAAGATTTATTTATAAAAGAAAGAAAAGAAACCATTCATAAAAGTGTATTTGATATTTTATTTACAACTTAATTCCTGACATCTCTTGCCAAAAAGAAAGAATAAATCATTTTAATTTCCTCTGGTCTTTACAGCAAATTATCCTCATCGTCAACAATATAATTAACAAAATATGAGTGGCACAGCTTCTTTGGAAAGAGATTTCGCATAGAATTTCTTCTTTAAATAAAAGATAACATAACAAACAAAATCACAGATCTGTTCAGTCTCTCTTGCCCTAAGGAACTGTACAAGGCAACTATAGAGTATTCACAGAAGCCCCAGAATGGAGAATTATTCCAGAAGTAGTTAAAATACACCAATTACCTCTATAATGGTTCTTTGCACATATTCCCATCGCACACATTGTTACTTGAAATTTAGAAGCAGGTCACCCAGTCCCTTCTCCTACAGATACCATGGAGTTCCATCCGATTATTGAAATGTAGTGTGGCGCTATGGCTCTGGTAACGAGATAGGCTTTAATGTCCGATCACTACAATTATATGGGACTTTGTTGCAGCAACTTAAATAAACCTTCATTTTTTATTTAAAGGTTTTCACAATTTCCTTAGGAAATATTGAAAAGTTGCCTGACACAAGACGCCCCGCAAAACGCGAGTACACGTAATTACGTCTGAAATTCGGGAGCGGTTTTCTCCTGAAAACGTCTCCGTAATTTCAGACGTAATTGCAGTTATTGTGTGCACATACCCTTAAAGTCTGCCAAGTAGCATGAGCCAGTGACAGTCCTGATGTCACTACAGCTGCTGCATGGGCATTTCATAACCTGTATGTCAGATCTAGCTGTAATGTGACCAGGTCTGTGTTTTAAGTCTTCATCTGAATTTAAAAAATAGGAAATAAATCTTGAAATTCATAACAGGGAACATAAAGCGTGTGCATGTGGTCCCAAACGTTTAATGGATGTCACTTAAAAATCCATATTTCACAGAATGATACTACGGTTTTATAACTTTTGGGGTGCACTGCTTTCTTTTTATCTGCAGGTGTCACTGTTGCTATTGACACAATCAATCTTGTCTGGCAGGGGATTGTTCCATATACAGCAAGGCAACAGCGCCACCTATATTACGCACAAGACTAAAAAAAATGAATGATGCATCACACAATGGTTTTGTTCAAAATGCATTAAAAAAAGGTTAGAAACAAAATATTCCAGATCATCAATAAAGTTCAAACATTACATAAGGGATGCGCAAATGTTTAGTAAATATGGTCTACTTTAGTTCTGTGTGTAGTGTATATTTGTTTTTCCTGAATGCTCAGGAAATGGATACACATTTTTAGCATGAAGCCTTATATTGGCCTAGGCAACCATTACATTCCCAGTACCTTGAAATTTTTAATTCAGAACTACATCCGTTCTTTAGCAACACGAGCAGCATGGATATATATTGGGAGGGTGCTTTGCACTGCAGCTTGCCAAAACCTAAAGAGCATTTCACATGGCGCTTGGAAATGTAATCTTTATATTGAGCTAAGCCTGTAATACGTTGAACAATATGCTCACAGCCACCGGTTGAAACTGGTCCCATTCAGCTCAGATGACAGCTGAGACACACTGGTTAATTTAATTTTGTATATGAGGTGAAACTTAATAACCTGAGTCATATGATATGTTTCCAAAGTCCCTGCAACCTTTGGAGTACCTACACTTGCAGAAACAGCATTTCCCGGATTTATGGTATTCTCAGAATTGTTCCATCTACACGCAGGAGCGAGTTCCCATATTAAGTCTGTAGCACAGTTGAGAATTCATATTAGCCATTTCTGCTAATGGGGGAGCCATAGGAAATCTGAATTCGGTTTTTTCCACTATTAAAAAAAAAAAGTGCAGTAAAGGGAGCAAAAAACTAATAAAGGAGGCAATTCTAAGTCAGACTCTATTTAATATAAGTGTAGCCTTTTCAGCAAGATGGAGTGGAGCTTTCATCTCGAATATCCTCTGATGCATACAAAATACTGTCCAAATGAACTACAGACTGAAAAAGAACCTGAGAACAAGCGGTTAATATGTTTTTGGAGCATCCCCTTAGAGAGCACTTTAATGAAGTAGCCTTGAACCATTTTATGTATTAAATGTCTAATAAGGGTTTGCTCCGATAAACTTCAATGCAGCTTGGAATAGATTCAGGATCATTATTTTCCACTGATGAAACGTGAGTCGTCTGTCTACGGATTTTTAATAAGAATGTTGTTTTATTCCTGAGAATCACTCAGAGGAATATTCATATAGGAAAGTAATTCAAGCAGAGTGTAATGTGAGCGTCTTACTTATAATTACAAGCTCCATTGTATAAGAGATTAGCTGTTATCCAGGATTAAACACCCCCCCCCCCCCAAGAAAAAACAAAATACAGCGCCACATCTGTCCATGGGCTGCGTCTGCCATTGCATCCAAGTGAATGGAGCAGAGAATTGCAATACTAGACAAAGCCAATAAACAGAGGTGGCGCTGTTTCTGGAAAATAAAGCAGACCTTGTTCTCTAAACCTGGATAACACCTTTAACCTTTTGGTCGAAACACACAAAGAGGTGTAATCGGAGACCATGCCCTGCATTGGCATTAAATATAACTGAGTAACAGCAAGTATGCTCTGCCTACACGTGACCATCACAGAAGCATGGTACAAACATCGCCACAAGCCAATACCATTTTCTGTACCTTACACGGCAAGTCTTGGTTTACTTGAAATTCCTGGAAGCGTTCGTACTGGTCACCCTGCATGCCCATGGTATACGTCCCCAGTTAGCCGTTTCTCTGCTCTGCTCTATTCTTACTATAATGTCTTATTAAACGTCTTACAGCTCTCATGACTTCATTTCAACTGGTTTAAAGGGTTTCATTTCTAATAGAGCTGGAGTAGCCACAAAGCACATGACTACACATCTAGCAGGCAGTGCGCAGTATATGACACGTGTTTAGCCGGTCTGGAGAAAAGTGCACCACCCGCAGCGAATGGTTCTAAAAACCATGTGCATTGCATCTGGTTAAGTGCTTAGTGTTTGGTGTACAATACACCCCTGCTGAGGTACAGATGAAATGTTAGCAGGGAAAAATAAGGCACTTTTGCTGTACTTGGGAATGTTTAGTGTTCTTTATACTGTAGCAGCAGGAACACCCTTCATTTCTTCTAGGATCTCTGCAAAAACCCATAAAAAGGGGAAGTCCACTGGTTTTAATGTAAAAACTTTATTGATGAGTGGTTAGGCTGCCATTTGGGAAGATGCATCATTCATTTACCAATATATTGAACGCTGTATTATGCATGACTTAAATTGGCCACATACACGATGTTTGACTGCGGATCCTGCCCATTTCAACTTGATTCGCCGATGATCTCATTGTTCAGTGGACAGTTTGACTTTCCCTGGATGTCGGGATACAGTGGTTGGATATTTTGGAATCTAACCTGTCCTGTACTTTGTTTTCCTCCAAGATAAGTGGCAACACACACCTTTGAGACGATTATCTCCCTCCCACCATAAGATCTACATGAACGTGCAAGTTCACGGGGGAGTTGGGGAACGATAGCCGTCTGCCGAACAATCTTGTTCATGGCCAGCTAAGAGATCATGAAGCAAAAAGTTTAAACAGAACATGGCCCCATCCAGATTAGAGGACATGTTCGGTCAAAGCTAAACTAGCGGCTGCAATTGACTTTCCATTTCGTGAATGCAATTGTGCCGACTAGTTCCACTTTGATAGGACATGTCACAGATGACCCTAGGGGATCCTGCCCTGTTAAACTGGTTCCATTAAACTACAATCCAGAGACTGAAGGACACCCAGCCTTCACTTAAAAGCACGGCAGAAATGATAGAACTAGTGGCAGTGTTTAAATGAACCCCAACATGTAGTTCAAGCATTTCATTCTTATTAAGACAGATTTCATCCATAATCCTGATATTTTAGAGAACAGTGCTAGAACCAGCAGAGATAATGATAAAATAATAGTGTGCAATTGTGCAGTTTCAAAATATATCAGAAAATAGTTTTTTTGCTTAAGAATAAGATATGGCAGAGCCAGGAGGACACTTGGAAGCTGGATTAAGGCACAAAGCTATGAATTTAGAAATGCAGGATGTGCACGGTCACATGTTATTCCCTGCTTTATAGCAATATATTCTGTACAGATCAGGGTGCAACCACTTCTTTCTTCATCTAGTCAGATTTCAGGGCAGGAGGGTGCCAGCTTGTTTGGCAAGTTTCAGTTTTTGTTCTGCATAGGCCTGCTGTTGAGTTAGATCACGTTAAATGTGGAGGATGACAACCAGCATGAGAAGAGATGTCTTCTGGAAGATTTTGTTAAGAAATGTTTAAAGACCACTGACTTGTCTGACCTTTTCAACATCACATTGCACTTTTTTGTCATCAAAAAATATAAAATGTATTTTTTTCTCATTGACTTCTTAGTCTTTACACATAACCTGATGCCGTCCATTCCAGCAATGTTCAGCAGGCTTCCAGTCATACCAGAACCCAGGAGCCATATAGATATATATATATATATATTATCTTTATATTCCTAGAATTCATGAACCGCAAACTCCAGGCTTTTCAAAGTGCAAAAAAGTTCAGAGGGTGAGTGCCCTCCAGCACAGTTTAAGTCATACTTAATTCCAGCCTCAGCCACTGTAAACCCTGTCTAGTGTAGTGTACCAGTTCAGTCATAGTGCTGTTTAGGGCCAGGGGACAGACCATTGCACGGAGATCTGCAAAGAAATCTGAAGCATAGAGAAGACAGCGTGAGAACATGTGATGGTGAACTATGTGCATACAACTGTACAGCATACGCCATCTGATTAGATCTTTAGTCTATGGATGTGTGAGAAAGTAAATGTTTATACAGATTTATGTAAACTAGGAAAGTCACAAACTTAACGCCTCATGTACACGACCGTGTGCACCGGCCGAGTCCCGTCAGTGATCCGAGGAAAGATAAAATGTGACCTATCTTTCCTCGGATTGGAAACTCGGATCATTTTTCAAGGACCCGCTAAAGTGAATGGTCCGTGAAGACTATCGGATGCCACTCGAATGCCGTCAAAAACGGCCCGAGTGGCACAACGTGTGCATTAGGCGTAACTTACTATAGGTAGGATCTGCTACTTAGTCCAAGACAAGTTTATTATTTTAAACAGAGAAATAAAGCAGATCCGCCATAATGCAAATATAAGTTATTTTGTGTTATAACATACAAGGCTCCAAAGACTAGGTTTCCAACATCATTCCAAAATATGAAAATAAATGTTGTAAGAACTGGAGCTATGGGCAATAAACGTGTAATAATTTGTCTACTGCTCTATATGGAATCCCTTTGAAACCGGTTTTGGAATAGGTGCTGTCTAACAATCACTGTAAACCTAAAGAAAAAACATCTAGGGTGGCCAAAAGAAAGTCTAAACATTTTCAGGCCACAGACACTTAAAATCTAGATCATACCTTTATTTTTCTTTGCGAGCACATCAGCTTGTTCCCATATGTCATAGGCATAGAGAAAGTAAGAAGTGATATTGACGTAAGATGATGCGATGTGGTGTATCATCTGGGGGATGGTGACTGAAGCATTCTGCCCTCCACTGTTGCTGGCAATGGACCCTGGCTGAGATCCTCCAGAGCTGGCAGGTGAGGGTGTTGGGGACATAGGGGAAGGCGTACCAGTACTTCTACAAGAAAAAAAAGTTTATTCATTTTAGGTATGAACAACTTAATTGATCGATGTTATTAAAGACACCAAAACAAATAATTTAATGTAATAGTAGGCATTAGGCTATATTCACACCTGCGTTGGGGCTTTCCGTTGTTTTGCACCACGGACATCACTGGCGGCTGACGGAACTCAATGATTTTAATGGGTGCGGTGTCGTGCTTTTATCGGAAACAATAGTGCAGCAGATAAGGCCCCAGGGCAAGGGGGCCACCCCCTCTTAACAGTTTAGGTGCCGCGGTCACTATTGACTGCAGCATTTAAGTGGCTAATCGGCCAGGATTAGTGTTCCGGGCCGTTAGTGCAAGGTGTCCGCGGTAATACACAGCTGACACCCGCCGCGTATGGAGCAGGCTTAGACTGTGAGCCCGCTTCATACTTCAAACCCCGCAACAAGCCGTACAGTGACGTCCTGGTACGTCAAGGGGTTAAGAAATTCATCTAATGGTGAAATCCTCTCCTAAATAATCTAATAGGCACTATAATGCTGATAACTACAGTGTAATTATTTTTCAAAATCTTTTATTTATTTGCAAAGTTATATTAAATATGCTAATTTGGCTATACTTGCCAAATAGGAGGTGACTCTTTCTTTTCTCTCTGGGCGTGTAATGTTTTCTGTATGACTCTGTCCAATCAACATATAGCTTCTCCCCCTTCCCTGCCCAGCAACACAGTGTGATCATATAGTATACATTCCCAACTGCTTTCAAACTGGCGACATCTCCGGTTGTTTTACAGCTAGATCTGCTGTCCTGGTGTCATATCAAAGATTAGAATCTCATCTTTCATAAGCTGCCTCTGTTCTAGATGGTCCAGAGCCCGAGATATGGCTGTTTTAAGTGGTCCCCCTTCCCTCCTTCCTCAGTCTCTTACACTGTGTGAAGCAGCTTCATGCTGATAGGACAGCATCAGAGGCTGTGAGATAACTCCACCTCAGGAGAATCGCTGCCGTTGACGCCCACTTGTCTAGAATAGGCTCATTTACATATTTAGAAAAAAATAATAAACATTTTGGGACGCAATTCTCACTAGCATTATCAGTGTGACAGCGCCTATTAGATTAGCTAGGAGATAGGGCATTACTAAACTAGTGACAGATCCACTTTAAGACTATTGAAGGTTGTCAAAGGCGGACTCTTCATTCAGAAGCACCAGTTAAAAACTTTCAAAATTTAAAAGCCAGCAAAATGTGTAAGGTGTCATGTACACTGTGTTCACAGAGCCTACACAGAACTGTACAGAAAAATTCTCTGAATAAAAACCCAGGCATACAGAGTTACAGAAGGATGCAATAGGTATTAGGGTATGTTCACACGGCCTATTTACGGACGTAATTCGGGCGTTTTTGCCCCGAATTACGTCTGAAAATAGCGCCTCAATAGCGCTGACAAACATCTGCCCATTGAAAGCAATGGGCAGACGTTTGTCTGTTCACACGAGGCGTATATTTACGCGCCGCTGTCAAATGACGGCGCGTAAATAGACGCCCGCGTAGAAGAAGTGACCTGTCACTTCTTTGGCCGTAATTGGAGCCGCTATTCATTGACTCCAATGAATAGCAGCGCTAATTACGGCCGTAATTGACGCGGCGTTCAAGCGCCTGCACATGCCGGTACGGCTGAAATTACGGGGATGTTTTCAGGCTGAAACATCCCCGTAATTTCAGCCGTTACGGACCCCCGCCGTGTGAACATACCCTTACAGCTCTGAGGTTGTATGGAGCAATAATACGGTTGTGTGCATAAGTCCTAGGTTTCATTAGTCCACCATGAGAACACCTGTTGATCTAGATTAAAAACTGGTTTTAAAAAAGGTTTAACTTACCTAGCAACACATGGGGAAGGTGCCTGTGCAGCTCTGGATGAACTCTAGGGTAAAAAATACATAATGAAATTCATTAAGCGAAAAGTACAAAGCAGGTTACAATAAGCGTATGTTACATAGTTCGTACGGTTGAATAAGAAAACATGTCCATCATGTTCAACCAAGGGATGGGAAAAGGGAAGGGAAAACTTTCTACACATAGGAACTAATATTTTTTTGTTCTAGGAAATGATCTAACCCTTTTCTACTGTCCCTGCAGTGACCAGCTCCTGCGGTAGGCTATTCCATAAATTCACTGTTCTCACAGTAAAGAAGGCTTGTCGCCTCTGCAGGTTGAACCTTTCTTTTTCCAGACGGAGGGAGTGCCCCCTTGTTTTTTGAGGGGGTTTTACATTGAACAGGATTTCACCATATTTTTTGTATGTGCCATTCATATATCTATATAAGTTAATCATGTCCCCCCTTAGTCGTCTTTTTTCAAGGCTAAATAGGTTTAGTTCTTTTAATCTTTCCTCATAACTTAGATTCTCCATGCCCCTAATTAGCTTCGTTGCTCTTCTTTGTATATTTTCCAACTCCAGGGCATCCTTTCTATGAACTGGAGCCCAGAACTGGACTGCATATTCTAGATGAGGCCTCACTAATGCTTTGTAAAGTGGTAATATTACATCCCTGTCCCGCGAGTCCATGCCTCTTTTGATACACGACAATATTTTGCTGGCCTTTGAAGCAGCTGATTGACATTGCATGCTGTTATTTAGTTTATGATTTACAAGTACACCCAGATCCTTCTCAACAAGTGAATCCCCCAGTGTAGCTCCCCCTAGGACATATGATGCATGCAGGCTGTTGGTACCCAGATGCATAACTTTACATTTATCTACATTAAACTTCATTTGCCAAATGGATGCACAAAAACTTAGTTTGTTTAAATCCGCTTGCAATTCACAAACATCTTCCATAGACTGAACTATATTACATAGCTTGGTGTCATCTGCAGAAATAGAAATAGTGCTATTAATCCCATCCCCTATATCATTAATAAATAGGTTGAATAATAGTGGTCCCAGCACTGAACCCTAGGTGTCCACCACTTATAACCGGAACCATTCAGAGTAGGAATCATTGACCACAACTATCTGGATACGGTCCTTGAGCCAATTCTCAATCCAATTACAAACTATGTTCACACAGGGCGAATACGCTTCGTAAAAGTACGCAACGTATCAAGTCCTAGAACCCAGTAGGGATTTCTGGCAGACAACAGCACCAAATTGTGGTGCAGATTTTCGGGCGGATTCTCCGCTGCGGAAAAGAGTGCTAGTAAAAAAAAAAAAATACAATACATAGCCGCTGGCCATTTTCGGTATCAACGCGTCCCTCTGTAGCCCAGCCTGCGGTGAGGACACTGCAGCCCATGTGACAGCTGCAGCAATCACATGGGATAAAATGCCATCCCAGGAGGCCAGGCTGCACAGAGACCAGAGGGACGATCACTATAACATGCCCAGGGAGTAAGTATTGGCTTTTTTATACAAGAAAAATATTTTTTCCGGATTTTAATTTTTTGGGCAGAATCGCAGCTTTACCACCGCAAAAATTGCAACATTCCCTTTTTGTTGCAGAGGTTTTACCCCCATTTAATTTAATGGGGGAAAACCCGCAACAAAAGAGCAGCAATTTTGCAGCATAAGTTGGCATGCTGCGGATTAAAAAACTGAACCGCCGATCAATTTATGAAAGTTTACTCCGTACTCCGCGATTTTTTCCGCAGCATGAGGATGAGATTTTTTAAAATCTCATCTACTCTGCTGCTACTGTAATACGCTGTGAATTGTATGCAATGAAATTTATTGCGGAAAATCCGCACCTTATCTGCTCTGTGTGAACATACCCTAACAATTTCTCCCAATAGTAATCAGGTATTGATCCAAAACTCTACTGTTTTATACAACAATGACAAACGGCGTTAAATATTAAATAATCGTTCATATGAAAGGATAAGGCATTTTACCTTGAAGTGTTCCCCAAGAGTGCGGGAATACTTTAATGCAGTGTCTTTTTTGTAGCGAAACATTGCCATATAGAGAACGGACTGGCAACGCATACTAAATGTCACAAAGAAAGAAAAATGTAATATCGGTAGCATGTGGGAATATATATTTATATATACATACACACACACACACACACACATATATATTCTAACCATAGACTACATACTTACCATAAAACTGCAAATGATTTTTCATGTGCAGGTGCTAAACTGTCAGAGAAGTTCTTCAACTTCATAATAAACCTATGGGATAACAAAAGGTATAAAAACAAAGCTTTAGTGGCATGTTCTATTTCATGCACAAGTTTCTTGTCCCACTTTCAATATGGACATTTGTTCTAATAAAATGGTATTACAACCAATTCCACAAATAAAATAAAAAAATCAGGATTTGCTAAAAGAGAGACTGTCCAGTCTCCTGTGTGTACCACGCAAAAAAAAAAAAAATTATAATACTCGCTTCTCCTTGGCCCCCTGCATCTTCTGGCTCCAGATTGGAGCAGGTGGGCAGACGCTGGTAAAGTATGTCAGCAACTGTGGGCATCCACTCCATTTACAGTGCAGACATCCATTATTGGTGCCAGCAGTGTCTAAGATTACCGCTTCCCCAATTTTGCCACTCCGGGGCACAGCTAGTGCAATCCTATTGGAAAAATGTTGTCAGGACTGAATATAGCTATTCAGCCCTGACATATCTAAAGTGACTTTCACACAAGACAGTCATTTTTACATAGCAGTGCAGAAATGTAGCACAATACCCCGAGTACGTGACGAATGTATCTATATACTTCATTCGTTTATACTTGACTCATTCACTTACTTTATGAGATCCACGGTTTCGGCAAACATTGTGTAGGCAGACTTTGGCGCCTGTACATCTGCTTCCATTGCAATACCGCACTCAATGAAAAACATGGCAGCATCCAGGTAGTTCAAAGATTTTCCAATCTTGTCTGACTAAAATGACAATTGGTAAGAAAGTCAATAAATAAAACAAATCAGTCTAAACATCTAGTTGATAGAAATGGTAAAAGAAAACTGGGACAGATTGCAGATTATTCTGGATTATGACAGTAAAAAAATACATTTCCAGAAAGACATGATCATAACTATGTAGAGACGACAAAACGAACACATCGTACGATCGCTTTCAGAAAATCCTTCTCATCAGAGGAGACCTATAATGTGGCTGGCAGCTATGCACATTATTTGTGGGTTTCTTGTGTAATCCCACTGCTGTAATGAGATATAGCAATAAATGTATTTAACTGGAATTTATGAGCCTATTCGGAACTTTCCGGCCCATATGACAGACACGGCTGAAAAATTTATTAATAATACAGCAAGTGCCAAATATATCTTGACACAAAACCATGCGGCACTGCACGCAATGATAGGTCATCACAGCGTCCATTATATTCGTCATGGAACAAAAAATATTTTGACTAAAGGTTTATCTGCAGTTTAAATAGGATTCTATGGAGACAAACCTTAAGATTTTAAATTCCATAGGTGGGCTTCCTTTTGGGTCCTGCTGTGGTTCCCAATACAGAACAGTAGCATATATTATGCAAGTCTATGAAGCAGTTAATAGGACTTTGGCTATATACTTGTACAGCTGAGAGATCCTGTAGGGATTGGCTAATCTTTCTTACAGGAATGTAAACAGTAAAGCGGGCATGCTGCCAGGAAACATATGGCAAACAGTACCTATATTACACAAACTGCTTGTGTGGAGGACATTCTCTCTGTATTAGTCATGTAAGAAAGCAGCCTAGTCTATGCATAAATATATATGTATGTATTAAATAATGCTTTTGAAGGCTTTAGAAAGCGTGTGAATGTACAACAACGGTCGCCTGCAAAATTTGCTGTCTCACCCACTTTTTTGTATTTTGGAGCAATAAATGCTAAGAAAAGCTGACCAAAGGCGAGTGCTTCTTCCTACTATATGTGGACTAGGAAGGAATATATATGTAGGCATATTTTAGGTTTGTTACATAGGGTACATTGTTTGAGGAACTATCAATTGCATACAATCTTCAAAATGTAAAACACTTTAGTTGGAATTTATGTGTAAAATATAAAAAGGATATGACTGCAATGAGGAATTTCATTTACTCCTTAACTCCTTAACGCCGAAGGACGGATATATCCGTCCTCAGCAGCTGCTAGTTCGAGCAGGACGACGGATATATCCGTCCTGTGAGGGCGCGGGTACTGTCACTGTACCCACGCGATCAGTGCCAGGAGCACGGCTGTTATACACAGCCTGGCTCCTGCTGCAACTGCCGGAATCGAAGCGCGCGCCGATTCCGGCAGTTTAACCCATTAAATGCCGCTGTCAATAGTGACAGTGGCATTTAATGTGTTTGACAGAGGGGGGAGCTCCCTCTGTCACCCGATCGGCGCCCCCGTAAACAAATCGCGGGTCGCCGTCGGGTTTCCATGACAGCCGGGGGTCTAACAAAGACCCCCAGGTCTGCCTTCAGCATCTGCCTGTTAGGCGATGCCAGAGGCATGACCTAACAGGTTGCCTGTCAGTTTTACACTGACAGGCAATAATGCTTTGGTATACGAAGTATACCAAAGCATTATATATGCGATCGGCACATCGGATAGTGAAGTCCCCTGGTGGGACTAAAAAAAAAAAAAATGTAAAACAGTTAAATAAAGTTTGTGAAAAAAATAAATAAAATAATTACAGTCAAAGTCAAATAAAACTACTTTTTTGGGCCAAAAAGTGGTTTTATTTAGTAAAACGGTCAAAACAAATCACACATACACATATATGGTATCCCCGCGTTCGTAACAACTTGACCAATAAAATGAACATATTAATTAAACCGCCGGATGAACAGCGTCTAAAGAAAACGCAAAAAACAACGTCAAAATTCTCTCTTTTCTCCCATTCCCCCCATAAAAAATAAAATAAAAGTTAATCTATAAGTCCTATGTACCCCAAAATAGTACTAATAAAAACTACACATTGTCCCGCAAAAATCAAGCCCACGTACGGCCACATCGACGGAAAAATAAAAACGTTACGGCTCTTGGAACGCGGCGATGCAAAAACAAGTAATTTTTTTCTAAAAGGGTTTTTATTGTGCAAACGTAGAAAAAACATAAAACCTTTACATATTTGGTATCCCTGTAATCGTGCCGACCCATAGAATAAAGTTAACATGTTATTTACGCTGCATAGTAAACGGCGTAAATTTAGAACGTGAAAATTAATGCTGGAATAGCTGCTTATTTTCAATTCTCTCCTAAAATAAAGTTAATAAAAGTTAATCAATATGTTATAAGCATCTAAAAATGGTGCAATTACAAAATACAACTCGTCCCGCAAAAAACAAGACCTTATACGGCTATGTCGACGGAATAAAAAAAGAGTTACGACTCTTGGAATGCGACCGTGAAAAAACAAAAAATAATCCTTGGTCATCAACGTGCAAAATGGCCCGGTCATTAAGGGGTTAACCCTATTTTGCAAAAATACATTGATGAAAAAGTAAAAACAAACAAAACTGGCACTTCTAAAAAACAAAAACAAAAAAACAGGTCGGCCATGTTGGAAATGCTCAGTTGAGTATCGGTAGAAGTTGAATTTGTATGGGTCACTAGCGGCCAAGGGCAATCGTTCTGTATATGCCAATCCACATAAGAGAAGTGTAGGCAGGAGGAGTGGCGGTGGGGGTACAACCCTTAAGCCATACATCGCCCCGTAATAATCTTTTCTCATCCGACATGTATGGGCACATTTCACGACTATAATGGCCAATATCATCTGAAATGTGTATGAAGACGTCGGCTTAAAGGGGTTCTCTGAGATAAATATTTTTCCGGTCAGTGGAGATAGGGAGTTCTTTAGAATTGTCAGAATCTGTAAGAAATTAAAAGCAAGGTCTATTTGTTTCATGATGCCACAGCTGGTGACATGACTGCTAACGTCACGCTATCTTCGCTCTGCTGACGCGCCATTTATAGGCAGTTCTGTAGCACATTGTGGACTGTGGTTCATAGAGGTTACACATACAAAGTTTTATAAGGTTGGGTGCGGAAGGGATCAAACATTGACATAAAACATCTCTATAAAACGACAGCAGGTATTAACCCAACTACCCCTGATTTTAAGAAATCCTTTATGTATGTGAACAATATCTAGTTAAAATGAATCTGGCTCTTTAAGTGGGTGTTCAACATCTTCCAGTGTAACATAACAGAGGAGTAAGAGAAGGTCTCAATAATAACTTCACCTACCATGTTGAATAGGCAATCTTAACAGTGAAGGAGCGGTCTCTACTACACATTTAGCATTTCAGTCTAATTTAAAGGAGTTTTCCAGCAGGATAGGCCATCAATAGCTGATGGGTGAGGGTACGACTCCCAGGACCCCCACCTATCAGCTGTTCTGAAGGGGGTGCAGCACTCATACGAGCTCTGCTTCCCCTTCATTTAGTATTGCGCACTGTGAATCGTTGACATGCATTTAGTGGCGATTCACAGGTATTGCAGCCTTTTCTGACATTCACTTTAATGGGAGAAAATGCTGCAATACCTGCGAATCCCTCCAATGTTATTATGGTGCCATTATTCTTGGCCACCATAAGAAGCATCACATACAGAACCATGGCATCTGATGAAGCCCTTTTAAAACTATTCTAAGCAGACATGAAACTAATTTACCATGGCATCAGCTTTATGCTTCAGTTTCTTGGCCTCCTTCATATAATGTTCTGGTGAATGTAACCTGAAGGAAAGTCCGGGAAGAGAAGACCTTTTTAGAAACACACAATTCACAATACAGCTTTAAGGAAACCGCAAAACTCTCAGGGGTGTTTCACCAAGTAAGAATACAACACACGTACTTTTCTTCAAACTTCAGCTGAGGTCTTGTCGGCTTGGCATTACCATTTGGCAAAGAAGGCACTGGGAAAGGATTTGTGTTATTTTCTGTAGAACCCTGGAAATGTTTATAAAAAGTTTAGTCCATAACTTATACACCTTATTGTGCTAGTAATTTTAATATAACAATTTGTTAATTAGATAGCATATAGTGGACTAGAAAAATATATACAAAATGCTGTGAAAGAATTGAGGAACGAAAAAAAACAAAAAACAAACACCTGATTTACCACCTAAACCTTGTATGACACCACTCTGTTCTTTAGTCAACTTACCATATAAGGTCATATGCACACGACCGTGTGTGCCGTCTGAGTCCCGTCAGTGATTCGAGGAAAGACCGGATATGTTCTATCTTTCCTTGGATCGTAGACTCAGACCATTTTTCACGGACCCTATTCACCCGCTAAAGTGAATGGGTCCGTGAAGACTATCTGGTGCCACTCGGATGCAGTCAAAAGCAGCCCGAGTGGCACAACAGTCGTGTGCATGAGTAGTCAGACTTCTCAAGACCCATTATTCTCATCTTTGGATCTTCACAAGTTAAAGGGTACCTCCGATGAATGCCACATCTCTACCAAAAGTTTAAAAGCGACAGCGGGAGTGCAGGCAGTCCAGTTGCTTAGGCAACCGTACAAGACGAAGGCCTCCATCATTGTAGTTTCCTAGGCGACCAGACTGCCTGCACTCCGGATGTTACCTTTATACTTCTGGCGTGAGACATGGCGGTCAATAAATGGAGGTACCGTTTAAGAATTCTCTTTCCAATCAAACCTTTCCTGAGAACAATGACAGTGTAACATGCACATGAATATGTGATGATCAACCTTCACTATTAAGGCCCCGTACATAAAGTGCCAACTGCAGATGTTACACGTATCACCTGACTTCTGTGATGGCCATTCCTGCTTATATTCAGATTTATAAATTACAAACAAAATAAGAAATGTTTAATTAAGGCTTATTGCAAAGCTGCTTCATTTTTTTATTTTACGCGCATTGGGACAATAGAAAAATAAATAAATTGGGTTGCGAAGGTTGCCATAACCTTTAATGCAGAATCACCTCATAGTTAGCCACTAAACCACCGCACTGCTAATTTCAAGCAAGAATAATTAAAGGGGTTGTCTGGTTTCAGACATTTTTTTTAATCTAAAATTAAAAGATATAAAATTAAAAGATATACAATTTTCAATATACTTTCTGTATAAATTCCTCATGGTTTTCAAGATCTCTGCTTGTTATTTCAATTATACAAAAAGGAACAATTTTCTGAAGCCGGACAACCCCTTTAGCGCATTATTATGTCCTTGTTTCGTTGTACATTGCAGCTGATAGAATAATCAGATAGGCTGTTCCTTGTTATGTGCTTTATTTTCATCATTTCTCAGGTAGATGAAGCTGCTGAAGTATATAAATATACTATTAAATCTCTATTCTAGCATTTTAGAAAAAGTAGTTCAATACGGTCTTAAAAAGGGACATATCCACAAAAAAAAAAAACTCCAAACCTATCTTTTTAATATTTTTTTATAAGGTATTTATGAAATACTCTACGCATACCTTATTATCATTGCTCTTTATTTTACTTTCTTTGGCACCAACCACCAGGAGCAGCTGTCAGTGTCATACCACTGGAACCAACACTTACTAGATCATAACACAACTTTAAAAGTCCTGATCTGTTACAGCATTGGGTTAGTTAATGCTTATGTAAATATAGAAAAGTTATTGGGGGGGGAGAGGCAGCAGATTTACGGATTGTATAAATTTATTATACACATCACTTTTTTTTCATCAACCAATTGGTATCGTTTTGGTCAGGCGGAAGTAACAAATTATAACATTGAAACATGAATATATATATATATATATATATATATATATATATATATATATATATATATATATATATATATATATATATAAAAATGTTTGTAATTTTTTTTTTTGAGGGGAGAGATGTGTGCAAGTTAGAAAAATTGTTAAAAGTTCAGTACTATTATTCTCGCTCTAAAGCAGCATCCACCTCTCCCTGATGTTAAAGACGGATTATATTATAACCTCTGAATTCGTTTTTTCTCAGATCTACATCAGACAAGGATTAATCATGGTTTTGCTCAGCAGTGCAGATCACGCAGTAGTCAGCCAAGCTTAACCGATCAATCCAACCAATTTTGAACATTTACAGAGACACCAGAGCAACACCATGTCCTGCATATATACATTTACGCTTGCCAACATCAGCAAAATGTACCAGTTGGCATTTGCTGCTGCAAATTCCCACATTGGCAGATGACTGTTATTACAGCCATTAAGTATACCTTGTTGCTCTTTGAAATTGCTGTATTCTTTTCCTCCATCTTCCTTAGTTTGGGAGTAGACTGTTCTTTACTACTTTTACTGCTGCTTGTGGTGGACTGCTGGCTACAAGTGCTGCTCTCACTGGGTTGCCTTTTCTGTGCCACTTTCTCAGGTTTCTTATGTGTGGGAGATGAGGCTTTTGGCTGCCGTTGTACCTTGTGGATTTCCTCAGAAGGAGTTTTAGGCACCCTGCGGAAATAATGCATTTCAGACAAACTTGTATTTTTCTTCATCTTGCTAACCAAAAGAAGATGAAAAGGTTATTGTAGATTTTAGGGTTGCCATTTCTTTATTAAATTTTATGAAGAGCTATTCAGTATCTGTTCACACTATATACTGTGCAGAGATACCGCAAATCCAGAGTTCCTGCTCTATTTAATGTCACCCATACAGACCTCAAGGCGTTCTTATTGTGCAACTCTTACACAGTAAATAGACGTATTAATAAAAGAATAGAGGTACAAGTATTTTCTTTATACATTTCCCTAATTTATAATCCCCACCTGGATTTGGCTTTTAAAAAAAAAAAAAACCTGCATCAAAAACTGCATGTATAATTCCAGATTTCTTTATTTTGTAAGTAAAGACACAGCGGTCAGAGGTTTGTAGTGAGCATGAAATAAGTCCTCAACATCGGTTTTTTGTATTTTGCCATTTTTTTTTAGGAGTTTTGTTTTTTTTCTCCAAAACGCAGCTTGCTCTAGATGTGGCATTTTCCAGGGGGTTTTCCATAGACCTTCATATTAACAAAAAATGGCGCCAAACACACCAACTGCTGTTGTGACCTGCGTTTAGCTTTAAAAATTAAAAAAACATTCGTGTGTAAGGGGGTAGTACCAAACTCACTTTTTCACTGATGATTCTTTTTGGGCAGTGGAAGGCTTGGCATCATTTAACAGTTTTAATTTTTTGTTTGTTCCATTTTTCCCACTCTCTTCCACCTGCTAATAACAAAAAAAAAAAAGGAATGAAACAATATATACTAAAATTTTAAAAAATACAAATGCCTCCATTATAAAAAAAAAGTTTTAAAAAAAGTAGTAAAAAGATAAATAAACGCAATCAAATCAATGCCTATTACTGCGAGACCAGACATGGTGGATTTTCTCTGCGGATTCCGCACCGCCGCAGCAATTTACAGTACAATACAAGTAGATGGGGATTTCACATCCGCATGTTATGCACGCAGGCAAAATCATCTGAGGAAATTATCCGCTAAGTTTGACCTCACCCAAAGGCCATGTTCACACATTGCGAATTTTCAGGAGTGCCTAAGTCCTGACAAAAACCATTAGCATTCTGCAGTCAATGCATGTGAATGGGGTGTTATGTCCCATTCACATGCACCGAAACAAAATCTGCGTTAAAGTAAAAATCCATGGCACGTTCATTATTGGCCAATGAAAAGCCAATAATGAAAAGCCATTGAATTACATAAAAAACCGCAGTAGATTTGCAAAGTGCAAATACTAACCATGTAAACATACCCTTATTGGCTAGTCTAACTTTGGCAACACACACCTTGAACATTTTATATTGAAATACAGATACAGTGTCAATTGAGAAATCACTAGGAACAAGATTATATGGCAATTCCTTCTACCCTGTATCATGTAGGGAAGAAGGAAAGGTCATATCCATGATTTATGGGAATTGTGTCCAAGCCTTACTAAATAGGAAAAAACTTATGCAGTGAGAGGTTAAAATTCATAATGAGTAACCAATGTTGAGGGGGAAGTAGTAGACAATTGGACAACTACTTTTGTAAGGTAAAAATAAAAAGGCTAAAATAACCTTATCCATAATCTAATACATAAGGCACAAATGAGTTCACCTCATATGCATTAGTCTGTCCCCAGCTTCCCTGCATCTACAACATACATTATAATGCCTGTAATGCCATGATGACAGGTAGGGCTTAGTAGGAATGAGAACTTTTTAAGGGCATGTGTTCTAATAAGCTTCTCAAGAACAGTATATTGGTATTGGAATAAAATAAACTGGTTCTGAAAAGTAGCCTGAAACATTTAATGTTCTCTATTCTTTACAACTATTGTTGTTCAAGAGTTAATGAAATTAATCTGGCTGCAGGAAATGTCCTGAAAATTTTAAAAAACAAAAAACATTACTCATCTGTTAGGCTGGGTTCACTCGACCACATTAACGTCCGTAATGGACGGACGTATTTTGGCCGGAAGTCCCGGACCGAACTCAGTGCAGGGAGCCGGGCTCCTAGCATCATAGTTATGTACGATGCTAGGAGTCCCTGCCTCTCTGCAGGACAACTGTCCCGTACTGTAATCATGTTTTCAGTACGGGACAGTAGTTCCACGGAGAGGCAGGGACTGGAACTTCCGGCCGAAATACGTCCGTCCATTACGGACGTTAATGTGGTCGTGTGAACTCAGCCTTAAAGGACACTACTGCTCCAGCACCGAAGCTCTGGTCTCAGCGGTGATGCTAGCGCGTGCAGAACTTGACCACTGAGGACAGTACTTGGCTGCAGCGGTCACTTGGGTGGATGAAGCGTCATCGCTCCAGGAAAATAAAAAGACTGTCGTTTGAGCGACAGCGGATTTAGCAGGTGATCAATGTTTACATAGTAACCATTTGTAAAACTGAAAAAATACACGTCATTCCAGTTCATCCTATTATCCTACAATATTCATCCAGAGGAAGGCAAAAACCCCAATGAGGCAAAAGCCAATTATTCTAATCTTAGGGTAAAGAAAATTCTCTCCCAACTCCAAAATGGCATTCAGAATAAATCCTTGGATCAATGACCCATCTCCAGTAATCTAGTGTCCATAACTTGTAATATTATTACACTCAAATACATCCAGCACCCTTGAACTCTTTCAGTGAATTCTCCATGACAACTTTCTCTAGCACAGAGTTTCAAAGTCTGACAGCTCTTACAGTAAAGAATCCCCTTCTAGGTTTGTGCAGAAACCTTCTTTCCTCTAGATATAGAGAATGCCTCCATGTTATAGTTACAGTCCAGGTGATAAATACATAATGAGAGATCTCTGTATTGACCTTTAATATATTTATACATAGTTATTAGGTTAACCCTCAGGGTTATTTAGTTTAGAAAAAAAGATGCCTAATTTTGAATCTTTTTGGGTAATGTAATCCACCAATTTATTTTATTACTTTAGTTGTCCACTTTTGAACCCACTACTCTACTATGCCTTTCTTGTGCACTGGTGCCCAAAACTCTACACAATATTCCATGTGCAGTCTGACTAGTGATTTATAAAGTGGTAGAACTATGTTCTTGTCATGTGCATCTATTCTCCTTTTAATATACCCTATCATTTTATTTGCCTTGGCAGCAGCTGCCTGACACTAGTTGCTACAGTGAAGTTTACGGTCAATAAAAACAGCTAATTCTATTACTAATCCCAGCTCAATTTTATTTGTTAGGCTTCTAGCATTGATCAGCATACAATTTAGAGGGTTTTAGTAATTGTTTATTTTACACTTATTTACTATTCTAACCTCTCCCTCCTATCCATTTTACTATCTACACTCTTGTCCTCTACATGCCAGGGTTACCAATACATTTAGTATGTAATGTATTTCTTTCCTATGCGCATAACCTTACATTTATCAGCATTAAACCCCATTTGCCACTTCCCTACCCCAGCCTCCAACTTCTCCAGATCCATTAGTAAAATAATACTGTCCGCCTTTGCGTTAAAGGACCCCTTTACATTTTTATGTATCCACATTGGTTTTCTCCTGTTCCTAACCCTTTTATTTCCATAAGGCATGTATCTCACAATGAAAAATTAAGATTCTTTTATTTTTGACGACATCATCCCAGTCAATGAGGTGAAGGGTTTTCTCTTCAGTGTGCTGACCATTTTAAAACTGATAGCACACTGACCCAATGCGGCTATTTATACATCAGTTTTTGTTGTTTTTTTTAACAGATTCCTGTGGCCCATCCGAGAAACTCAGTGCATGTCCTACTTTGGTCAGTTTTTCTGGATCAGACTAAGCAATTCAAGTCTATAGGAGTGATTAAAAAAAAGAGATTGCATAAAAAAAGCCAGCCATGTGCAATCTATTTTTAACAGATCCGTTGACAAGCAACAGAAAGTAAAAGCAAAAAGTCTCTCCACACCAGAGTGGTACAGAGGTCTGTGGAGGAACTGCTGGAGCACATTGGCACTACCCGGCTCTTACGTTGCTAGCAAGATCTATGAGAGATGAGCCAGGCCAGCGGAACGCTTTCCAAATATATGGAAACCATGATAAGACAACAAAAAAAATAGCCAAAAACTGATCCAACAAAGCAGTTGAAACAGACAAAGCTCTCTATATGCAGTAAAGCAAGAGAAAATGTCATCTGTGCGATAAGGTGACCTTCTTGGGTGTTTCCAGAGGGTTAGGACTAAAAATGTTACACTTTTTTTAACATACGAAAAAAACGGATATCATCCGGATGAGAAAGAACACAGGCACGCAAATCTGATGCAAGACGGACATGAAAAATGGCCCGTTGCATCAGTTCTTTCCAGATGCAAAATAGTGTGAAACAAACCTAACCCTGTAAACTAAGCCTTAATTCACAGCTATCATCCAGCTATGTATCAGTTATTCCCACTAGGTCATACTTTTCTTCTAATATTACTAACCCCAGCTCATCATTTTTATTTGTTAGGCTTCTAGCATTGGTCAGCATACAACTTAGCGGTTGTTGGTAATGGTTTATATTATACTTATCCACTATTCTAACCCCTCTCTCCTATCCAGTTTGCGATCTACACTATCTTGCCCTCTACCTGCGTAGTTGCCCTCCGCCCATCTCTAGTGTAAACACTCAAACCTCCTAGCCATTTTCTTCCAAAGCACTGCGGTTTGTACATTTGTATAATATTTCCTGGAGGCTGCTTAATTTTTTCAACTCTGACATAGCCTTTAACCCTTACCCGCCGCAGCAATTTTAAGTTTTTTCCTCTCCATCTTGCAAGAGCGAGAACTTTTACATTTTTCAGTCTACATAGCCGTATAAGGGAGTTATAGTTTTCAATGCCACTATTTAATGGACCATAAAATTTACTGGGAAACGTAAAAAGTATTTTGTGGTGTACAATAGAAAAGAAAGCAATTCCTCAATTTGAGTTTTGTTTTTACGGCGGTAAAACTTACACTTTGCGAGTAAATACGATTACCAAATTTATAGTTTTAGGTTTTAGTACTTTTACAAGATAAAAACGGTTAGAAAAAAAACCCAAAAACTTGTCGCCATATTCGGAGACAATTTTTTTATATTTTTCTGCCGATGGAGCTAATTTTTGTTGGCGGAATTGTAGTTTTATTATTACTATTATGGGGTACATGCAAGTTTTTGATCACTTTATATAGTTATTTTTTTTGGGAGATCAAAAAACAGCAATTCTATCAGTCAATGGGAGATTGAAGGTCACTAAAAGGGATTTTAGGGAAATAGGAGAAGATAAAGTCCAGGGCTTTCAAGGTACAGTGTTCAGAAATACTACCAGTGCCACCAGCGTCACTACAAAGACAGCAGGAGCTTAGGAGGTTACAAAAAATAGATGTAAAGACGGTGGCTGCGGGGAGAGACATTCTTGCAGAATGGCCTTACGGTCCGAACTTGATGATAAAAAGCAAGTTTTTTACGTTTAGAACACGTAAGTGCTGCTATCTAGATAAATAGCACAGGTGGTCGTCAATGGTACATAATTGACTAAGTGTGGGGGCAAAGGATTCCAAAAGGTATGTATGTGAGAACATTCCCCAAAACAATGGTAGAGGACCACATCCAAGTCCAAACATTTAGGACCATGAGGGGAAAGAAATCTACCCATCAGGTAATTTCGAAAGTAGGCCCTATGGGTAATTTTGAGTGCCATGTCCCAATAGTAGGCTGATGGAAGAAACTGATGCCTAATATCGCTGTTCTACAATGTCTTTAATCGACAGGTTTGGGAGGTGTTACAACTAGGTTAACACTCCTGTGGGAGTAGTAGAATCAACGGTAAATCTGAGGAAATTATTATACAGCAATATTTTCTAGGGAGTATTTTTCATTTCTATTAGTAGGTTGACCACCAAGTCCTGGGTATGTGCGGACGTTAAGGGCATGAACTTAGGGAAGTAAATAAGTGGCTTACAATGGAATAGGAAGGAAGGGTATGGGTTCATGGAGAAAAGGGCGGACTTCGCTGTTGGTTACAAGCTCTATGATAGGAACGGGGTGAACTTAAATGGGGAGGGTGCTACGGGACTAGCGAAAACAATGGTTAGACGGCTGGAGGAGCTTTTAAAAACTAGGATCTGGGGGAAGGAGGGTGGCAATACAAAACAAGTAGAAAGATTAGGAATAAATGTGGCCCTAGAAAAAATAAAGATGTTGGTCATTTTAAATGTATGCCGGGAAATGCAAGAAGTCTTGCAAATATAATCAATGAACTGGAGGTTATACTGACAGACATGGGTTATTATGTAGTGGGGATAACAGAAGCCTGGCTGGATGAGCACCATGACTGGGTAACTAATTTGGAGGGCTACACTGTTTAGGAATGAGAGAAAAGATAAAGGCAGAGGGGTTTGTCTGTTTGTAAAATCCAGCCTAAGACCAGTGCTTAATGAAGACGTTGGGGAAGGCTGTGACAGTGTGGAATAAATATTATAGGTAAATATCCATTGATCAGGCAATAACGGTAAAATGCTAATTGGAGTTTGTTATAAACCACCAAGCATAGCTGAACAGACTGAGGATGAAATGCTGCAACAAATAATGGGGTCCTTATGGGGATTTCAATTATCCCGACATTAATTTTTACATAGAGTCCTCTGGATGGGCTAAAAGCGGTACGTGTTTATATACTATTCTAGACCATTATTTTGCTCAGTTGATTCATAAACCATCCACAGGGGATAATGCGCTAGATCAGATCTTATCTAATAGACCAGATACAATATCAGATGTGGGGGTCAAGGAGCACTTGGGCAATGGTGACCATAATATGGTAAGTTTTAATAGGATATTCAATAAAACAGTGCAAAAGGGAACTGAAATTTTCAAAAAGCAAAATTCAAAATCGAGCTTTCTGCTCCTCTGGAGTAAGATGCGACAGATTTATTAAGAGACGCACACCTCCTAATAAAGCGGTCAGATCTTTCCGCTGGCCACAAACCACAGTTGAAGCTCAACTACCGTGGCTGTGCGCCATCCAGTCCCCCCCCCTCCCCATAGGACATAAAATAAAAAAACATGTATACTCAACTCACCTCTTTTCCACCCATAAGACTACCCCCCCCCCCTTTATTTTCTGATGAGAAAGGAAGGGGTGATAGGAAGGGGTAGTCTCATTGGGGAGCAAGGTACGGATGCCTGGCACAGGCCTCTTCTTTGCTTCGCCATACAAAGTGAAATCTACGCCAGCTACAAGCTGGCGTAGATTTTTTTTAATATAATTTACGCTAGTTTGCTGGCTTAAATTATAACAAATTTGTCGGGCCAGTCACGCCCTTTTTGAAAGTCACGCCTCCTTTTAAACAAGTGGCAAGGGCAGCGTAAAAGGCCTAAAAATTGCAATTTTCAATTGAAATTGCGACTTTTCTGCCAAAGTGTGAGTGTCAACAATGTATAAATAGTGAGGGCCACCAATTTGAGCATAAGAGATTGCACTTTATTGTTGTTATTCTATAAAAGACTATTTAAACTGTATACCTATTATATTTACCTATTTAAATTGTACACCTACCTATCCACCCCCTATATGTATGTGTGTGTGATATAGATATACACTAAGAAAAAATATGTGATAATGGCCCTTTAAAAGTTTACCACAAAGGATAAAGAAAAGGCAGAAAAACGAAACACGTACTTTTAATGTATTCACTGGTGAGCTGCCAGTGCCAGATATTAAGGGGACAGTAAGGCCCCTTGCACACGACCGTAATGGTCTTCCGTAATTACGGAATCCGTACTTACGGATGAAATTGCGGGCCCATTCATTTCTATTGGCCACGTACACCTTTCCGTATATTAACAGATGTGTGTCCGGGTCGTAGAAATGATCGGCAAATTATAAATCCTGTCCTATTCTTGTCCGCAATTGCGGCACGGAGCCGTCGGATCAGTATTTGCAGAGAAGAGAAAACACTTACGGTCGTATGCATGAGGCCTCCCTGAGGTTCTCCATTGTTTTTTTGACATTACTTCAGGGGGAAAAAATAGGAAAAAAGCATTTTTTCTAATTTTTATTTTGATGTACTCTACTAAAAAAGTAATCTCCCCCCCCCCCCCTTTTTTTTTGCAGTAAAATACAGAGCACTGCTTCATAGTGGCAAAGCTAGGTGGTCACAACAATTGAGTAGTTAGAAACAGAATTGTGAATGCAGCTCTGGACTACAATACAGACTATAACTATAATTGGAAACAATATACAGAGACTCTTCTTTCTTTTTGATACAGAGAAAGTTAAATTTCCTATTTACCTGAACTATATGCAATTCTCATTACCTGGTTTGTACATATTAATACTTCACTTTTCAGTATTCAGTGTGTTCTGTCATATGTACTCTGTTGGAAGAGTAGTAGTGTGTCCCTCTTCATTCTCGAGGGAGTATTATAAAAAGCCCCAAACCACAAGGTAGAAGATAAAAAAGGAAACCACAAAAAGAAAGAGAAGCATAATTTACCAAATGGTGCATAAACTTGCAGTGAAGATTGCACAACATTTTTGGGAAATTCCTGCTTATCTGAAGTTACTAGAACCACCCTAAGCCCCAAGCCTTCATGTCCCTTCATTTCCCATGGTGAAATGTGGTGAAAAGAAAAACAATTATGCCAATTCGCCCAAACAATGACAAGTAGAAATGGACACAAGAATCCATGGCCAGAATGATATTGTCCAGTCTGATAATAGAAACGGTCATTGAACTCCATTTTATATTCACAAAACATAATGCATTTCAGATAGACTGAACTAAAAAACAGAGTCATTCCCTTATAGTCATTAATCGACAGCGATAGGGTAGATATGCACTGTGTATACGTGATATCATTACCTTTCTCTTTGTGTGCTCTTTGCTGTGATTGTGTGTCTTCTCAGACTTCTCCTTGTGATGAGCATTGTGACTGTTAGCCTTCTTACTCTTTGACTCACTTATTTTACTAGAAGCTCCTGGGATCCTAGAAAGCATTGACAATTCTATTTTGACAAGAAGAGCTATGGGTTTATGACTACTCTTCACTGGTGGCAGCAATCTGTTCTCCCCTATGGGTAATAACACTTTATCCCTGTGACAGTCCTCCCGCACAACAACAGCAGGATGAGAGATGTTAGTCCTGTGCTTGGTTTTGCTTTCAATGTGCACGTTTGGACTAGGGGGAGATTGTGGGTGGGAAGGGGCACTCTGATGTTTGTCTGTTTGAGTACTTGGACACTTTTTGGTGCTACTACTATGGTGAGCACTCCTGTGCTTCTTTTTTTCATTTAATTGTCCAATGCTTGCATTTGGTTCCTTGTATTGACTTGATTTGGTTTTAACTTTCGTTTTCACAGTTGGCTTTTCTTTGGAGGGCTGGTCTCTTGGCCTGTATGGAGCAGGTTCACTTTCCACTGTAAGACCACCCTTTGGCTCTTCTTGAAAGGAGGCCTTCACAGGCCTCCTGGGATGTTTTATGCCAACAGTCTGTCTAGGAGTAACCGTTTCATTGGCTACGGGGGAACCTGGAAAGGCGGGTTTGTTCTGGATGTCTTCCGGAGAAGTCCAAAGAGAAGTTTTGTGTTGTGGCTCAGTCTTTGGAGATTCATGTTGAGGAGGTGAATGACAGTCATGTTCCTTACTTTCCCAATGGCTTTCTTGTTCATGGTCTGCAACATTATTATGGTTCTCAGCTAGAGGTGCAGGTTTGACCAGAAAGTTCCCCAACTGCCAAATGCCAGTAGATGAAGTGTCATGCTGCAACAGAATGAGAACAAAATTAGTATCACATTTAAAATAAAGCAAAATTCTAACTTTTGAAGAACGTATGGAGTTTATTTTCCGCACCAGCCCCTAAACGTCATTTTAGGTTATAGATGCCAGGGAACATGTTTTTGAAATTTGTCCCATACATTAAGATTTGGGGAAGATTTTAAACCAGATGGCTTCTTTATTTATCCTGCTTATGTCTTTCTCCATCCCCTTTAAGAAGAGCATAGTTTTATACAATTTGTGCTTTAGCGCGAGACGTCACATAAATTTTTGTGTTAAAGAGAATTTGAATCCAAAATATAAAAAATTGTTATAAATGAAAGTCAGAAGAGAAGTAGACAAAGATTTGTAATTAGGTTTTTTTAATTATGGAAATAATCGCATTGGTTTGTTTTTTTTGCGACCATTCCTGCAAAATGGAGCCATATTGGTTGTCCTCTTTGAATAAGCTTCTCAGAAATGGATGATCAACTTTAAATTAGATAGTGAGCTCAAATAAAGTGACACTTTACCAAAACCGCTAATTCAAATGTGACAAATAATTTTGCTGTACTTCCCGTTTACTTTATGAAAAGTCACCACGACAACAAAACAGAAAAATGACAAAATCTTTAAGTAAGTGAAACAAATACCAAATTTAGTAATCAGATTAACTAACTAAACATTGTGCATTACCACAGGACTAGGAGATCTCCGTGGTGGTGGCACCTCACTGTCACTTGAGCCACTGTCGCTTTCGGAGTCTGAAGTGGTGTCGCTCTCACTTCCTTCTGTTTCCCTGCTGCTGGAATGTGCGGAGGCCACACTGTCCACATGAGATTGCACAACACTAAAAAAAATAATCTGATTATAGGGTGACATGTACATACGTCTTATGTACTGGTAGATCATATAAAAGGGTGTGTACTGGTAAAGCCGTTTAAAAAAAATCAATTAGAATCAATTGATATCGTCTGCTTACATACCAGATAAAGCTTTGCTAACAACAGCCATTTATCCTGTATATTTAAAAGGTCAATAATATCAAAAGTGAAAAAAACAGGAGAACAAGACAAATGGGAGTATCCAGACACATTCTCTCAGGAATCGTGAACCAATTTATTATACCCCAACTAATAATGCAATTTGCATTAATCCTTTTTACTCATCCAGTCAAAATCCTGCGTATTCTCATTCATTTTAGAACAAAAGCAAGTTCCTTAGAATACAATACGCAAATGAATGTAAGAATCCGTAAAGATGGCAGAAAAATCCCTACTGTCCCATTCCGACTAGTAACCAATCTGAGAACATCTGCTATAACTAAACATTCCATATTAGCTGAACAGTTACCCCCTGCAATATCTCCATCTCAGACACATGAGTCACTGTCTGGTACAGCATGTTAAAACGTATCGAATTACCATCCTGCCAACGAGCCGAAAAGCAACATGACGAGGTCCATGACGGAATTCCCACACGGACACACAGAAGGTTACCAACACATGTGGAAGACTGCTCCAATAACATGTGTTGTCAAGCCCAAATACTTTAGAGTTGTAATAGTTTAAATCGTTATTATCCAACATAATAGAATAAGGAACCTGAGCAATTCACAAAACAGTAACAGCCATTATGTTATTGTGATCATTGGCCTCATATAATATTATGTATCGGCATATTTGTACTATTGAACCTGCATGAAAAACCTTCTAGGCTATCGTTTTTGAAAGGGGCTTTTGTAATATCATGGAGAAATGTATCTTAAAACAGAGAAGATAATAAAATATAGTCAAAGTAACAATTAATAAGAAATCTAAAAATAGTGCAAATAACCTATAATCCAAAATATCAAAACACATACAATAAGTCAAGTTCAGCACAACAGATAATACAAGCTTTACTAAACTCTTGTAGAGGAATCTAAGTAATATAAAGAGGGTAATTACCGAGCAAAATCAGAAAATGACTGCAGCGAATATGCTATAAGAATGGATACTACATATCCAGTATGGGTAGGATGATACATTTCCTGTTGGTTGCAGTTTGGACATGAGGACATCCCACACAGGGACTTTAAACTAAATATGTTCCAAATTCTTCCACTCAGTCGTGTTACCTGTACAAGCTAGTAAATACAAGTCATCTAAAGGCTAGATTATGCAACTGTTTGACCCTGCGATCAACTGGTCTGAATTCAGACAGGGTTTCCTCTCCAAAGCAAAACACTACATACACTATAATCACAAAATTTAGTGAATAGCAAAATTACAGAAATAATTGCTCTATGCAGAAAAAAAAAAAGTGTAGGGTATGTAAGTGTGTGGTATAAATACATGAAGTACCTTGATGGGGCAGAAGAAGAAAGTGGCTTTTCAGTGATCTGCAGAAGTAAAAAAACAAAACCGAAAACCAGTTTTATCACATATTACAGAAGCAGACTTAATAGTATATCACGATTAGTAGAAGGTAAGAAGCACTGCCAGGTCTAAAATAGTTCTCCATCTAGATTCATTTTTACAAGTATAAGGGGCACTCCGGTTTTAGCAAATAAAGATTTTTTTTATCTGAGAGCAGGACTTGGTATATGAAGGGGTTCATTGCCTCTGAATATAAACAGATGATCTCTTTAGGTATTTTGGTGAATAGACAAATTTGTTTTTGCCAAATATAGTCTCAATCCAGGTCCCGTGATCACAAGTCTGACTCGCCAACTCATATCGCATCTTATGAGTGGACTTGAAGTCAGTTTCTCTATGTAAGACTATGAGACTCGCATTCTCACGGCACCCCGCAACAGGCCAGGGGGGGGGGGGGTGGTAGCAATGATCCCTTCCTCCCTTGCTCAGACTGAAGGTAGCGCTTTTTGGTGGGTGGCACTGACAAATAAGCTCTTCCATAAGTCTGAGGGAGGGAGAGAGGAAGTGCCCATTGCACCTATCTGATCTACCCCTCGTCCCAGCTCTCATTCACTGAGAGCAAACAAAACTTGAAAATAATGAGGAATTGAAACACAAAAGTATTTAGAAAGTTGCATAACCTTTTTAACCTTTTTTTTTTATACAGGACTTAATCTTTATTTACATAAAGCCAGAAGCTCCTGTCAAGCATCCTTGCCCCTCCTTTGACAACCTTATTGAAATTACTGTGGCTGCCAGGCAGCATCTTAGCAACCAGACAGTGACTCTGAGCTCAAAATCGGACAGAGAAGGGGAAAAGCAGGCTGACAACAGTGATACCATCCCATTCCTCATATTTGTCAAGTTTTTCTAAAAATAAATTTAGGTGGAAATTCTACTTAAAAATTTGTTCTTTGTGACTTACCTCCTCTTCCTCCTCACCATTGTCATCACTGTCCTCACTGTCGCTGATCTGTAGGTCATCTTCCAACATGCTAAATCCAAAAAGAAGTCTTTATGTAGATTAGTAAACCCCTCTAATAAGTTCTTACAGAAGAACCAAAAAGTGTGCACATTAAGGATTCAAAGCATAATTGGCAGTTTTCATTGAAGTGTATTCTGCATGATGTGGTACCGGACATCTTTCTTGGGTGGCTACCACATAGGTTTATGTACTGAAGTGGTCACAGAAAATGTTATGTGCGATTACACACTGCAGCTTTGATATACAAGGTTGAGATGAGATGACCCTTTTTATTACTGCTTGAAGCTACAAAACAAGCAAGATACGGTGGAAAACGAAGATCGACTAGAGGAGATATGCTTTCTGCATACTGAGCGGGAGGCTTCCTCGCACAGAAAGAACGTTAAATTGAACAAGTAATAGGATGTATATGACCCATAACCAGTTGTCTAATATGTTGGAATTTCCTCTATTTCCCATAGAAATAAAGTAATGCTCTACTTTTTAGAAAGGTGTCAATATAGTCAAAACTGTAAAACAGAGAAATTCAATATTTGCCATATACATCTTCATTACTTTCTTTTTCTGTTCTCACATATTTTGGGACAGTTTTTAAATTTTAGTATGGTTTCTACATGGAAATGTCAAATCTGCATAACGCTATTTTGTCCTGCATGGGCTTGGGTCTGATTGAGTCTTTTACACCTTCAATCCCCACTGCAAATTTCCTCAGTAACATGTACATTTCTGATATTTGCATTGGATTTGATCGTGTTAATCAAATTATTTGAACGTTCATCTGGATGATCATTAGCCAGTCATTTTTAAATCTGCCGTCTGTAGGAACAAAAAGAACAGCACTGGAATCAGGGAGACCGCGCTATTCAGGTCAGTAAACCAGTTCAACTTCTATGACCTAGTGACCAGTCCTATTTAAGGGGAAGGTTTCATGAATTTTTTTTTTTTTTATCATATTGCTTTTAATATTATATTGACATAAATTGTATTTATTTGTGTTCTCATGTTGTACTTTTTACATTCTTACTTTTACTTCTCTATGGGGGCTGCCATTTTTTTTTCATCTCTGTATGTGTCGATTAACGACACAAAGAGATGGAATATGGCACATCAACCCCATATAGAATGCGAACGGGAGCCGTTCCATTCTCAGAAGCGTATGTCGTCTGTGTGGGAACGGCGCATGCGCCGCTCCCACACAGACCAAAACGAAGCTCGTTTGCAGAGCGAAATCCGGCACCATTTTCATGTGGACCGGAAGCCACTGCCGGACAGTCAGATGACAAATTCCGGCCATATGTTTAGGCACAAGGAATAGGAGCATAGACCAGCGGAGGCAGGTAATTTATGTTCGTGTATGTGATGTGCGTATTATGTTCGTGTGATACTGTCTGCTGAGCCCTGTATCCAATCCTCCTACACTGTGCAGTCGCTCAGAAAATGGCGGCACACAGTGTAGAAGGTTTGAAGATTCAAACCCTTCCTTCTCCTGCCAATAGCCAGAAGAAGGGAGGGGGGATTGTGTGAGGACACTGGAGAGAGTGTGTCCACCCTAAATTTGCAGCATAAATCAATGAGGTTGCTTTACAACATTGACCATGCTGCAATTTTGGAAACTGCTCCCTCTAGTGCCCAGCACATGGAAATGTTATAAATTAGAATCTAATTTATAATATTTCCTGACTTAAAAAAACTAAAAAATTCCTAACTGAAAAAAAAATAAAAAATTCTAGCGACACATTCCCTTTAAATGTCTTCAAACTTGCTGCCCTTGCCAAATAATCCATTTCATATTTAAAGTTTACTTTTTTCAGCGTTCTCTGATGCAAAACATTGCCATTTTCAAAGTTATAGAAGTATAAGTATATCATATTATGTCCTTGATCACTAGCAGTGACTCATATCGGTGAACCGGTACCTATATTGAAATACCGTGTTGTCATCAGAACAGAAGCAGCTTACAAATGCAGAAACCCACAAGTGTTCATTTTATGACAGGGTAAGGAAATAAGAATTCCAATTAACTGAAAAAGATTCCTAGTCATTGCGTGTCATGTATATTTACGTTAATTCTTTAACCTTACTTAGGGCTGTAGGCAGCAAACCAGTCACAGAGCTTCTTGGTTTTACCAAAACCTACACATTGGGAAAACGACTAATCATTGTGAAAAGATTACTCATATGGACTTACGATGATCCCTGTTGTGGGCTTGGAAAAACCTTTGAAAAGTTGTCATGGTGTCCTGTAAGGAATATAAATAATGCGTAATTTTCTCAGTAGGAGACTAAGCAGCCTAGATAGAAAAACACTTTTTAAAAAATTCTACTATGTAAATAGTTGTACATCACAAAAGTGGCAAAAGCGTTGCCAGTCAGTACAGATATGAAGGGGATGATTTGTAAAAAATGTAACAAAATTGAAAGCCACCCATAATGACCAACAAAATACCAACATAAACATACATGTCTGTAATAGAAAACCAATCTTAAAAATGCCATGTTAACTGCCGGGCCCTCTCTCCTCCTGTTCCAGTCGGTCACCACGTAAGTTCACGTTTATTGTACCTGCTTGGTTTTATTTATTTTTTATTAAGCTTTTCAGGACCAAGGCCTTGAGATGCCTGAATGTCCACAGCTAAATTTTCACCTTTTGAATGACACATTCTAAGGATGAATACTTTTTTATTTTTCCTTTTTATTTTGCGGCACAGATGGGGCTTTAATGTGGTACCAAAACAGAACCAGTATATTTTAATTACCGTTTTATCTAGGGAGAAATGGGAAAATTAAGTAAAAACTTCCTAGTTTCCTTCTATTTTTCTTTTGTAACCTAACGTAATTAGTTTAACTAGATAAATGTATGGCAAAAAAAATAGTCATTTTGCGACAGGGAGGAGATCATTTCAGCTCCCTGTCACTTCAGGAGAGGGATGACCGCATCAACCCGATCTCTTAAAATGTCAATACAGTGCAATCTGCCATTAAAGATAACCACTTATATTTACGTTCTAGCTGCACGGGGCATTGGAACCTAGAACGTAAGTACACATATTGTGGTCGACTAGGGGTTAATGTTGCGTATTAAAAACTCCTCTCTCTCATAACTACAGAGTCCAGGATGTTAAAAGCACTTTAAAAATAAATAATAATACAGTATAAACTAATTGTTCTAGGCTTACATGACCTCTAAACTTGCAAAACATATTAATATGTATGTTAATCTTTCTAGTGGTCATCGGTGGTGGCGATATAGGAAATGGTAATCACTTCTGAACTAAGTAATCCAACAATCTCCCTGGCCTGAAATGGCTGCAGACAGGCAGGAATAAATTGACTTGTAATATAAATGGAGAAAAAAAAAAGACCTGAACCAAAAGGAAGCCAAACATAACTTGAAACACCTGAAAACACTAAAATCATTCCCAAAATTAAAACTGCTGCTTCCAGTGGGTATTATTGTCAGGTACAATTTAATAAGAAAGGCTAACATGGATCAGAGTTGACCTTTCCGGAAACAGGTGTATTTATACTACAACCTCTGGAAGTATTCTGCACAAGTGATCTCCAGTTGAGCAACTATGAGAAAAATTGGCAATTGGCCCATATGACTTTAGTCGCACAAAAATTAAAAAAAAGTCCATAGACAGCAGCATAAAATTAGTCACCAGTGACCAATTTCTAGGCACATTTGCTAGTTATCCTTTTACCAGCCATTCAAAAAGGCTATGCATATGTAAGAAAAACAAAAACATATTGCTAAAGTTATCATTAAAGGGGTATTCCCATCAGAGACATTTATGACATGTCCACAGGATATGTCTTAAATGTCAGATAAATGCAGGTCCCGCACCCATCTCTAGAACGGGTTCCCCTAAACACTGTCCTAGCTTTTTGTGCTCATGCTGCCTCCCGGCCGCTTACTGATTACATGGTCGGGAGTTACGGAAACAGCGTAACTCGCTGAGCTACGCTGTTTCTGTAACTCCCATAGCACTGAATAGTAGTGACGGAAACAGCGTAGCTCGCATGCTACGTTGCTTCCCTAACTGCCATTCACTACTTCGGGAGTTACGGAAATACTCCGTAACTCCCGACCATGTAATCAGGAAGTGGCCGGAAGGCAATGTGAGCTAGAACGGGGTTTAGGGGGCCCCGTTCTATAGATAGCTGCGGGTCATAGAGGTGGGACCCACATCTGACATTTAAGACATATCCTGTGGATACGTCAGTAATGTCCCTCATGGGAAAACCCCTTTAAAGAGATGTGTGTCCAATAAAAGAGACTCAGAGTTCCATTGATATTCATATCTACTATTCTTCCCTCACAGGTATTCATACACATAAAAATAAACCACTCACTTTGATTCACTTTGACAGACGGAACGTGCTGACTTTCCTGAGGTGCAGCAGCAGAAATAAAAATAATAAAATAGAAAAAAGTTGGATTAGTTACTGCACAACTTAAATTAAGCAAACCTCAATAAGTACTAAGGTCTTAGGTTTCGTTCACATCTGCATTGTGGAATCCGTTTTAGCGGATCTGTTGAAATTAAAAAAAAAAAAAAACAGACTGACTGATGCCAGACTGAATGCAACAGAAGGTAAAATATGTTTGTTTTTGACGGATCAGTTTACCGGATCCGAAAAAAATCAAACTGACTTCTTTCAGTTTGTCATCAGTTAGAAAGGATCAATTTTTCATCTTTGCATCTTCCTTGCTTTCATTTTTAATCTGCGCATATGCAGAAAATAAAAAATCGGATCCGTTAAACCTAATGCATAAGGCTCTGTTCGCATCTGCTTTGGAGGCTCCATTAGGGGCCTCAGTCACAGATCCGCAGGGTTTACCAGCGCAGCTGCGCTATTCTGTCCGGTAAAGTCACGGACACTCCGACGAAAAGCCGATGGAAACTATTAAAGTCAATGGGTTCCGTCCGCAACCGGCGGGTTCCGTTACTCCCTTGTTTTGCTCCTTTGACGAAGCAGAACGGAATGGTTCGACGCACATGTGATACAAACAGATGGCATATCAGTTTGTATCCGTCATACTTTTACTTCAATGTTAAGAAAACCGGAAAGCACCTTTCCGTCATTTTTGACGGAAACAATAGAGCAGCAGACTACGGTATTTCTTCTGTCAAAAAAACGGAAACCTGACGGAGCGGAGCTTAACTGAGCACAACCGATGCAAAAATAAAACCCAATTAAATCAATTTTTTGTTTTTTTTACATTCCTGTGGTCCTCTGACAGATACCCTAGAACAGAAGCCACAATGCAGATGTGAACGCAGCCTTATATACACCTCCACAATATGGCTATATGCGCAATGTTCGTGGAGAGCCATATTCCGGAGCTGTGGAGAAAAGTCATAAAGCCATGTTTACGCCCAATCGTCCAGTACGTCTAATGTATAGGTTTGAATTAAAAAAAAAAAAATAAATGTAAAAGTATACGAACATCTACTGTAATGTTCCCATCGGCAATGTCATTTCGACATTTTGTAAGATTTACATCAGGGAATATATAAAAAAAAACGTTAAGTGCACGTTCACCCTAATATCATAGGCAAAAACTGTGTGAACAGACCCTAAAATTGATAACAGCTTAGAAAAAGACAAGTAATTTGGTATAGGCATTATCACATTTACAGTCTTATTTTGTGTGCACAGAGCTGACAAACTACAAACTAGCTGCAATTTGTGAAATGCAATGTGGCTGCAGACCACACAGGACGACACTAAAAACTGAAGGCTATGAACATGTGGTCTAGATAGATCACTATAAACTATGTGCATCTGGTCACATACTTCTTTTTCAATATTCTCCCACGAGGCTTTGCTAGTTTCTAGCAGTGATAATGAACTTGAATAAATAGGTGCAAAAGCAGTTGAGTCAATTCTTGCAACCAATGACTGGCTAACAAGTCTCTAGAAAAGACTGAAGTGTGACTCTCAGTAGTCACCCAGTTTACATAATGAGCAACTTGCTGCAAATAATCATATGAAAACCAGGAACCTTACATTTAGGCCGGATTCACACGAGCGTGTGCGTTTTGCGCGCGCAAAAAACGCAGCGTTTTGCGCGCACAAAGGGTACATAACAGCTCCGCGTGTCAGCAGCGTATGATGCGCAGCGGCATGATTTTCGCGCAGCCGCCATCATTATGACACTCTGTATGTTTGTGAACAGAAAAGCACGTTGTGCTTTTCTGTTTTTATTCATAGTTTTACTGCTGTTGCGCGAATCACGCGCGTCACACGGAAGTGCTTCCGTGTGCTGCGCGTGATTTTCACGCACCCATTGACTTCAATGGGTGTGTGATGCGCGAAAAACGCACAAATATAGGACATGTCGTGAGTTTTACGCAGCGGACACACGCAGCGTGAAACTCAGACTGTCTGAACGGCCCCATTGACTAACATAGGTCCGTGTGAGGCGCATGAAGATCTCGCACATTGCATGGACGAATATAACGTTCATCTGAATAAGCCCTAAGGCGCGATTCACACGACCGGGTCACGCCCGAGCCCGAGTGCCGGCCGGTAAAATCGGCCATTCTGCCCGGCCGGTTTGCATAAAGTTTTGCATCCGTGCCGGGCAGATCTGGACAGTGACATCAGCGGCAACTCCTGAAGGGGAATCCCCATGTGTTCGGGGATTCCGCTTCAGGAGTTTCCCCTGATGTCACTGCCCAGATATGGACAGAGACATCAAGCGCTCTGTCCAGGAGCGGAATCCCCGAAAACACGGGGATTCCGCTCCTTCAAGGAGCTAAAGTGCGGCTAGCACATAGCAGAGCGGGGAGATACCTCCCTGCTCTGCTATAGTTGCGTCGCTGCAGTAGTAGCAGCCGCAGCAGCTGCTAGCGGCGCCATGGAAGGTGTCGCCGGGCCAGGGCGCTTTTAAAACAAGCAGGGGAAGGGAGCCAGCGCAGCTCTCCCTTCCACCTGCTGCACACCCCGGCCCTGCCACACAGTGTACAGCGCACAGCCATTCGTCAGAATGGCATCAACTCCTCCTCCTCACATGCAGTCTGCGCTGTGAGGAGGAGGAGGAGATAGAGCGCAAGCGCCGGAAAACCCGGCCATCACTCGGGACACATCCCGGTGATGGCCGTGTATTACCCGGCCCCATAGACTTCTATGGGAGCCGGGCGGCCGGGTACCCGGCCGAAGATAGAGCATGTCCTATTTTTTGACGGCCGGTTTTCCAGGCCGTCAAAAAATCGGTCGTGTGAATAGCCCCATTAGGGGTCTATTATTCCTAATGCAGCCGGGTGCCGGCCGATTTATGAACTGCCGGCACCCGGCCGGGAAACCCGGTCGTGGGAATGAGGCCTTACACTGCAAGCAATATCTAGACATGGGAATTGTAAAAGTGACGGAGTGCTAGACTAAAACACCATTTCATGTTCGTTCAAACTAATAATAAACATTTAAAAAGAATGAAAAAAAAAAAAAAAAAAAAAAAAAAAAAAAAAAAAAGAAATGTTACAATTAACAATAGACAAACCTTATTGGGAAACGCAAACTTGGAGGTCTCAGCGGTGCTTGGTGTATGGATACATGTTAATGGTGGAGGCCATGAATGTGTCATTTCCTAAAAGACATAAGAGGTCGATATCTAAATAAAGTTAATTATTCATAAAACATATGCAGAAAACGGAGCAATAGTCCCTTCCTACCAGACAACAAAGTCACAATAGACTTTCCATGTTTTACCTATTACAAAATACCAAACTCTTCACAGAAATGTGTTTAATACCCCTGACAATCCATTAGGATGTACGGAAATCAAATATATAAAACAGAATCAGTACTGGTAATGTTTGTTACTTCTAGAACTTCTGAAACTATGTTTCTGCTATCTCTTTACTGCCCCCCCCCCCCTAATTATATGTTGAGGCTGACTGAAGGCTGAATGACCACAAGGGACTGGCACTATGCCTCCACTCATGCGCAGAAATGTAGGGTCCAGGAATCAAGAGCATCGGGGAAAGAAGGCGACGCGAAGATTTGTCGTTTTTCAGCACGCACAGTCCATTCTTATAATAGCATACTGGGGGTTTGTGCGTAACCCTAAAAGCAAGTTTGTGGACGTACGACGACGTGTAACCATAAGTGAACAGGCTTAAATAGTAACTACACTTTCAAACTTTTGATATGCCTTCGGCTGTGGTCAGCGCTCATCGTCAGGCTGAAGACAGCTCTCATAGAACGTCTATGCAAGTCATCTTCAACTTGAAAGGGAGCGCCAATCACAGCCAAAGGTGCAGGACGCTCAGCTGAGCGATTCTGCACGATCGGCTCAGCACCCGGACATCCACTGATCCAGAATTTAGATATGTCTCTATGACATATCAAAAGTTTGATGAAAGTGTAATTACTCTATTGGGTAATTTTATTTCTTTTTTTTTGGTTGTTGGACAAGCCATTTAAAATCTAGTTCCCATACTGTATGTTCCATAGAAATTGCTAGGGGGCGCGCTACACTGGGAGATTCACTTCTTGTGAAGGATCTGGGTGTACTTGTAAATCATAAACTAAATAACAGCATACAAGGTCAATCAGCTGCTTCAAAGGCCAGCAAGATATTGTCGTGTATTAAAAGAGGCATGGACTCGTGGGACAGGGATATAATATTACCACTTTACAAAGCATTAGTGAGGCCTCATCTAGAATATGCAGTTCAGTTCTGGGTTCCAGTTCATAGAAATGATGCCCTGGAGTTGGAAAAAATACAAAGAAGAGCAACGAAGCTAATAAGGGGCATGGAGAATCTAAGTTATGAGGTAAGATTAAAATAATTAAACCTATTTAGCCTTGAAAAAAGACGACTAAGGGGGGACATGATTAATTTATATAAATATATGAATGGCACATACAAAAAATATGGTGAAATCCTGTTCCATGTAAAAAAAAAAACCTCAAAAGAACAAGGGGGCACTCCCTCCGTCTGGAGAAAAAAAAAGGTTCAACCTGCAGAGGCGACAAGCCTTCTTTACCGTGAGAACTGTGAATCTATGGAATAGCCTACCGCAGGAGCTGGTCACAGCAGGGACAGTAGATGGCTTTAAAAAAGGCTTAGATAATTTCCTAGAACAAAAAAAAAATTAGCTCCTATGTGTAGAAGTTTTTACCTTCCCTTTTCCCATCCCTTCGTTGAACTTGGACATGTGACGTACTAACTATGTAACTCATTAGGTTATTAATCGTGACAAAGCAGTCTTCATGTAAGATTTAAAAAATATGTGATCACTGCTATTGTATGTAAACTTTAAACTACGACTAACCACCAAAATCTAAAAATGGTTGGGAAGTTCATAAAATACATGCCAGATTTCTAGTGAGTTTTTAAAGGAACACTAAACATAAAAAAACGCACAGAAAAAAAATAAATATTCCAGCAATTTCTTCCTCAATGTCCTCCTTTACTTTGATTCTATTTGGTCTTATATTGCAATTATACTGAGAAGTATATTAATAATTATTATATACGTGTCCCAGGAAAATCAGCCATGTCCCCACTCCTCCTATTCACAATCCTGCATCTGGCTGTAAGACAACTGGCTGCAACAGCCTCCCTTTCTGTCCTGACTTAAAATATGAAAGCCAGATCATGTCATATGCTAAAGCTCAGTACAAGTTGTACGGCGCCAACCAGTGAGTTGAAGGGATATACAAAAAATATATATTTAAGGAAGGGATGGACAATGGATAGGGAATTGAGGAATGGACATAGATTACCACTGGCAAATAGGTACTCGGCTCAGCATAAATGTAAAAATTATATATGAAATTTTATCGAACAATTAGTTAAAATATGGCTCAGATGGCACTAGGTGCAACACTGTCAAAATGACAAACACAACACAAATACTAAAATGAACAAGCAAAGAAGACGTCACAAGCCCGGCCGGGTAACTAGTAGTTAGCTCATATTAGTAATATCTAACATTCATATATGATTACATATATAGTATAGAAGAAATGTAGCATGAAATTTACATTCTCTAATGATTAGAACATATATGAGTGCCAGTCAAAAAGTGAACCCGTTCAGATGAGTAGTGTCGATCATTCAATCAATGGGTTTAGGCCACACAAAAGCTGAAATAAATGTCAGCTACAAGTATAAGGTAAATTTGACCTCTTAATGCACGTATATCATAAATCCATATATATAGCCAATATGCCTTGTTGTGTCGGGAAAAGACCAAATCAATCACATGGACATTAATAAAGGCAAGAAACAAACAGAGATTTTTATCCAATGGCATGTATCAGATCGTATACTTCGCGACAATGGTATAACTCCCGAAAAGTCGATCAGGGAATAGGTGCTAAATTCTTTTTAGTACCAATCTGTTGATTTGCCAGGTCCGTGCCTTTTCAGCGGTCCACGTTGCAACTGACAGCCAGCAGTTAGACCAGAGGAGAACAGAAGGTAACAACGGCAGTTGAAGGGAACTATCCGTTCCAATGAAGTTCCTTTGTAGAACATATAATATGTAGCGCCAACTTCCAAGTAAGGAGGGAAGGGAACAGGGCGCATCTGTATCAGCCGAAAGGTCTCACTCCATCTGGATTACATCGGCATAAGCACAGTGCAATTCAATCGTGCATGTGTGGCAGGTAACTCCACAGTACTCCATCTGTGACGTCAGGAAAAGGGGCGTATGCTGACGCATTTCGCATTTGCTTAGTTTTATTTTATATTATTTATATTGAAGATATCCATCTAAACATAACCTGAAAATATGTACTGGTAAATGATAAATAATATGGTAGTAGCTCTATTAGAGATCACGCTGTACATATAGGGTTAAAATACATTGAACAATGCTGATACTAACCTTTGATTGGTTGATGACCTAGTGAAATAGACTAATGATATGATTGCTACGCTCTGAGGAAGTCACGTGGTGACGAAACGCGTCAGCCCCTCTTCCTGAAGTCACAGATTGAGTAGTGTGTGAACCCACCTGCCACACATGCACGATTGAATTGCACTGTGCTTATGCCGATGTAATCCAGATGGAGTGAGACCTTTCGACTGATACAGATGCGCCCTGTTCCCTTCCCTCCTTACTTGGAAGTTGGTGCTACATATTATATGTTCTACAAAAGGAACTTCATTGGGACGGATAGTTCCCTTCAACTGCCGTTGTTACCTTCTGTTCTCCTCTGGTCTAACTGCTGGCTGTCAGTTACAACGTGGACCGCTGAAAAGGTACGGACCTGGCAAATCAACAGATTGGTACTAAAAGGAACTTGGCACCTATTCCCTGATCGACTTTTCGGGAGTTATACCATTGTCGCTAAGTATACGATCTGATACATGCCATTGGATAAAAATCTCTGTTTGTTTCTTGCCTTTATTAATGTCCATGTGATTGATTGGTCTTTTCCTGACACAACAAGGCATATTGGCCATATATATTGATTTATGATATACGTGCATTAAGAGGTCAAATTTACCTTATACTTGTAGCTGACATTTATTTCAGCTTTTGTGTGGCCTAAACCCATTGATTGAATGATCGAGACACTACTCTTTATCTGAACGGGTTCACTTTTTGACACGCACTCATATATGTTCTAATCATTAGAGAATGTAAATTTCATGCTACATTTCTTCTATACTATATATGTAATCCTATATGAATGTTAGATATTACTAATATGAGCTAACTATTAGTTACCCGGCCGGGCTTGTGACGTCTTCTTTGCTTGTTCATTTTAGTATTTGTGTTGTGTTTGTCATTTTGACAGTGTTGCACCTAGTGCTAGCTGTGCCATATTTTAACGAATTGTTCAATAAAATTTCATATATAATTTTTACATATATGCTGAGCCGAGTACCTATTTGCCAGTGGTAATCTATGTCCATTCCTCGATTCCCTATCCCTTTTCCATCCCTTCCTTAAATATATTTTTTTGTATATCCCTTTCTGTCCTGTCTGCAGTAAGATATACACAGATCATTACCCCCAGGGCTGCTATCAGGAATTTCTGGGCCCCCATACCCGCCAAGGAGTCTGGGCCCCCCTGTACGTTTTGCACGTTAACCGATATTGGTACTGATGTCAATTACAGTGAACGAAACCATAGGTCAGGCACGTGACCGGTTAATGCCCTGGTTTTAATAACCGGTTAATGCCCTGTATTTTGTTCAATTCAGCCAAAACGTATCCCACTGTATGGCATACGTGTCACCCGTGTTTCTTCAGCAAGTACATCCTATTTCTTTTTCTGCATTTCTTTAGCGACTGATCTGTGAAAAACAGACCGCACACAGATGTCGTCCGTGTGCTGACCAGTTGTTTTTTTTACGCACCCATGTACGCCACAAAAACGTACCAGAACAGGATAGGCTGTGAGTTTCACGCAACAGACACATGCTCCGTACAAAAGAAAAACAAACGTGTAAATAGAGTAGCCCCATTGAATTGCATGGGTCAGTGTGCTGTCCATTGTTAAAGCAGACAGCACACTGATGAGAAACACGTTGGTGTGAATAAGGCCTAACCCGCGTCCTCGACAGGATTTCTACAAAACGGTTTCAGGAACATGCAGAAAATAGCACAACTGGTGAGGGCAAGTTTATCTTCAGTCTACTTTTATCCTTTACTTCTAGGTTTAGTGTTCCTTTAAGTGCGATACTGATCCCAACTTAAACCGTGTTCCATGCATAAAATTAATCAAACACTTTACACTACGATCGCGGGTATAGTAACCCAAACTAAAGAACAAGTCTTTTGGAGAGGCCACTGGCTCCATCCGTATACTGCTTTCTTTCTACTACACATACAAGGCTAATTCTTTGTTGGTTTTCACATTACCCTGGTCACTCCAGCATTGTGACCCCTCATGTTAGAACAATTATGTTAAATATTAAAATATGTATGGAAGACCACATTTATATGAAATTATATTCAGCCTTTAAGTTTTATTCTTTAAGCATTTATTCTATAAATTTCGAGTATTTGTGTTCTCTTTCTCCAAATATTCAGAATACTGCACAATGATCGCATTTGTAGGACATTATACAAACCTTCAAAATGTCTTCAACACAATGGGCTTCATTAGTGAAGGTCTGTAATAAAAGAAAGAAAAAAAAAAAAGGTCATAAAACAGATTTGGATAACCATATACCATATAAAAAAGACCTAGATCTGGTTAGGAAAATGGTTATTTTTCTTTTACAAAACTAAAGTTGCAAATTCATTTGTGAAGTAGTAAACAGCAGCAATACGTTCCTGGCGGTGATCTGTACAAAGGTTGGGCATGTGAAAGGTGCCTTCTGCATGAACAGCTTTTGTGGCATCGGCAGTATGGCTTTTATTTCCTGTGGTAATTTACTGCTGCTTATGCCAATCTACCAAGTAGCTTGTAGCCGCAGTGTAAACAAAAGGAAGCAGTGTTACATAACCCAGTGATTTCAAAGGGCAAGTTATTTATGTACGGCCACATTTTCTACACCGGAACAAATAAAAACAGCAAAATTAAAAAGACACAATGAAAAATAGCCAGCAAAGATGTGAAGAGCAAACACATTCAACATTCACGGTCACTACATTCAAATGGATGATCTAACAGAACTACCCATTATCTGCCATACACGTAGACTGAACCTATATTCTCTAGTGATATGGGAATTCTAGCATTGGGGCTTGTTCAGACATAGGTAATGAGGTTTATTAACAGCTGATGTCCTCCATCACACACAGGTCACATGGGAAAGGTAACCGGAGATTTAAGAGCCACAACACTCACTCATGTGTCAGAAATACGTAAATTCTCATTACATTGTAAACCATCATTTCAGGGAAGTGCAACATCCATAAAAGGAACATATCATATGTTCACTTCTTCTCTAAGCAATATAGATGACACTTAAATCTTAAAAACTAGTGTGAATGAAGGGTTAACAAGTCAACTCAGTACATCCGGGCAAAATGAGAAGATCTCTGCAGAAAAGAAAGTGCCCAGAATAATGCTTATGTGCCACGGTCGTGAAACAGGGGCAGTTATAAAAATGCATATAATCCCACAGTTCTATACAATATTTTTTACTGCCTAGCGATCACATCAAAACAGCAGCCACTGCGTTTATTAGAATGGGAGTCAAGGTATTTTCAACAAAAAAAAAAAGAAACGGGTCCATATACAGATCCCCTCCTGAGACTATTATAATGCACATACAACTTGTACCATGTGTGAGGGTATGTTCACACGAGGTCCTTACGTCCGAAATTGACGGACGTATTTCGGCCGCAAGTACCAGACCGAACACAGTGCAGGGAGCCGGGCACCTAGTATCATACTTATGTACGATGCTAGGAGTCCCTGCCTCGCTGCCAGACAACTGTCCCGTACTGTAATCATGTTTTCAGTACGAGTAATGACCTCGTGTGAACATACCCTTACAGTTAGGAGTTCTTTCCCTATTTGTACAGAAAAAGGAACAATCAGGCAGCCAGCCCATCTAATGGGCCAAGGACTGGAACAGTCTCACAGACCACAGGTGTCCGTGAGACATCTCTCCAGATATTGTTGGCTTGAGAGAATTTTTTAGCTACCCATACCCATAGCTTTATTATGACTCCATAAAACCTCAGAGTTGTATGGATCTGTAATACAGGACCCATAGACTGCTATAGAGCTCTTCTGCCTTTCTGTATGCCTCCGGTATGCCATGCTCCCTTGGAGCTATTCTTCCTAAGAACACGATATAGCGCTAATGGAGTGACTGTCTTCGTAAAACTGATATGCAGGGACTTCGTACAGCCTCCTGCACACAGCTCCGCCATGGGGGCCTCTCATTGTCTAGGAAATAAGCACTAGTTAAGACAGTAATGTCAAAAAATAGAAAATTGTGTTTTATATTTTTCAATGTCAATTGACAGAAAACAAAATTGCAAAAAAATTGCCAAAATGTTTATAAAGTATTTCACCCATACTTGAGGAAGGGGTCGGTCCGCCGAAACATCGCACAGGTGTTGTCAGACGCCAATCCTCCACACGTCTCTGCTATCAGCAAAAGCCCTGGATCTAACTGAGAAGACTATGATAGAATTCTAACCAGGACATTTCCAGGACTCTAACCTTCAGATGGGTGAAATATTTTATTCACATTTGGCAATTTTTTTGCAAATGTTTGTCAATTGACATTGAAAAACATAAAATGCAATTTTCGACTTTTTTACATTACGGTCTGAACTAGGGATGCACGATGCATCGAAACTTCGATACTGTTTCGATACTGTGCATCCCCAAACGGATCGATACCGTTGTTTCATGTATTTCGATACTGAGCTGTGCGGCTGCACAGCTCAGTATTGTAGCACATGAATGTATGAGAGCGAGGCTGCGGCTGTATAATACAGTCATTGCCCCGCTCCTGAGTACTGACATGCTCACCGCGCGTGCACTTAGTCAGGAGCGGGGCAATGGCTGTTTTACACAGCCGCAGCCCGGCTCTAATGGCAGAGATCAGAGAAACCTCATCTCCGCCGTTATTCCCGTGAATGCTGCGAAAACAGCGGACTGCAGCATTCAAGAGGAAAGTGAGAAGAGGGGATGCCCCTTGGATCGTGTCACAGGGAATTCCTGTGACGCAATTGAGGGCCATACCATATATGGGCAGACAGCCCAGGGTCCATTGAAGGACCCCAGGGCTGTCCTACCATATTTCCTGTTAGGGCATACTTAGGTATGTCCTAACAACTGACTGTGTACTATCAGTACACAGGCTAATGTACTGGCATATAGATATATGTCTGTGTGCTATCTGTCCACAGGCTAATGTACTGGCACATATCTGATATATGTCTGTGTGCTATCTGTCCACAGGCTGATGTACTGGCATATATCTGATATATGTCAGTACATTAAAGTTTAAAAAATAAAGTAAAAACAAAGTAATGTTAAATAAAAAAAAAAACACATACACCTTTTTTACAATAAACATTAAAATAAGTCTCAATACATAAAATATACACATTCAGTATTGGCGCGGCCGTAATAACCTTCACAACAATTTTTTTTTTGCGTCATTTATGATGTGTACGCTGTAAAAAAATAAAATAAAAATGCTTTCTATTACTTACTGTGGGGCACGAGGTGTGATGAATTTAACCTCCATATGCCTCACATTAATAGTAATTAACCCCATCATGTACCTTACATATTAACCCATTATGACTGGGAAACATGATGTGGTTAATTACTATTAATGTGAGGCACATGGAGGTTCAAAATTCATCATCACCTCGCACCTCTCATGAGAAAATGGAAGAACTTTTTTTTTTTTATTACTGTTGGCAAAGTATCGAAATCGCAATACTAAACGAAGTATCGGTATCGAAGTCCAAATTCTGGTATCATGACATCCCTAGTCTGAACTAGTGCTTATTTCCTATACGCTATATCTAAGAGTTTGAAAGCACCTCTTATTGCACTACCGCACCCACAGGTTAGTTCATTATTATGGTCAGAAACCTCTTATCTTGGCCGCTCATTGTTCCCACATTAGCATGTTGGGGGAAATGAGGATCAGGTATGCTGGATTTCAACACGCCAGATTTCTTCGGAACGGAAGTGTCTGGCAGCGAGTGTCCTCCATCTCTCCATTAAAATAAGCATGCATGCTGGATTGAGCCAAGCTTGCATTTTTGTGGGGAGTTCAAAAGAGATAGCTGTTTGGCCTAAAGATACCTTAGAGATGCTTTCAGCATGAGAACTGATGATCTGATTCCTGGTGTATTGAGAGCAAGTGCTTATGTTATCTCGGGGATAGAACGTGAGAAATAGAATTTCCTTTTTATGCCTACATCTAAATACACTAAAGGTGATGGCTTTCTATTCCCTACACCTTGCTACTGCTCATTCCATCAAAACACATTTCATGAGAACATAACATACAGGAAACATTACTGTGAAGTCATATAAATCATATTTGATATTTTTGTAGGGGTGAATGCTAATTAGATATAGCAGGAACCATTATTTCCAGCCAGAATGTATTTCTTTTCAACAATAAAGACTTCCGTGCAGAAGTCCATTGTGAAATGAATCATTACCTTAAAAGAAATGTAGATACATGGGAACCTTTGTATTTACAAGCTGCAAGTGAATCTATTTAATGATTTTTTTTTTCTTATCTGGGCTACAAAAGTAACGGCGTGTGAAAGTACAAACAAAAATAAAATTGATGCAAACAATAAAAGAGGCGCAGCGCTCGTCATACCGGGGGAGTTATATATAAATATCAGTACGATCAGATGTAAGCCATTGGTAATTCATGGAGACTGAACATCCTGTTATCTAAATCACAAAACAATCGTGTGCGGACATACCATACGTGCAACCTGGGCCAAGCAGGAAAGGGGGCCCACTGCTACTCTCAGAATAGGGCTATTTACAGTCTATTCAATTGCATTAGAGGGACCACTTTGATGATTTCCAACTGTGGCTCACAATTAACAGTGGATAGGCAGACTGGTGATGGATTTTCCAGAGAACCATGAAGGAGGTGCTGTGTGACTAGCTCCCATGTAGTCTGTGTCTTACCCTTAAAATACTGCCAATTTGCATAGAAAACTTAGGCCATGCTCACACAGGGCAGATACGCTGTATAAACTTACACAGTGTATCCGCCCTGGAAGCCACAGGGAATTCCAGCCAAAAAACAGCACCCAATTGTAGTGCAGTTTTTGGGGCGGAAAACAGCATAAAGAAAAAAAAAAACAACTTACCTTATGCTTACCCCGGACCATAGTCATGGCAATGCGTCCACCCGTGCAGTCCAGCCACCTGGGATTACGCTGCAGCCCATATGACCACTGCAGAAGTCACATGGGATGAAACGTCATCCCAGGAGGCCGACCTGGACAGAGAAGTAGAGAGAACGAGTAACGAACTGCGAATCACAGCTTTTCCGCCGCAAAATTTAAATTAATGAAACCTGTATCGGAAAATCGGAAGTTTACGCTGTGTGTGTAGACATACCCTAAGGGTTTTCTTTTCAGCAGTGAAAAAACAAAAAAGGGAAGGGGAGTGATGTATAAAATGTGAAAATGTTAATGTTAAATTGTAGAAAACAATGCCCCAGAAATGGTGACGTATCTGAGCTACATGTAGCATATGAGATACTTCAAAGCAGGGGGAGAGTATAACCTGTGGCTCGTGATGTCTTTCTGTGAACTCCCAGCCAACTCTGTCAACCCTCTATTTGAAGGCTCCTCTATGTTTCGCACGAAAATCAAATGTCTGAACAAACGCCTTGAAAGCAAAATTCTAAGTAGGTTTCCCAGCCCTAACCGACAGCAATCCACATACTAATCAGGTTTAGCCAATCACGCTAGCTATGTTGTTCATCTATCCATTTCACTTGTTCTATACGTTTCATTTCATATATTATCCGCTCACGCTCCCCTCAGCAGTTATCAGCATGCTTTAACCTCCCCATTCACCGCTTTCACTGACTGTGCAATATCGCTTTTATAGTATAACAAAAATGAAGTCCATACCAGGCAATATTGTGGTCGTTTTTTATTTATTTGTAACTTTGAGTCTATTTTTCATCGTCCTACATTGCTGTACTTCTGTCTACGTGTTTTGTAGTCTCCAGTTTATTACACATTCTGATTTAGGCCCCATGCACAGACTGTAGCCGTAATCCCGGTCCGTGATTACGGCTACGGCTGGTCGACTGTCCTCATTTGCGTGCCCCGCTCCCAATTTAAAGTATGGGAGCACGGTCCATAAAATGAAAAAAATAGGACATGTCCTAATTTTTACGGAAGCTTTCTACGGCCCGGACACCTTCCCGTAAATAAACGGGAAGGTGTCCATCGGCCATACAAAATAATGGGTCCGTAATTGCGGATGAAATCTACGGTCGTGTGCATGGGGCCTTACCGTGTGTTCCATTTAACTGCACACCTTTTTACACTCCTTAGTAGATCTGTGTACTTATTTATTTAGATGTTTTAAACATGTTTTAATTCTCCTTCACACAGCTGGATTCATTGTACTTTAAATCCCCTCCCCCTTTCCCCTCCACACCCCTTGCATTCTTCTTCTCACCCTGTGTAGTCCTTCATCCCCCAACTCCCGACCAAACTCTCTCCAGAATCCTTATTCCCCCCAGCTCATTTGTTGTGGAGCAGCTCTATTCCACAACGTGACCCGTCCGGCTACTGACACTGGCCCCTTCGCGCATGCGCACTTGCCTCCCTTGGTCTGGCGTCGGCCTTTCACTTGGCAACCCTATGACGCAGCTGGCACCAAGACCTGGTAGGCGCATGAATGGCTCCCCGGCGTGAGCCTGTTGCCTAACAACCAGGCAATAGTGCTGAATCACCGTGAGGAGGTTCAGCACCAAGTGGCTGGCCTCCTCAACACTATATCACCACCGTCTCTCTGGATCGTGGGTCTTGCACATCACCACTCGCTTGGACCCGGCCCCCCATACCCTCCCACTCAACTTGCGCCCAGATGTTCATCTTTTACAACACAACTTAACCACGCCCCCTGGGAGGCCCCTATTACTGGCGCCAATTTTAAGTGTTTACAATGCAGAGGACCACTGTGCTTATTTAAACGGTTTCATGCTTACTTGAAGGTGTTCTTTTCACGAAACGCGTATTATAGAGACTCTTGTTCTATTGTGTCTTATACATCAAATATCTTTTACCAAACATCCCAGTCGTGGAAGTTTTGCGCCTGGATGGTGTCGCTTTCTTACAATGGTTCCCCACCTGGTCTCCATTCCTTTTGATTACCTCGCACTCCAGAGGGGAAGAGATGAGGCGAAAAAGTGGCGGTGTATAAATGCAGCTCTCTCTAATGTAGTTTATGGGAGTATCCCAACTATCAGACCTTTATGGTATACACTATGTGCTTCAGAAGGAAATACCCCATTAAGTGTTATTGCGCTGCTTAGTGGTACAATCAGACAATGTGGCCCTCAGACCAAAAGAGGTTGTGCACCGCTGCCTTAAAGGATAATACACACACACTTTTTCAACCAATTTTAAGCTAAGACAAAAGCAACTTTGCAAACCAATAATAATACAGTAGTATCGGACTACACAGTTTGTAGTTGGTAACCATGGAGAATCAGGTCTGCAAATGACCAAAAAAAATAATAATAAAAAAAATAAAAAAGAAGAGGTCCGGATAAATTGTCAAGACTATTTGCCTAATTTTTTCGGAATTATTTTAAATGAATTTAATACAAAAAATGGTTGCAAAAGTGCACATGGTCTTCAACCCCTTAGTGACCACCAATATGTCACTAAGGGGCCTTAGGCTAGGCGGTTGCCTTTTCACGGTGGCCCAGTCTAAGTCCTGAATGGGTGTCCCGTGCAGGCTGGAGCTCGGGCTCAGTTGTCTGATGACAGCCGGGCTCCTGCTCCAACGGTTGCGATCGAAGTTTACTTTAATCGCAGCCATTTAACCCGTTAAATGCTGTGGTCAATAGAGCCTGCGGCACTTGACCTGTTTACAGAGGGAGGAAGCTCCCTCTGTCACCCATTGGCGGCCCGCAAATGCAAAAGTCATGGCAGCCAGGGGCCTGATAAAAGCCGCCAGGTCTGCAATGGGCATATGCCTATTAGGACGTGCCAGAGACGTCCCAATAAACTGCCTGTCCGTTTTACACGGACAGACAATAATGCTTTGGTATACTAAGTATACCAAAGCATTATAGCAGCGATCTAAAGATCGCATAGTAAAGTCCCCTAGTGGGACTAAAAAAAATAAGTAATGTGAAATAAAAATTCATAAAAATTACAGTAAAAAACAAACAATTTTTCCCATAAAAATGGTTTTATTTAGTAAAAGTGTATAAAATAAATAAAAGTACACATATATGGTATCGCCGCGCCCATAATGACTCAAACAAAGTTAATATGTAATTTAAACCGCAAGGTGGAAACCATAAAAAAAAACGCAAAAAACAAATGGTGAAATTGTGGTTTCCATTGCCCCCCAAAAAAGTCAAAAGTTAATCAATAAGTACCATGTACCCCAAAACAGCATCAATCAAAACTAAGTATTGTCCCGCAAAAAACAAGCCCTCATATCAAAATAAAAAAATTACGGCTCTTGGAAAGACTATGCAAAAACATAATTTTAGTTCAAAAGTATTTTTAGTGTGCAAAAGTTGTAAAACAAAAAACCTATACGTGGTAAACCTGTATATGGCATCGTCGTAATCGTACCGACCCATAGAATAAAGGTAACGTGTTATTTATGCCGCACAGTGAATGTCGTGAATTTAAAACGCATAGAACAATGTCCGAATTTCAGGGCTTTCTTCTATTCCCCCCCAAAAAAAGTTAATAAAAGTTAAATCAAAAAATGATATGTACCCCAAAATGGTGCCATTAAAAAGTACAACTAATCCCGCAAAAAACAAGTCCTCATACAGCTATGTAGACAGAAAAATAAAAAAAACAGTTATAGCTCTTTGAATGAGACTATAGAAAAACGAAAAAAAATAGCTTGGTCATTAGGGCCTAAAATAGGCTGGTCACTAAGGGGTTAAGAAAATGACTTGCTGTTAAACCACTAATGAAAAATTGATTGCAGAGTTCATGAATATGTTCCATGTGTTGCGTCTTTACACAAGACTCCTTCCGTAAAATTTACATTCTAAAATCAGAGCCTTTCCAAAATGTATGTATTTCTCTCTAAGCTTGGCACATCCGTCTGACATTTTCCCAAGCTGCTTTCCTGTCTAATCGCACTTCGGCTATGTTCACACACTAAATTAAAAATGGCTGTAAAATACAGTGCTGTTTTCAAGGGAAAACAGCCTCTGATTTTCAGCAGATTTTAAAGAATCAAATGTTTTTTGATGCCCTATTTGGAGCCGTTTTTCTTTTGACAATGAAAAACGGCTCAAGAAGTGACATGCACTTTTACGGGGTGTTGCTTTAGGCGCCGTTTTTTTTTTCAAATGGCTGCATGACAACACGCCCCGTCTGAACGAAACGTTGTTTCTCCCATAGCAATCAATGGGCAGACGTTTGGAGGTGTTCAGCTTTCGTTTTTTCAGGCGCTTTTTCGAGAACATACCCTTAGAACACTACACGAGTCCGAATATATTTTCTTTCCAAGCATTATTTTAGCAAATGTTCGTTAGGACAACTTTCCCACTAGCCAATCCATATCCAGAATTCTCATACAGGTCTAGAATGCATTCATTTTTATGTTGCCTACATTTACAAAAGCACAATTTTAAAACGTTCTCTCGTCAATTGGATTTCCTGACTAAATGTCAACGTACTATTTTTGGATAGATCATACAGTGTCCATTAAAGACGACTTGTCACCTCTCCGGGCATGTCTCTTTTTCGTAAATAATTGTATTTCCTATGAAAGTACAATTCTGAAGCATCTTTTCTTAGAACTCCTAGTTGTGCGGTTCCGCTGTTATACCTCCTAGAATGTATTTATTTTTATATAAAATTGACGACTGGGTGTTACAAGTTGGGGTTGTGTCCTTACACAGACCATGTACAAATCAGTGCTGACAGTGAGAATGTCTAGGTGTGAAATTGAGGAAGGTTTATGTGACTCCATTCTGTATAGACTCAATTTCATAGTTTGACATATCGGTTTCTCTGTGAAACGAAACTTATGCTGGGGCTCTCTGAGAAATCGTGTGTTGACCTTGCATATCTAAGTTTCTCATGAGAACAGACAGGTTGACCTTGCATTGATGTAAGTTTCTTATAAGAACCTGGTCTTACTCAGGATTGGCTCAGCTCGAGCGCCCTCCCTACATGTGGGATACAATTGTAACTGCATACCAACAACTAGAGAAGGATTTTGGGTATACAAAGCATGTCTGTGTCTCTTACTTCTCTCCGATATATCAATATAACTAATGGATCTGGAGAGGTAACAGGTTCTCTTAAATGCACAATGCAGTAGCCTAGTTCTCACAATTATTGTCCTATGGTCATGATGTGCATATATTTTTGCATGTTGGTGTTTTTAACTTTAAATGAACCCCATGGGGGATATAGCCAACATCTGAAGAGAATCGAATGCAATTACTGATGTTTCGCTCCATTTTCTTCTCCAAATCAATTTAAACAGATGTGAATGGATGAGTATGAAGGATGCTAATGTTGTTGAGAAAAGTCTAATTTTCCATTATACGGTCATCTCTACCTCCTTCCATTTGGGCCCTTGCATTCACCCATCTGCAATAAAAGTAATTCACAGTCACCTCTAAGCAGATTAGAAACACTGGGTTTGAGTTCAATGAATCCAATGGCGGTTCAATAAATGAGATCGGAGTGTCCGTGATGTTCAAGAGGATCTATCACCACAATATGCTGCCTTATTTAAGCCCCTAAGTACCACCATATTTTGGAACACAAAGGGAATGTATAGTCAGAAAATGACCTATCGTTTAAATCAAGTTTTTATGTTAAAATACTTTTAAAACCATTTTTATGATGTTTTTTCTATTATTAAATGTCACTATATATAACATTGAAGTTTTCACACTGGCCAAATGAACCTCACAACAGGCTGACACTTCCTGTTCTGTAGAGATCATTTCATCATCACAGGCAGGATTACAATGAAAGTGAACACCTCTGTTGACAACAGGCGATGGACACAGTTCCCCTCCCTGCACAGTGACCGCTGTAAAGCATACCCTATATGGACCAAAGTATTGGGACACACCTCTTAATCAATGAATTCAGGAGTTTCATTCAGTCCCATTGCCACTGGTATATAAAATAATGCACCTATCCGTACAGTCTGCCTTTACAAACATTTGTGATAGAGCTCTTTAGAATGACTCATTCCATGAATTCAAGTGTGGTACTGTATTAGGTTTCCACCGTTGTGATATTATCGCAAAGTGGAAGCGTTTAGGAACCACAGCAACTCAGACAATGTGAAGTTACAGAGCGTGGTCGCTGAGTGCTGGGGCGCATAGTGCATCCTATGTCGCCAACGCTCTTCTGATTCAAGAACTGCGGAGTTCCAAATCCCCTCTGGCAACATCTGCACAAAAATGGTGTGCTGGGAGCTTCATGGCATAGAAACCTATGGCCAAGCAGCTGCATGCAAGCCTTACATCACCAAGCACAATGCCAAGTGGGGATGGAGTGGTGTGAAGCACGCGGTTCACTGGAGTCTGGAGCAGTGGAAACCTGTTCTGTGGAGTGATGAATCATGCTTTCCTATCAGTCTGATGGACGATTCTGGGTTTGTTGAATGCCAGGAGAAGGTTACCCGTCTGAGTGCAGTTGCCAACTGTAAAGCTTGGTGGAGGAGGGATAATGCCATGGGGCTTTTCAGGGATTGGCCTAGGGCCCTTAGTTCCAGTGAAGGGAAATCTTAGTCCTTCAGCACACCAAGAAATTCATGACAATTTTATGCTTCCAACTTTGTGGGAACAGTTTGGGAAATGCCCTTTCCTATTCTAGAATGACCGTGCCCCAGTGCACAAAGAAAGGTCCATACTTTTTTTTTTTGTGTCGCAGTATGAGACCTTCCTTTTTTCAATAGCACCGATATGTAGTACATATAATATATTGATTAGCTTTTAAAAATTATTGGGGGGGGATGCAAAAAAAACAAAAAACCCCCCCCAAAAAAACCAGCAATTTCACCATTGTTTTTTTCCCTGCTGTTCACCATGCAGCAAAAACACCACATTAGCTATGGGTTGGTAAGAATAAGAGGATGTCAGATAAGTATATTTATTTTTTTACATTTTAGTACTTTTGGACAACAAAAATATGTTTTAATGGAAAAGTCCCTTTTGTGTCAGAGCATTCTGAGGCCCATAACTTTATTTTTCTGTTAACGTAGCCATATGAGGGCTTGTTATTTTGCGTAATGGACTAAGTATTTACTGGTACTATTTTGGGGTACATATAGTTCACAGTTATAGATTTTTAGCGGGGGGGGGGGGGTGGGTGACAAAAACAGAAAATGTTTGCATATTTTTGTGTTGTTTTTTTTTACTGTTTACCATGTGGTAAGAAAAAAAAAAGTTACTATATTTTACGGGTCGTTGCCATAGCGGCATTAATTTTATCCCACCCACACCCCCTGGGAACTTGAAGCCGTAATCTCGATTGCTTAATTCTTTGGAATACAAAGTTAGGCCTTATTCACACGAGCATGTGCGTTTTGCCCGCATAGCAGTTCCGTGTGTCAGCAGTGTATGCTGCGTGACTTTTGCGCATATGGCATCGTTGACACTCCGTTTTTATGTTTAGAAACATAAAAGGAGCTGCTTTTATTTTTACTTTCATTCATGTAACAACTGTAGCGCGAATGGGTGCGTGACACGCGAAAAACGGCCAAGTATTGGACATGTCGTGAGTTTCACGCAGTGGACATACGCTGCGTGAAAATCATGGACTGTCTGAACGGCCCCATTCACTAACATAGGTCCGTGCGACGCACGTGATTTTCACGCGCGTATTACGGACGTAATACACGTTAGTGTGAATAAGGCCTAATCCAAAGCATTATTGCTTTAGAGTGTTTGACATGGCCCCCTCCCACAGTTGACATTAAAGAGGCTCTGTCACCACATTATAAGTGCCCTATCTTCTACATAATGTGATCGGCGCTGTAATATAGATTGCAGCAGTGTTTTTTTATTTAGAAAAACTATCAGTTATGACCTATTTTAGATTTATGCGAAGGACTTCCTTAAAGGAACAGTGTCATCACAAATTATTTTTTTATATGTTAAAGATGTTAGTGCTTTATTAAAAACGTTTATATTCATTTGTGTGTTTGTGTTTTACTTTTTCTTATTTTTACACTTTTTCTTCCCTATGGGGGCTGCCATTTTTTGTTCCATTTCTGTGTGTGTCGATTAACGACACATACAGACATGGAATACGGCAGCCACAGTCCCATAGGGACTGCGAACGGCTCCCGTCCCATTGACTGCAGTGTACGGCGTCTGTGTGGGAACTGCGCATGCGCCGCTCCCACACAGTCCTATTCGAAATTGGCGCCGTCCGGCGCCATTTTCCTGTGGACCGGAAGTCGCGGCCGGACAGTAATATTACTACTTCCGGTCGCGGCTTCCGGATTTGTGCACTTGCACCAGCGGCAGCAAACGGAGCGGACGGGCCGGAGGGAGCCGCGGCGGCAGGAGCAGGTAAGAGATTTCAATGTATGTTCGTGTTTGTGTGTGTTTACTACTGTATGTAAACCTACTACACTGTGGGTTAGCTCAAAAAATGGCGACACACAGTGTAGGAGGTTACACCGTTCAAACCCCTCGTTTATCCCGGCACTAGCCAGGATAAAGGAGGGGGGGATGCTGAGAGCTCACTAGAGCGAGGGCTTTTAACCCAATGTTGCAATGCTGCAATTTTGGGAACAGCTCCATCTAGTGACCAAAAATGGGTAGTATTATAAATTAGAAATAATTTATAATATTTCCTGACTCGTGCAAAAAAAAATAAATAAATTTGAACAATGTTTAATCACCCACACACTAAATGTTTAATTTTTTTTAAAAAAACATGTTTTTCTGGCAACACATTCCCTTTAATGCCCAACTGGGTGTTTTTTTTAACTTTTGACGAAGTGGGTGTTGTAAAGACCAAGTGTCATACACTTCTCTCCTTTCATGTACTCAGCACACAGTGATCTTGCGAGATCACGATGTGCTATCACTTACTCACATATTAACGTTACTGAAGTGTCTTTTTAGGTTAAAAAGTTAAAGAAAAACCACTTTTCCCATTTTTTTCCCCTAAAGCAATGTTAAAAGAAGAAATAAAAAAGTGAACAATTAGTGTCGCTGCGTCCGTAAAAGTCAGAACAATCACAACAGAGTGATTAAGTGTACCTCCAAAATGGTATCGGTGAAAACTACAGCTCGCCCCACAAAATTTAAGCCCTCACACCGATAAATCAATGGAAAAACAAGAAAATACTGTAGTTTCAGACTATAAGATGCAGTTTTTAGCAAGAATAAATCTTGCTAAAAAGTCCCTGCGTCTTATAGTCGGCAGTCAAGGGAGCCGGCAGCGCCGTGCCCCCTTACAGCTTCTTACTTTAAAAGAGCGCCTATCAACATGTAATTATCCACGCTAGTTATGGGCACAATTCAGCCTTTACACAATATCCAGGTTTACATGGGGTAGTCAAAGCGCACATATTTCACAATTTAATCGTTAGCCCCTTTACTGGAATAGGATATTTTTCTCTATTCATACTGGCTGCAATAAATCTAAGGGTGTGTTGCCACCTTTATAAATGTTAACTACCAGGGCAGGGGCGTAGCTAGGAGGGCACAGGCGGGGCATGTGCCCCAGGCGCAAATTAGAGGGTGGCGCCAGGGCCGCACCGTCCAGGACACAGCAGAGCAAAAGAGCGGAGCACTGCAGAGCAAAAGAAGCGACACTACAGTGGTGAGTACAGAGTTTAAACAATTTAATGACATTTTATGATTTTAGAAACTCTTGCGTCTCCAGGCACATTCTTTTTTCGGCTCCCTCCCCCCCTCACGGGACTGCTGTAACTTTTTCCTCTCCTGGCAGGAGAGGGAGAATAGTAATAGTAATTTATGTAGTATATTTAATAAAAAAAACACATTTCTCCATTAAAAATATCTATCTATCTCTCATATCTATCTATCTCTCTCATATCTATCTATTATCTATCTCATATCTATCAGATATCTATCTATTCTCTATCTCATACCTCCCAACCAACCCGGATTCAGCCGGACAGTCCCGGATTCCGGGTGGTGTCCCGGGCTGCCGGGGCTATATCCCACTGATTGACAGGGAAAGTCATTCTGCCCCGCCAATCAGCATCTTTCGTAGACACAAACGGCTGGATCACGTCATCGCGCTGCTTGCGTCGTTCATCCCCAGGAGACCTGCGCAGAAGAGAGCAGGTCTCCATTGCTGACGGACGGCGCGGGAACATGATTAAGGTGAGTTTGTATAGTTTGCTTTTTTATCCTAATAAAAAAAAAAAAGTGTGTGGCATTATCTACGAAGGGGGCTTTCTCTACAGGAGGGGCTTTCTCTACAGGGGTGGGCTACATGTGGAGCACTATATACAGGGGTGGGCTACATGTGGAGCACTATATACAGGGGTGGGCTACATGTGGAGCACTATATACAGGGGTGGGCTACATGTGGAGCACTATATACAGGGGTGGGCTACATGTGGAGCACTATATACAGGGGTGGGCTACATGTGGAGCACTATATACAGGGGTGGGCTACATGTGGAGCACTATATACAGGGGTGGGCTACATGTGGAGCACTATATACAGGGGTGGTCTATATATACAGGGGAGCTATATACAGGGGTGGGTTATCTGTGGAGCACTATAGTTGGAGCTATATGTGGGACACTATATGCAGGGGTGGGCTATATGGGGGGCACTATCTACAGGGGGCTCTATGGCAGGCACTATCTACAGGGTGCACAGTGTGTGTGGGACACACTGTATGGTGCTATTATAATTAGAGGTGCAGTGTATGGCGCTATTATATTTAGGGGCGTAGTGTGTGGTATAATGAGAACGTTATCTTTGTTTATAGGTGTAGAAATATTTGAAAAGTGAGAAGCTGAAGACATCTGAGCGGCAAACTGCAGAAATGGGCTGTGACCAAGTCATCATAGAGGTCTGGACCGGATGGAGAAAAAGAACTAGAATCTGAGACGTCACCGGTGAGTCACTTAATGTAAATGTTTATTCTGCCTCTAATCAGTACTGAAGTCACTGTATGATCTGCAGCGAGATGATGGGTGGTATGATTATGATAGGATTTTTTTTTTTTGTGAAAGAGCATCTCCCAGCATATCCTTACCATTGTTCGGGCCATGCTGAGAGCTGGAAACAATTTAGTGCAAACGTATACGTCAGGGGTTGCACTAAATTGAGCTGCATTTGTGCTGGTGTTGTATATATGTACTGAGCTTGGTTCTGGGGCTGTATTTATATACTGAGCTTTGTTCTGGAGCTGTATATATGTAATGAGCTGGGTTCTGGTGCTGTATATATGTAATGAGCTTTGTTCTGGTGCTGTATATATGAACAAAGCTTGGTACTGGAGCTGTATATATGTACTGAGCTTGGTTCTGGGGATGTATATATGTAATGAGCCTTGTTCTGGTGCTGTATATATGTAATGAGCTTGGTTCTGGTGCTGTGTATAGAACTATATTGCTCGTAAAATGTACAAATGGCTTTATGCTCGTGCTACATAGAAAAAAACTGTGGAAAAGAAATGACACGTCATTGATTGGTAGAGAAAACAATGGCGAGGAGGAAGGAGAGGTCAGGAAAGAGGTTGTGGGCACCAAACTGAATCTTTGCCCCAGGTGCTGGAGAACCTAGCTACACCTCTGACCATGCCCCATTATCGCAGTGTGTGATCCAAATGAATTAGTCTGAAATACAGCTCCACCCACTGTTACCTTTGTAAACAATTGTGTGCTCCTAAATAAATCACTATAAACTTTCTCGGAAGATCATTTAACACATTTATCAATGAAGCACATCTGATCCCCCCCCCCCCCCCCAGTGTCTGGCCCTTTAATATGTTAAGCGCAGAGGTGAAAAACTGGTTTGTTTTGTTCCAAGTTCTGTTGATTCACCTTCAGGGCAAAGTGCAAAATAATCTTTTTTGGGCTGTTTCCATGATACACAAGGTTGTGTTTACATTTCCATCATGAAAAAAATGGAGACCTTCATGGTCGTGTAGTATTTTGTCTTTTGAACATCAGTAAGCAGCCCTACTAACAAGTAAGAGTGACTGCCAATTTTGCAAATGGAAAGGGGTAGGATCTGCCAAAAGAAATAGGAGTTTTCTAGTTTTTGCTTGAACATAAAAAGTCAAGAGCGATAAAGCTATTATCGAGACAGGAACGTATCTTTATAAAGCATTATCGGTACATAGATCTGCCCTTGAAAATGTGTGCTCAGCATTACTCTGTTCTATAAAGTGCACAAACTCAAACATTTCATACACTGGAAGTATTTTTTTTTTTTTTTTAAAGATTTTCCATTTTTCTCTTTAGACCTGGGATCACAGTACACTAGATCAAGAACTGATCTAGCATCTGACAACCTGGGATCCAACCAATATACTACAGTCAAAGTCAGGGGAGTAGCTAAAAGCTCAAGGGCCCCGATGCAAAAGTTCTTATTGGGGCCCCTCCCCCTGCAAACTTCTCATGGCCGACGGCCCGCAGCCTTCAGCTGCATCGCTGGGTCTCCTAAGTGACCCAACAATCCAGCACTAGCAGCCAGTGGCGTCACTAAGGACTTAAAATGTCAGGGGAAATAGCCCAAATACATATACCAAAAAAAAAAAAAAAGTGTGTATGTATAGGAGACAGCACTATGACCCTATAAACTATGGATAGGATTAGATACAGTGGCTCAGCAGACAGCATCACGCATGATAGGATCAGATAGATATAGGGCCCAGCTCGCTGACAGCTCCAGCGCTGGACCCAAGAAAGGCAAGAATAATAATTGTTTTGCTTTTTTTATGTGTTAATTATTTTTGTGCGTTTGTTATTTTACGGGTTCGGTCGTTGGACTACGTCTGATTCGAGGACCACTTTAATGACCGCGTTTTTTTATTCTCAATAAAATGGATGAGGGCTGTGTTTTTTGTTTTTTTTCTCAATAAAATATTTTTTCTGTGTCTTTTTTGAAACTATTATTACCACCTTAGTAATGGCGGCTGGCTAATTGACCACGTCCATTACTAAGGCGGGGCTTAACGTTAGCAGGTGCAGAGGCTAATACAAACCCCCATTATTACCCCGGTACCCATCGCCACCAGGGGTACTGGGAAGAGCCAGGTATGAACCAGTACCCGACCATCTGTAGTGATGGTCGGGTGCCGGGGCGGCCGCAGGCTGGTACTATTAGGCTGGGGAAGGCCAAAAACAGTGGTCCTCCCCATCCTGGTAATGCTAGGCTGCTGCTGTGTTGTATCTGGCTGGTTATGAAAATTGGGGGGGGGGGACTCCACATCGTTCTTTCCAATTATTTTTCTTTTTTAAATGACGTGGGGGCCCCCCCCCCATTTTTTATAACCAGCCAGATACAATAAAGCCGCAGCAGGCTAGCATTACCAGGGTGAGAAGGGCCGATGTTTCTGGCCTGTCCCGGCCCAATACCAGCCTGCGGCCGCCCCATTGCCCGACGATCACTACAGATGGTCAGGTACTGGATCGTACCCGGCTCTTCCCAGCACCCCTGGTGGCGGTGGGTACCAGGGTAATAATGGGGGTTCGTGTTAGCCTCTGCATCGGCTAACACTAATCCCCGCCTTAGTAATGTACGCTGTCAGCCGGCGGCCATTACTAAGGTGGTAGTAATATAGTTTAAAAAACCCGATCAAGAAATAGAAAAAAATATTTTATTGAAATTAAAAAAAAAAACACACAACCCTCATTAACCATTTTATTGATAATAAAAAAAAGCAGTCATCGTGGTAGTCCTCGAATCCAACGTAGTCCAACGACCGAACCTGTAAAAAAAATAAATAAAAAAAAATAAAAAATTAGTAACACATGTGGTAGGCTTAGATACAGGGCCCATGTGTGATAGTGTCAAGGTAGGCTTAGATACAGGGTCCAACAGACAGTATCACATATGGGCCCTGTATCTAAGCTTACCATGTGGTTATGGTAAGCTGCTTAGATACGGGGCCCCAGCAGACAGTAATCTTATACAGTATAAGATTACGGTCTGCTGGGGCCCTGTATCTAAACCTACCGTGTGGTAGGCTTATATACAGGGCCCATCAGACAGGATCACACATGGGCCATGTAGCGAAGCCTACCATGTGATTCGCCTAGATACAGGGCCCAGCAGACATGTCTCATGGGCCCTCTAAGCCTGCTACAACGTAGGCATAAAGGGTTTGTCCAGTCCCTAAACATTGATGGCCTATCCTCAGGATAGGCCATCTAAAGCCGATAGGTCAGGGTCCGACTCCCGGCACCCCGCCAATCAGCTGTTTTGAAGGGGCCGCAGCGCTTGTACGAGAGCTGCTTCCCCTTAATTTCCCTTACTCGCTCACACTGTGAATCGCTGACACGGATTCAGTGTGAGCAAGTGACCGGAATGAAGGCGAAGCAGCTCTCGTACGAGCGCTGCGGCTCCTTCAAAACAGCGGATTGGCAGGATCCTGGGAATCGGACCCCCGCCAATCAGCTTCAGCAGACAGGGATATTAAAGAGGTTCTGTCACCACATTATAAGTGCCCTATATTGAACATGATGCGATCGGTGCGGTCATGTACATTACAGCAGTGTTCTTTATTTAGAAAAACGATCATTTTTTACTGAGTTATGACCTATATTAGCTTTATGCTAATGAGTTTCTTAATGAACAACTGGGCGTGTTTTACTTTTTGGCCAAGTGGGCGTTGTACAGAGGAGTGTATGACGCTGACCAATCAGCGTCATACACTTCTCTCCATTCATTTAGACAGCACATAGCTATATCGCTATGTGCAGCCACATAAACACACTATAATGTTACTGCAGTGTCCTGACAATGAATATACATTACCTCCAGCCAGGACGTGATGTGTATTCAGACTCCGGTCACTTCTGTAGCGTTTCTGTGATATTTACAGCAAGGCAAGCGTAATCTCGCAAGATTACGATGTAACCTGTCATTTCAACCGAGATTACTTTTTATTGATTTGGTGCGGGGGGCCGCGGGCTCCCCTGGCTTTGGGGCCCGGTCGCAATTGCGACCCCTATAGCTACGCCACTGGTCAAAGTTACAGCAAATTTTGTGTCTTTTTTTAACCTGTTTAACCCCCCTCCCGCATTTTCACGTACATGCACGTCGGCGAATGCAGCCTGTTCGCGCATTTCCACGTGCATGTACGTGATGGAGATCGCGCGGGCACAGAAGCTGTGGCCGCGCGATCGCCGCAGGAGCCCGGCTGTGACTGACAGCTGGGCTCACGCTGCAAGTGCCGAGATTGAAGATTTCTTCAATCTCAGCCGTTTAACCCATTAAATGCCGCAGTCAATAGTGACCGCGGCATTTAAATCTATTGACAGAGGGAGGGAGCTCCCTCTGTCACCCATCGGCGGCCCGCGATTGCGATCTCAGGCTGCCAACGGGTTGCCATGGCAGCCGGGTGTCTAACAAAGACCCCCAGGCCTGCCGTGGCTGTATGCCTATTATGCTGTGCCAGAGGCATGGCATAATAGATTGCCTGTCAGTTTTACACTGACAGTATACCAATGCATTATTGCCTAAGTATACCAAAGTATTATATATGCGATCAGCAGATCACATAGTGAAGTCCCCTGGTGGGACTAAAAAAAAATAAATGTAAATCAGTTAAATAAAGTTTGTGAAAAACAGTCAATGACATTACAGTCAAAATCAAATAAAACTACTTTTTTTGCCCAAAAAGTGGTTTTATTTAGTAAAAGTGTCAAAACAAATAACACATACACATATATGGTATCCCCGCGATCGTAACAACTTGACCAATAAAATGAACACCTTAATTAAACCGCCAGATGAACGGCGTCCAAAAAACCCGCAAAAAGCAACGGCAAAATTCTCTCTTCTCCCATTCCCCCCATAAAAAATTAAATAAAAGTTAATCTATAAGTCTTATGTACCCCAAAATAGTACTAATGAAAACTACACATTTGCCCGCAAAAATCAAGCCTACATACGTCCACATAGACGGAAAAATAAAAAAATTACGGCTCTTGGAATGCGGCGATGGAAAAACAAGTAATTTTTTTCTAAAAGGCTTTTTATTGTGCAAACGTAGGAAAACATATAAAACCCTTACATATTTGGTATCCCCGTAATCGTGCCGACCCATAGAATAAAGTTAACATGTTATTTACGCTGCATAGTAAACGGTGTAAATTTATAACGTGAAAATCAATGCTGGAATAGCTGCTTATTTTCAATTCTCTCCGAAAATAAAGTTAATAAAAGTTAATCAATATATTACAAGCATCTAAAAATGGTACAATTACAAAACACAACTCGTCCCGCAAAAAACAAGCCCTCATATGGCTATGTCGATGGAATAAAAAAAAAAAGTTACGACTCTTGGAATGCGACCGTCATTTTTTGCAGTTATTGAACATTTTGCATTTAGAGTTTGTTTCTCAAAATATAGAAAAAAAAACTAAGGCTATGTTCACACGGAGTATTTTGCAGGAGGAATATCTGCCTCAAAATTCCGTTTAGAAGTTTGAGGCAGATTTTCGCAGAGTTTTTCGCCCGCGGCCATTGAGCGCCGCGGGCATAAAACACCGCGAAATACGCTTTCTCTGCCTCCCATTGAAGTCAATGGGAGGTCAGAGGCGGAAGCGGTCGAAGATAGGGCATGTCGCTTCTTTTTCCCGCGAGGCAGTTTTACTGCTCGCGGGAAAAAGACACCGACGCCTCCCATTGAAATCAATGAGAGGCATTTTCGGGCCGTTTTTGCCGAGTTTTGGCAAAATACTCCGTGTGAAGATAGCCTAAGTGTTCTAAAAAGTGCTGCTGAAAATTAAAACAAATAGTTAAAGTAAATCAATACTGCAGTCGGGGACAGGGAATGGTAGGACTTAACTGCTTGTCTGCTGTCAGTATTATGCCAATCCAGCTTTGAGCTGAACAGCTAAGTCATGTCTGACAATCTGGTCGCTAGCGATGCACTGCCTGACGACAATTTTATTTTTATTTTTTTTTAATCTGGTTGTCAGGCTTCATGCACCCAGCAACCAATCTGTTTCAGATTACTCAGGTCTGCAGCTCAAGGCAAATTTGCTGGTGAACTGAGCTAGGGGAGGGACAAAGAGGCTTAAACAGGACTTAAACCATGCATTCTCTGTCTATTACCGATGAATTAATCCTATCTTTGTAAATATAAGTTTAGATGAAGAACCTCTTTCGACAATTCCCTGGTATAAAAAAATATAGCGGTTCAAAAAAGTGGAGCATCACTTTAAATAAAGCAAACGCCTTTCTTTTTCTATTTTATAAAGCCTGCAAGTAAAAGAAAGCCAAATGACAGACCTGTATAGTTTCAGCTGAATGAGTTTTTAAAGTGCAACTCGTTACATATATAACATACGTCATCAGGGCCGGCATCAGCACCCGTCGAACCTGGGCCCACTAGACTTGGGGGACACCACTCGGCCGACGGGTGCCGACACAGCATCACTGTCCATATATGGACCGTTATGTCAGGGGGAGAGGAGTCCCAGGCAGAGCGCTAGAAGCGGCTCTGCTCCGGGAAAGCCCCTGACATCACCGTCCGTTTATATGGACAGTATCGTCAGGAGCAGAGCAGTGTCCCAGGCAGTGGCGTAGGTATAGGGGTCGCAGCAGTCGCAACTGCGTCTAGGCCTCTAAGCCTGGGGGGGCCCACATTGCCACAGAGCTGACCGCACTGGACCAGTTTCCAACTGAATCTACATCCGCAGGACGCAGATTCAGTTGGGTTCAACGCTGGAGCCTTGCTCCAGTATTCACTGTGCCGCGAGCGTCTCGGCGCAGGCGGGCGTGATGTAGTGACGTCATCGCGCCTGTCTGCGCCAAGTCACTCACAGCACAGTGCAGAGGAGAAGGATCTCCTCCACCCGTCGTAGAAACAGGGATAGGTAAGTAAATATGTTATTATTTTTCTATTAGGTACATGTATATGGGGGCATTATACTGGCCCTTGAGCCTGTGGGATATGGGAGGCGGGGCTCATATTGCAGCTGCTGAGGGGGTATTACAATGTAATGGGGGGCATGATACTGTGTGGTGGTCACCTATGGGGGGCATTATACTGTGTGGTGGTCAGCTATGGGGGGCATTATACTGTGTGGTGGTCAGCTATGGGGGGGGGCATTATACTGTGTGGTGGTCAGCTATGGGGGGGGGCATTATACTGTGTGGTGGTCAGCTATGGGGGGGGGCATTATACTGTGTGGTGGTCAGCTATGGGGGGGCATTATACTGTGTGGTGGTCAGCCATGGGGGGCATTATACTGTGTGGGGGCAGCTATGGACGGCATTCATGGGGTCTGTCGGGCAAGACAGCTAGGCACAGGCGTGCACAGGGGTCTGGTGGTGTTGGGGCGGCCCAAGCTGAATTCTTGCACCAGGGCCCATGAGCCTTTAGCTACACCCCTGCTCCCAGGCAGAGTGCTAGTAGTGCTCTGCCCGGGACTATGGCTCCAGGGTTGCCCCTCACAACACTGTCCATATGGACAGGGACGCCAGGGTCTTCCCCTGAAGCGGAATCCCCAGCCAGTGCGTCAGCAATGCTCTGGCTGGGGATTCCACTCCTAGAGGGAACCCAAAAAGGCACACACCACCTGGGAAGAGGGGGCAGCGAGGCACCACCTGGGAGGAGGGGGCTGCGAGGCAACATCTACAGAGAGCACTAAATTTATGGGGGTACAAATGTCTATATGGGGGCATAAAGTGCAGTTTTCTGCCATTTTACTGCTGCCGTGAGTTCCCCCGCAAAGGGGCCCACTAAGTCTGTGTCGCCGAAGGGCCCACATAAACCTGGAGCGGGTCCTGTACATCATCACGGGCCAGATCCTACTTCCCTCCCCCTTTTGCTAAAGCGACTTTCCAGAGTTTACTGGGGTTCAGAGTGTGTGTGTGCACTGCGATCGGTGGGTGCACAGACCCACCAATCATGGCTGGTCTGTACAGACCCACCAATCATGGCAGGTAAGGCTATAAAAAAAACAAAACAAAAACTACAGATTCTGATGTCTTCAGTTGATGAAGTGAAAGAGGAGATCAGAGCCTAATCCATGTATATATCTGCCCCCTCAGTGTGAAATACCCCATTAACCCCTCAATTGCTCCAATTGTAACCCTCCACCTCCCATTGTAGAAGGCAGCTTCTGTTGGTTTGTCATAAATCATATATATATATATATATATATATATATATATATATATATATATATATACACACACACACACACACACACACACATACGTACACATACACACACACCTTTTGCATGGTTTCCTAGTCCACTTCATTGCATGCTAGGTTTACAGGAATAATATACATGTTCTCTTGGTAGCCATTTATTGCATGGTTGATTTTGAGATATACACTGCAGCACAAGTGCCTAATTCTACATTTAGTGGAAAGCGTGTTTTGGCTTACAAGTGGTTCCATACATTTGATATACCATTATGTATTTTAAATATATTCAATAAATGGAATTTTTTTTATTTGATATTTTGTGTATTCTGGTTTGTAGGACTCCAAACATTATACCTAGGATTTTAACCCCTTCCCACTGCAGCCACTGTTGACTTTCATGACAGAGCCTTACTTTTCAAATCTGACGTGTCACTTTATGTTAATAACTTTGGAATGCTTTTACCTATTCAAGCGATTCAGAGATTGTTTTCTAGTGACATGTACTTTAATTGTGAAAAACACCATTTATCAATATAAATGTATCTGCTTTTTAAAAAAAAGATAGTAATACCACATAAAATAGTTGCCAATTCTCATTTTCTAGCACGATACAAGGCTTAGAACTTTAGCAGAAATTTCCCACATTTTCAAGAAAATTTTCAAAAGGCTATTTTTTAAAGGGACCAGTTCCGTTGTGAAGTGGCTTTGAGGGGCCTATACAATACAAACCCCATAAGTTGCACCATCTTAAAACCTGCACCCTCAAAGTATTCAAAACAGCATTTAGAAAGTTTCTTAACCTTTTAGGCGTTTCACAAGAATTAAAGCAAAGTAGATTAAATGTACAAGTTTTTAGTTTTTTTCAGAAATTCATATTTAACCTCTTCCCGCGCTGCGCCGCAATAGTACGTCCTGCAGCGGGGTTAGTTCCCGCATCCAGACGTACTATTGCGGAGTAGTTCCCGGCGCACACTGTCCTAACGGACAGTGTCCGGGAACCGGGAGGTCAGCTGTCCCTGACAGCTGACACTCCAGCCTTGCCGGTCAGCGGACCATCGCCGCTGATTTCGGCAATTAACCCCATAAATGCGGCGACGGATTGCCGTCGCCGCATTTAAGGGGTTTGAAGCACATCGGCAGCCCCCACGAAGTGATCGTGGGGGCTACCGATGCTTGTCACGGCAATCGGAGGTCAGACAATGAACTCCGGGTTGCCATGTACGGAAGTCTCGGAGGAGCAGCCTCCTACCGGTCCTCCGAGGCTTCCTGTTAGTGTGACTGTTACGTCACAATGACAGTTGGAGTACATTACACTACGTGTGTAGTGTAATGTACTCTAGCAGCGATCAAAGCTGCAAGTCTAAGTGTCCCCTAGTGGGACAAGTGAAAAAAGTAAAAAAAAGAATAAAAATGTTTTAAAAAAAGTGTAAAAATAAAAGTTTTAAGTTATATAAACAAACACTGCATTTTTTTCCTATAAGTCTTTCATTATAGGAAAAAAATGAACACGTTAAAAAAAGTAAACATATTTGGTATCCCCGCGTTCGTAACGACCCCAACTATAAAACTATAATGTTATTTTTCCTGCACGATGAATACCCCAAAAAAAAATCAATAAAAAAACGACACCAGAATCGCTATTTTTTGGTCACCGCCCCTCACAAAATAGAGAATAAAAAGTGATCAAAAAGTCGCATGTACCCGAAAATAATACCGATAAAAACTACAACCCGTCCCGCAAAAAACAAGCCCTTACACAGCTTTTTTGACTGAAAAATAAAAAAGTTACAGCTCTCAGAATATTGTGAGACAAAAAATAAATGTTATAAAAAAGTGATTTTATTGCGCAAAGGCTGCAAAACTTAAAAAAACCCTATATACATATGGTATCGCCGTAATCGTACCGATCCGCAGAATAAAATATAATGGTCATTTATAGTGCACGGTGAACGCCGCAAAAAAACAAACTAAAAAACATTGTCAGAATTGCTTGTTTTTGGTCACCCGGCTTGCAAAAAAACGTAATAAAAAGTGATCAAAAAAAAATCGCATGTATCCCAAACTGGTACCAATGAAAAGTACAGATTGTCCCGCAACAAATAAGCCCTCACACAGCTCCGGTGGTGAAAAAATAAAGACGTTCTGGCTCCCAGGAATATGGCAATGCAAAATGTGCAGAGTTTTCTAAAAGCGGGTAACATCCGACACCATTTATCAGTGCGACACCGGCCACACATCTATGAATTATTATTTATTTACCGCATTATTATACCCTCTTATTATGCCCTGATGTACTCCGCACAGATTACACATGCCCCCACATTATAAACTGAAATACCAGCAAAACCCCAAACAGAAAAACTACCAAGCAAAATCTGTGCTCCAAAAGCAAAATGGCGTCCCTCCCTTCTGAGCCCTGCAGCGTGCCCAAACAGCTGTTTGCGTCCACATATATGGCATCGCCATACCCGGGAGAACCCGCTTAAAGCTTTATGAGGTATTTGTCTTCAGGGGCACAAACTGGGCACGACATATGCACTAAAATGGCATATCAGTGGAAAATAGCAATATTCACACCATCCGCTGTGCATTAACCCCTTTGAGCACTATGACTTAATAGCACGTCATGGTGCGGGGGTTGATGTATGGAGCGGGCTCACGTGCTGAGCCCGCTCCATACGCTGCGGGTGTCGGCTGTGTATTACAGCTGACACCCGGGACTAACGGACAGGAACAGCGATCGCGCTGTTACAGGAGTCTGTAAATATAACAATATACTGCAATACATTAGTATTGCAGCATATTGTACCCGCGGATCCAATGATCGCTGGTACAAGTCCCCTAAGGGGACTAATAAAATGTGTAGAAGAATTAAAGTTATTAGTAGTGAGAAAGAAAAAATTTTAGTTAAATGGGAAAAGATTATTTTTTTTTTCTTCAAAAGTAATGTAAAAAAATAAACAGAATTATTATCGCTACGTCCGTAAAAGGCCGAACTATTACAATATACCATTATTTAACTCGCACGGTGAACACCGTAAAAAACGTAAATAATTTAAACCATCAAAATCGCTGTAGTTTTCGTTTTTACTGCACGGCGAAAGCTGTAAAAACGAAAACCCCAAAAAATGGAATCAGATTTTTTTCCTATATTTTCCAGTTTTTTTACAGTTTCCAAGTACTTTTTATGGCACTTTAAATGGTACCAATAGAAACTACAATTCATCCCGCAAGAAATAAGCCCTCACTTCACTCTACTGACGAAAAAATAAAAAAGTTATGGCTCTTGGAAGGCGGGTAGTGAAAAACGAAAATAAGAAAGCAAAAAATGGATCAGTCCTGAAAGGGTTAATTCATTTCTAATGAAAAAAATGCATGACCCCATGTGGGGTATTCCCGTACCCGGGAGAAATAGCTTTACAAAAATTGGTTGTTTATTTCTCCTTTATCCCTTGTTGAAAATGGGAAAATTCAACATTTTAGTGGAAAAAAATTGTGATATTAATTCTCTCCGCCTAATTCTAATAAATTCTGCAAAAGACCCGTGGAGTCTAAATGCACACTATACCCCTAGAAAAATTCCTTGAGGGGTGTTTCCAAAATGGGGAAACTTGGGCGGCTTCCACTGTTTTGGTCCCTCCAGGGCGTTGCAAAGGCGGCATGGCACCGAAAAACAATCCATCAAAATCCGTGCTCCAAAATCCAAATGGCGCTACTTCCCTTCTGAGCGCTGCCGTGGGTCCAATCAGCAGTTTATTACCACATTTGGGATATTGCCGTAATCAGGAGAAAATGCTTTACAAATGTTGTGGTTCTTTTTTCCTTTATTCCTTGTAAAAATGTAACATTTCTATGCTTTTTCAGAAAAGTTGATTTTCATTTTCACTGCCTAATTCCACTAAATTCTGCAAAAAACCTGTGTCGTCAAAATGCTAACTATACCCCTAGATAAATTCCTTGAGAGGTGTAGTTTCCAAAATGGGGTCACTTTTGGGGGGTTTCCCCTGTTTTGGTCTCTCCAGGGCGTTGCAAAACCGACATGGCACCGAAAACCAATCCAGCAAAATCCGTGCTCCAAAATCCAAATGGCACTCCTTCCCTTCTGAGCCCTGCTGTGGGTCTAATCAGCAGTTTATTACCACATATGGGATATTGCTGTAATCAGGAGACATTGCTTTACAAATGTTGGGGTGATTTTCTTCATTATTCCTCGTAAATATTACAAATTTCTATGTTTTTTTCAGAAATAAAAGTAGAGTTTCATTTTTACAGACTAATTCCAATATATTTAGCGAAAAACCTGTGTGGTCAAAATGCTAACTATACCCCTAGATAAATTCCTTGATAGGTGTAGTTTCCAAAATGGGGTCACTTTTGGAGGGTTTCCCTGTTTTGGTCCCTCCAGGGGGTTGCAAACGCGACATGGAACCGAAAACCAATCCAGCAAAATCCGTGCTCCAAAATCCAAATGGCGCTCCTTCCCTTCTGAGCCTTGCTGTGGGTCCAATCAGCAGTTTATTACCACATATGGGATATTGCCGTAATCAGGAGACATTGCTTTACATATGTTGGGGTGCATTTTCTATATTATCTCTTGTAAATATTAAAAATTTCTATGTTTTTTCAGAAAAAAGTAGATTTTCATTTTTACAGACTAATTCTGATAAATTTAGCGAAAAATATGTGCGGTCAAAATGCTAACTATACACCTAGATAAATTCCTTGAGGGGTGTAGTTTCCAAAATGGGGTAACTTTTGGGGTGTTTCCACTGTTTTGGCACCACAAGACCTCTTAAAACCTGACAAGGTGCCTAAAATATATTCTAAAAAAAAGGAGGCCCAAAATCCACTAGGTGCTCCTTTGCTTCTGAGGCTGGTGCTTCAGTCCATTATCACACTAAGGCCACATGTGGGATATTTCTAAATACTGCAGAATCTGGGCAATAAAATATTGAGTTGCATTTCTCTCGTAAAACCTTCTGTGTTACAAAAAAAAAAAAATGTATTAGAAATGAATTTCGGCAAAAAAAAATTAATTTGTAAATTTCACCTCTACTTTGCTTTAATTCCTGTGAAACGCCTAAAAGGTTAAAACACTTTGTGAATGCTGATTCGAATACCTTGAGGGGTGCAGTTTTCAAAATGGGGTGACTTCTTGTGATTTTCTAATATATAAGGCCCTCAAAGCTACCTCAGAACTGAACTGGTCCCTGAAAAAATAGCCTTTTGAAATTTTCTTGAAAATATGAGAAATTGCTGCTAAAGTTCTAAGCCTTGTAACGTCCTAGAAAAATAAAAGGATGTTCAAAAAACTATGCAAACATAAAGTAGACATATGGGAAATGTTAACTAGTAACTATTTTGTGTGGTATTACTATCTGTTTTACAAGCAGATACGTTTAAATTTAGAAAAATGCTAATTTGAAATTTTTTTCTAAATTGGTGTTTTTCAGAAATAAATACCAAAATTAAAACATTTTCACTAACAAAGTACAACATGTCACGAGAAAATCTCAGAATCGCTTGGATAGGTAAAAGCATTCCAACGTTATTACCACATAAAATAACATATGTCAGATTTGAAAAAATTGCCTGGGTCCTGAAGGCCAAAACAGGCTGGGTCTTGAAGGGGTTAAAATCAATTTTTTCTGCAACACAAGGTTTTACCAGAGAAACACAACTCAATATTGAATTGCCCAGATTCTGCAGTTTAGAAATATCCCACGTGGACCTAGTGTGCTAAAGGACTGAAGCACCGGCCTCAAAAGCAAAGGAGCACCTAGAGGATTTTGAGGCCTTTTTTTTAGAATATATTTATTTTAGGCACCATATCAGGTTTGAAGAGGTCTTGTGATGCCAAAACAAAGCAAACACCACAAAAAGGCCCCGTTTTGGAAACTACAGCCCACAAGGAATTACTCTAGGGGTTTAGTGAGCATTTTGACCCCACAGGTGTTTCATAGATTTTATTAGAATTGGCCAGTGAAAAAAATATACATAAATTTTCTCCAATAAGGCGTAGCCTAGTTTTTCGGGCCGTAAACGTCCTTCAGCCGTTTTTGCAGCAGTTTTTCATAGACTAGAAAAACCGCTCCAAAAATGGCCGTTAAAAATGCAGCGAAAAACACGACTGATTAAAAAAAGTCTGAAAATCAGGAGCCGTTTTCACTTTTATTTTGCGTGCGCACAAACCCTAATTATTATGCTGTTTCCCGATTTTAGAAGCACCCTATATGTGGCCCTAATCTTTTGCCTGGACATTCGAAAGAGTACCATGCAAAATTGTGGCCTAATTTGGCAATTTACAAAGTATTGGTTCACAATTGCAGAGGCTCTGATGTGAAATAATAGAATAAACCCCTGAGAAGTGACCCCATTTTGGAAAATACACCCCTCAAGGCATTTATTAAGGGGTGTAGTGAGCATTCACCCCACAGGTCTTTTCCATAAATGAATGCGCTGCGGATGGTGCAAAGTAAAATTTCAATTTTTCCATAGATATTCCATTTCAGTGCCAATTATGCAGTGCCCAGCTTGTGCCACTGGAGACACACACCCAAAAAATTGTTAACGGGTTCTCCCAGTTAACGGATGCCATATATGTGGAAGTAAACAGCTGTTTGGGCACAGTTTAGGGCTCAGAAGGAAGGCAGAGCCATTTGACTTTGAGCGTGGATTTTTCTTGGTAGTTTTGCTTGGAGTTTTAGTGGTGTTTCCATTTATAATGTGGGGGCACATGTAAGCTGGCCAGAGTACATCAGGAGCATAGTCAGGTGGTATAATAATGGGGTAGTAAAAAAATAAAATAAGCCATAGACGTGTTACACACTGTGAAGCAATGCTTTATGCACAGGCCAGTGTCGCACTGACAAACTGTATAGTTTCTTATTCCCCGTTTGGTACACACTCTGCACCTTTGCCTTCTGGGGAATTTTGCTGGGAAAGCGTCGTCCTGGTATAATACGGGCGCCCTCGGTTCCAACAGATATGTTTTGGCTCTCCCCTTCCTGGGTCTCTAATTTTAGTACTTTAAATGGTGCCAATAGAAACTACAACTCTTCCCGAAAAAAAATAAGCCCTCACACCACTCTATCGACAAAAAGCTTAATAAAAAAAAAGTTATGGCTCTTGGAAGGTGGGGAGTGAAAAACGAAAAAAAAAAAAAAAAAATGGCTGTCCCAAAAGGGTTAAGGAATTCATGGGATGCACATATTCCTATCTTCGTAGCTACTATTTGATATTATTATAGTCTTATTTGCCTTATCTTTTCCTTGGGTAATCTACCTCGGTTTTCCAACGTTTGAAATGAATGAAGGTTTGTAACTTTTATTATGTAGAAAATTCAAGACATTGTACAAAAAAAAACAAACAAACAAAAAAAAACCTATCGTCAGGTGCAATCAGCATAAAATCCTGGGAAAACAAAAATCACGGTGAGAGATTGTGTGGTTTTCAAAATGGAAAAATTTCAGGGGGTGTTTTGTTTTTGTTTTTTTAATTCTGGAAATACAAGACCTGTGTCAACCAAAATGTTGCCTGCAAAAAAAATATAAGGAAAAAGCCTCATAAGCCTCAAATTCTGTGGTGCTTTTTCACTTTCCAGGATCTGACATTTTGCAGGCAGCAGATTTGGGCCACTTTTTTAGGTATTTCTGAACACAGAGCATGAAAGTTGAGAAAAGCACTTGAACGTTTATTGGGCTATTTATCCTGTCTTAAGAAAAAAAAAAAAAGTCCTATAATTACACATTTGTGGGGAAAATATAAAATAATTGTATTTTTCACTCCTGCTTTCTACTAAATTCTGCAAAAAAAATAAAAAAAAACACTGCAACATTTTGTCAAAATACTGATCATACCCACTAGATAAATTATTTTCTACCTTCTTGGCAGCTCTGAGCATCTAAAGGCGTTTCCACAGTATATGCCATAAATGAGATAGATGCTGTTCCCACCTCTGCTCCCGGGCCACTTCCTGATTACATGGTCGGAAATTACAAAAACAGCGTAACTCGCTGAGCTATGCTTTTTTTTCTTAACTCTCACAGAAGTGAATGGCAGTTACGGAAACAGCGTAATTTGCGTGCTACGCGGTTTCTGACTATGTAATCAGGAAGTGGCCCGGGAGCAGCAGGTACCGAGAAAGGTAGGTGCCCCGTTCTAGAGATAGGTGTGGGACACGCATCTATCTGACATTTATGGCATATCCAGTGGATATGACAAATATCCCTGATGGGCAGACGCCTTTAAAGAGACTGTCACCACATTATAAATGTCCTATCTTCTACATAAGATGGGCGCTATAATGTAGATGACAGCAGTGCTTTTTATTTAAAAAAAACGATCTATTTTCACCACGTTATTAGCTTTATGCTAATTAGTTTCTTAATGGACAACTGGGCGTGTTTTACTATTGACCAAGTGGGCGCTGTACAGAGGAGTGTATGATGCTGACCAATCAGCGTCATACAGTTCTCTCCATTCATTTCCTCAGCACATAGGGATCCTTTTAGATCAGTATGTGCTGTCTTAGGCCTCATTTACACGAGCGTGTGCGTTTTGCGCGCGCAAAAAACGCTGCGTTTTGCGCGCGCAAAAGGCACTTGGCAGCTCCGTGTGTCATCCTTGTATGATGCGCGGCTGCGTGATTTTCGCGCAGCCGCCATCATATTGATGAGGCTAGTCGACGCCCGTCACTGTCCAAGGTGCTGAAAGAGTTAACTGATCGGCAGTAACTATTTCAGCACCCTCGACAGTGAATGCCGAACACAATATACACCAACCTGTGAATAAAAAAAGACTTTCATACTTACCAAGAACTTCCTGCTTCCCCCAGTCCGGGCTCCCGGCCGTTGCCTTGGTGACGCGTCCCTCTCTTGTCATCCGGCCCCACCTCCCAGGATGACGCCGCAGTCCATGAGACCGCTGCAGCCTGTGATTGGCTGCAGCCTGTGCTTGGCCTGTGATTGGCTGCAGCCTGTGCTTGGCCTGTGATTGGCTGCAGCTGTCACTTTGACTGAACGGTCATCCCGGGAGGTCGGACCGGAGTTATCGGTAAGTCAGAACGTCTTTTTTTTTTTACAGGTTCATGGATTTTCGGAGCGGAAGTCACTGTCCATGGTGCTGAACCAGTTTAACGCTTTCAGCACCGTGGACAGTGACTGTCTCCTGACGTCGCGTACCCGAACATTTTTTACCGGTTTCGGTCAAAACGAGTTTGGCCGAACCCGGTGAAGTTCGGGGCGCTCATCTCGAATTTGACACTCCGTTTGGATGTTTGTAAACAGAAAAGCACGTGGTGCTTTTCTGTTTACATTCAGGAGTTTGACAGCTCTTGCGCGAATCACGCAGTTCGCACGGAAGTGCTTCCGTGCGGCATGCGTGGTTTTCACGCACCCATTGACTTCAATGGGTGCGTGAGTGCGCGAAAAACGCACGATTATAGAACATGTCGTGAGTTTTTTTCTGCGCACACGCAATGAGCGCAATTCACGCATCGTCTAAACAGCCCCATTGACTAACATAGGTGCGTACGACATGCGTGCAAAGCACGCGCGTCGCACGCGCGTATAATACGTTCGTGTAAATGAGGCCTTATACGAACACATTAACGATACTGAAGTGTTTAGACAGTGAATAGACATTCCACGGGATGTCTATTCACAATCCCGACACTTCGTTAACGTTTCTGTGGTATTTACAGCAGAGCAAGCGTAATCTCGCGAGATTACGCTGTAGATGACAGGTTACAACGAGATTACGCTTGCTCTGCTGTAACTACCACAGAAACGTTAACGAAGTGCCGGGATTGTGAATAGACATCCCGTGGAATGTCTATTCACTGTCTAAACACTTTAGTATCGTTAATGTGTTCGTATAAGACAGCACATACTGATCTAAAAGGATACCTATATGCTGAGGAAATGAATGGAGAGGAGTATGACACTGATTGGTCAGCGTCATACACTCCTCTGTACAACGCCCACGTGGTCAATAGTAAAACACGCCCAGTTGTCCATTGAGAAACTCATTAGCATAAAGCTAAAATCGCTAATAACGTGGTGAAAATAGAGGTTTGTTTTTTTTAAATAAAAAGCACTGCTGTCACCTACATTATGGTAATCTACATTATGGTGTCATTCCAACTGCCACCACAGCTCTTCATTACCCGAGGTCCTGCACTGTGCGGTTTGTGATAGAAAGAAGTGTAGGGACTATGGCACACATACCCTGAAGCTACGGCAACAGAATTGCCCATACACAGCACGTCACTAGTGACATGCCGTATTCTGTGCAGAGACTTCGTCACTTGACCACGTGACAGATATACGGCGCGTCAGCAGAGCAGGCCAAGATTAGGACGTCACCATTCACGTGCCCTGTGGTGGAATCTGGAAACAGGGGCACTTTTCACACAGTAAGTGCATTCGAAAGGTGATCTCTGGAAGACCTTAAAAGCAGTGCCAACTAAAAGTTTTGACCCTGGAAACCCTTTAGAGCCCTGGCAGGACTTCATATGAGAACTAAGACAAAAGATGCCCCCCTGTCTGACAACTTAGATGGGGGTGGTAGCTTTTGATGGCGGAATTTAGGTAAACACCCACCATCTAAGCCAACATGGACACCACATACATAGGCGACATCTGCTGTAAATGTACAGTGGCTGTTGCCAAGGGGTTAAACTTAGTTTGGTTTACATTAGCAATATGGCTTCTATTTATAATGAAGCCGTGACAGCTATGCCGAATCAGTTTACAAGATCATGTCGAATCCTGGCACATCCCATTATGGGTTTTGTCAGATTTCTCCCAGGGTTCAGGTATTTTTTTGAGGGCAAGAATAACACTGCGGACTGTCCTTATTTTCCCATCAAAAAAACAAAACACAAAACCATTGCAATGGCAAAAATACAAAGGTGAAAGAGCTGTCGTAAATTAGATTAAAAAATAAAGGACTTCTGAAAAAGCGTGTAATTTGCTCAGAAAGTACCACAAACAGTACTGTGTCTTTGCAGGTGTTCTGTGCCCTACTATGAGATTTGGATGTTTACATATGCCTCAGTCAATTTAGAATTTTATTCATTTTGAGTTAAATTTCATATAAAAAAGGAACACGTAATATAAAGCCTGATGCATCGTATATGTTAGATTAATTTATTTAAGGTAGGATTATGCATTTTATTTTTATGCAGGGCTGGACAGATTCCAAAAGCCAGATGTCCAAAGTGCCAAGAGATTTGCCATCAGAATGAACTTCTTGGGCTTTGTTCTTGAGGTCTATGAATGTTCTTATTTTTGTGTGCTCATAAAATGGTAAACTTGCTCAATAAGTGCTCCAACTGGCATAGTCTGCCATGTTTTGCCCATCCCATTTATATGAATATAGGACTATGCATATGGGACTAAACCAACATTACAAAAATGCACCGTTAGTGTAACATTTTATATGTAGCTTCAACTTGAAGAAAAATAACAAAAAGTTATTGCTTAGAAGCAGTCAATACAGAATACATTATTGTAAGTAGATTTAGCAGTAATTCATATTTATTTATATTTAGTGGCTTAGGTGGCATTAGTGTTTGCAGTGTGCTGTCGAAGTTTTCTCGTGTGCTGTATAAATTTGAAGTCACCGGCGTTCTTGCAAAAATATACAGGTTTTGTTTAATTTTGTTGGAGTGTGCTGTTCAAACTTCTGTGTTGTTTATGTGATTCATATATGTGGGATTAGTGACTGCCTCGATTTTTGATCTTTCTTGCACTCCTCCCATTCTGCCGTGTGTGATTTTAATTAGTTTAATGCTGGTTCCTACCATCCCCAAGTATATGTAGGCTTGGTCCTAGCTCTGGGTGCATGTGCAGCGTAGGTTCCTACCTCAGAGGTCGCGTTGTCGTGTCAGGTGGGCTCACACAATTTGATCAAAATGTGCGCAAAGAACCTCCCTATTGTAAGTAGATTTAGCACTAATGCATATTTAGTGGCTTAGGTGGCATTAGTGTTTGCAGTGTGCTGTCGCAGTTTTCTTGTGTGCTGTATAAATTTGCAGTCACAAGCGTTTAGGCAGGTTAGACATCAAGGACAGTACCGAAAGCAAATTATGGTTTGAAATTGGATGCAAACTTTCCCTACAGGTGTCTCAACTGTTCGAGACTACTTTCAAACCCTCTAAAGTCTATATAACCAGTGTTGGAACAGACTGCATTACAACACCCCATAGGGCAGGATTTGGACAGTTTTGCTCTTCAGGACAGAGCACACGGATATAATAATGGCAAGAAAAAGGCAACAAAGGAATTGGCAGACAAAAATAACCCTTGTATGTAGAAATGTAGGTCTGTCCCACAGAGAAATTGCCAAGAAAGCCAAGGTGGCAGTCAGTACAGTTTCCTATACTATCAAAAGGCACTTGGAAACTGGAAGAGGTCTGGCAGACCAAAGGCAACGACAAAATCAGACGACAAGTTTTTGAGAGTCAACAGTTTGCATGATCGGCACCTCACAGCACAAAACTTTCCATTCCAGCTTAACCCCTTGGAGACACAGCCAGTTTTGGCCTTGAGAACACTGCCTATTTATTCAAATCTAACATGTGTTCTTTTATATGGTAATAACTTGGGAATGCTTTTACTTATCGAAGCGATTCAGAGATGGGTTTTCGTGGCATATTGTACTTTGTCCGTGAAAAAATTGATAAATTAAATATGTCAAAAACAAAATTTAGAGAAAATTTTGGAAAATTTAAATTTTTCTCAATTTAAATGAATCGGCTTGTAAGACAGAGATAGTAATACCACACAAAATAGTTACTAGTTTACATTTTGTCATATGTCTACAAACGTTTGCATCGTTTTAACGTCCTTTTATTTTTCTAGGACTTTACAAGGATTAGAACTTTAGCAGCAAGTTCTCACATTTTCAAAAGGCTATTTTTTTCAGGAACCAGTTCGGTTCTGAAGTGGTTTTGGAGGGCCTTATGTATAAGAAAGTCCCCATAATTCACCCCATTTTAAAAACTGCACCCCTCAAAGTATTCAAAACAGCATTCTGAAAGTCTTAACCCCTTTGGGCGTTTCACAGGAATTAAAGCAATGTGGAGGTGAAATTTGTAATAATTTTTTCCCTGTAACACAGAAGGTTTTACCAGAGAAACGCAACTCAATATTTATGGCATAGATTCTTCAGTTTTTAGAAATATCCCACATGTGGCGCTAGTGTGCTAATGGACTGAAACACAGGCCTCCGAAGCAAAGGAGGTCAAATTGTAAAAAACACACCCCCAAGTAGTGACCCCTATTTTGGAAACTATACCCCATAGGGCATATTAAGGGGTGTAGTGAGCATTTTGACCTGTGTTTTTCATTAGAAATGAATGTGTAGCGGATGGTGCAAAATAAAAAATTGCAATTTTCAACTGATATGCCATTTTAGTGCACAATGTTGTGCCCAGCTTGTGCCACTGAAGACAAATACCTCAAAAAAATGTGAAGCTGGTTCCCCCAGGTATGGTGATTCCATATATTTGGACGTAAACTGCTGCTTGGGCACACTGTAGGGCACAGAAGGGAGGGAGTGCCATTTGGAGCGCAGATTATTGGTTGGTGGTAGTGCTTGGGGTTTTGCTGGTATTTCAGTTTATAATGTGGGGGCGTATGTAGGCTGGGCAGAGTACATCAGGGCATAATAATGTGGTAAATAAATAATACATAGATATCTGGCCAGTATTGCACGGATAATTGGTGCCCAATCCTATGCGCTTTTTGGAACATTCTGCACTTTTTGTGTAGTCATATTCTGAGAGCCAGAACTTCTTTATTTTTTCTCCGCCGGAGCTGTGTGAGGGCTTATTTGTTGCTTATTCTGTAGTTTTCATTGGTACCATTTTGGGGTACATCAGATTTTTTTTTATAAATTTTTATCGAATTTTTTGGCAAGCAAGGTGACCAAAAACAAGCAATTCTGATTTATTTATTTTTTTTACAGTTTTCACCGTGCGCTATAAATTCCATTTTAGTGGTCGATACTATTACGGCGATACCACATGTATATAGTTATTATATGTTTTGCAGCGTTTGCACAATAAAATAACTTTTTTTAAAAAAAAAAAAATTTTTTGTGTTGCGCTAGGAGTCATAACTTATTTTATCAAAAAAGCTGTAAGAAGGGCTTGTTTTTTGTGGGACAGGTTCTAGTTTTTATTGGTACTATTTTGGGGTACATGCGACTTCTTGATCACTATTCTATGTTTTGTGAGGGGTGGTGACCAAAAAAATAAATAAATATAGATTCTGGCAAGGTTTGTTTATTTTTTTGTAGTGTTCACCGTGCGGGAAAAGTAAGGTTATAGTTTGGGTCGTTACGGACGCGGTGACACCAAATATGTGTAAAAATAAAAGTTTCAATTTTTATTAACCTTTTGTTTTGTCCCACTAGGGGACTTGAAGGCCTGCACTTCAGATCTTTACTCTAAGGGCGGATTCACACGAACGTGAATTGCGTCCGTACAGGCCGCGTGGTTTTCACGCGGCTCGCATGGACCAATAGAAGTATATGGGGCAGTACAGACAGTCCGTGCTTTTTGCGCAGCGTTTGTCCGCTGCGTAAAAAGCGCGACATGTTCAATATCAGCGTTTTTCGCGCATCACGCTCCCACTGAAGTCAATGGGTGCGTGAAAACCACGCATGCCGCACGGAAGCACTTCCGTGCGAACTGGCTGTTTCGCGCAACAGCTGTCAAAAGGTAAAAAGCTGTCAAATATGCTGCTGCTACACGGAGTGGTCAAGTGGCTTTTGCGCAGGCAAAACGCAGCGTGTTTTGCGTGCGCAAAAACGCCACGTTAGTCTTAATAAGCCCTAAGGCTGGGTTCACACGACCTATTTTCAGGCGTAACGGAGGCGTTTTACGCCTCGAATTACGCCTGAAAACACGGCTCCAATACATTGGCAAACATCTGCCCATTCATTTCAATGGGTTTGCCGATGTACTGTGCCGACGACCTGTAATTCTACGTGTCGCTGTCAAAAGACGGCGCGTAAAATAACAGCCTCGTCAAAGAAGTGCAGGACACTTCTTGGGACGTAATTGGAGCAGTTTTTCATTGAATCCAATGAAGAACAGCTCCAAATTACGTCCGTAATGGACGCCCCGCAAAACGCGAGTACGAGCAATTACGTCTGAAATTCTGGAGCTGTTTTCTCCTGAAAACAGCTCCGTAATTTCAGACATAAATGCAGTTAGCGTGTGCACATACCCTAATACATTGCACTACTCATGCATTTGAGATCGGTTAGTTATCCACTGACAGCAGGCCTATTAGGCCCGCCTCCAGGCGGGGCCTAATGGGCTTCCATACATGGCAGACCAGGAGGCCATTGTTAGGCCTCCGGTTGCCATAGCATACGATCGGCAACCCTGTGATCACAACGCAGTGATGCCGATCGGCTTCAAACCACTAAGGTGCCGCGATCACGGCATCTAAGGGGTTAATGGCATGGATCGGAGCTAGCTCCATTCCCTGCCCTTACAGCAGGGTGCCAGCTGTAACATATAGCTGACACCCACGGCTGATGTCGCAGGCTCAGCTTCTAAACCTGCGCCATCTTGTTTCTGGGTACGGAAGCCTTTTAGGCCCCGCCTCCGAGTGGGACCCAACAGGCTTCCATACTTGGCAGACATGATGCCATTGTTAGGCCACCGGTCTGCCAAAGCCGCCATCGGAACCCCACGATTACATCGCCGGTTTTCGATCTGTTGGTAAACCCCATAGATGCAGCGCTCTCTTTTGAGCGCTGCATTTAAGGGGTTAACCGGCCGGGTCGGAGGCTAGCTCTGGTCCTGGCCATGCAGCAAAGTGTCAGCTGTAATATACAGCTGACACATGCTGACGAAGGCGCGGGCTAAGCTTCTGAGCCCGCACCAACACAACGTAGTTACGTTGTTTTGCCTTAAGACCTTGGCGACAGCAACGTAATAGTACATGACATGTTGCCAGGGGGTAAATGTAGCAAAAAAGAAATGAGTTTCCACTTCAAATGTGAAGAGAAGACTTCTATCTGCAGGTTTAACAAGTTAAGTATCAGTAAGAAAGCCACTGCTAAAGGTGGCAAAAAAAAATAAAAAAAATAAAAATCTACTTGAATGGGCCTAGCAGCACCTCCAGTGGACTACTGAAGAGTGGAAGAAGGTCTTATGGACAGATCAAGCAATATTTGACATCTTTGGTACATCACGCAGGGTTTTGGTACGTCATCTAGTACATGAAAGGATGCTTCCTCAGTGTATGAAACAAAGTGTCAAACATGGAGGAGGAAGCGTGATAGTCTGGGGCTCTTTTGCTGGATCCAGAGTTGGCAACTAGCACAGGGTTACTGGCACACTGGATAAAAAGTGCTACCACAGCATTTTGATGTGTCATGCAATACCCTCTCGTGTACGCTTACTTGGTCAGGGGTTCACGTTACAGCAAGACATGATCCAAACCATACTTCTAGGTTATATCAGAACTACCTAAGAAGACAAGAAGAAGCCGGTAGGCTTCAAAGAATGGAATGGCCTGCGTGTATGTATGTATGTATGTATGTATGTATATATATATATATATATATTTATTTTTTTTTAATAACCACCAGATTCTGATATATAGTCTAAAGAATAAGCGCTTGAACGTCTATAGATTTTTTTTTCCTACATCACGCAGTTGTAGGTGTACATGCCCTCTTCCACATAGCTGTTGTAGCAATCCCAGAGGCTTACTAGGAAGTCACTTGGGTAACACGCTTTCCCATGGAAACAAATTGATGTTATGCCTCTGCTAAAATGTGTTTTCCTTGGAGGTGTGGTCTAGCAACACGCATTTCACTGGCCGACGTGGCTGCTTCATTTATCCTGACATACTGTAAACACACTATTTACCAACAGGTAAGCAAGAACAACTTTATTAGTCTTAACCAATCCACCTGCTTGATGGGGAGGCAGAACTATTTGGGGTGCATATATTTATAGTTGGGATCCATTCTTCCACACAAACAAGTAAAATGCTAAACAGACCACACACCTTGTAGTAAAATATAAACAGAGATCCTCCTGTATAATAATTTTATGTTTTTCCAACTAATACCATTTCTATTTAATAGTTTATCCCTTATGTTTTTAGGTTATAAATATCATCCAAATATACCTTTAACACTACTAAGTTATGAGATTGGCTATATTGACATACATATACACACATAGCTAGCAAACCCCTTTACTACAGAGGCAAACACGAGAGCAGCAATTACATGATATGAAGAAACCTCTATTTTGAGATTACCCAATCTGTGGTTTTAAAAATTCCAGTTTGCCCTGGATCTCATTTTACAAAGAATGGATCACTGTTTCCAGAGTTGGCATGAATGGAAAACAAACTAATACTGTATCAAAAAAATACTATACAATTTGTAGTAGAAAAGAAACTCAATATACAAGTCAGCAAACACTGTAACCAGATAACAGGGACACCCGTGTAGGGTGTGTGTGTGTGTATATGTATATATATATATATATATATATATATACACACATATCTCTATATCTATGTCGGAGAGGCACTACAAATCGATAGGTGTATCCATGTACAGTACAGCAGCAAGTGAAAGCCATTGTGAGGCACATGTTGCTAATCCCTCAGTGCTACTCTAGAGATTACCATAAGAGGGATTTAGTGTATTCCCTGTGGACCTTTCTTACAAAATGCAGATATGTCATACAAGATATAAATATAGATAAATACAGACACACTGCGCCAACTGCATTCATGCACAAGTAACTTAACCATCCATGTATAATACAGGGTGCAGAAGGCAAAAGTCATAGTCCCCACAGATTGTACACCCTCGGGTATAAACTTGCTCATGACCGATTTATTCTCACCCACCAAATAAAATAAAGTACCCACCAATAATTTTTGTACTGGTAATCCCTGTGCATGGGAGGAGTGGCCGGTAACTCATCAAAAGCACACAGCTTCTAAATCGGTCTTCTAGGCCTGGTCATTACCATATGTTTCACCCACAGTAGAAAAGCAAAAGCCACAGGCATCTCGGTTTACAGTAACTTAGAGCTGTGAAAAAGAGATCCTTGTGTTGAAGCGCAAGCACCTTGTGTGTATAGCTTTGTAGCAGACGCTGACAGCTGATCGGCCAGAAAGAAGACCTTACCTCTGTGAACATGTCTCACTTCCCTCCTACATGGCCAACAGCTTTGTGTGTCTCCACAGCAGCCCACTTGTCAGTCTTAATCAGTGTCAACAGGTTAGCCTTTCTCCTGGCGGCTCCACGGTAGCTTTCACAGGAAAGAACTTTTAATCTCTTCCCTCGCACAGGCAGGGCCATGAGAAGGCTCGCTGAGCTCCCAGGCATAACTCCCTTGGCTGCGCTCCTAAAAATGCTCGCTCAAGTAAATGGTTGCTTAGCAATATTTGCCTTCCCCTCTGTATATTTGAAATTGGCAACATCTGTCCCTCTGGCAGCTCGCTGACTAGTATGAAGACGACATGTTGAGAGTCAGAGCGTACACACACACACACCCATTTTCTGAAATGCCCCCAGGTCAGCTCGGAAGCTAGCGTCTTCGAATTTTATTGAGTTATCGTACAGCTGGGGAGGGGCAGGAGGTGATGAAAGCTGCAGTGCCCACGGGACCTCCCTAGTAACTGCACAGTGCAGTAAGAAAACACCTGCTTGCTTCGAGCCATGAGCCAAACAATGCAGCAAGAGGAGTTAAAAAAAAAAACAAAAAAAAAAACCACAGGTACACAGAGTTCCTAACCAGATTGCATAAAATACATAGTCGAGTCAAATTACGATGACCTCCTACTTTCGACGTCAGCAGCATGTAGCCCATGAAGGAAGTGATATGTCATGGGCTGGCTTGATGGGTATATAAGGTGTGCGATAGGCTGTCTGAACACATACCACTCGTTGTTTCCATGGGTAAAAGGTGCGATTTATCAGAGTTGCAAAAAGGGATGATTATTGGCTTTCGGGCCAAGGGTGGCAGCATTTCTCAAATAGCGGAGTTTGTGAACTATGTGTGTGCTGCTGTGGTGAATGTGTATCGTGAGTGGACAAATGGCGCCATTGGGAATAACCAGCGTGGAAACTGCAGAGCACCACGTGCCATTGATGTGAGAGGTGAATGTCGGCTACAAATTATGAAAATTAACCAGGGGGCTACCAGACGTGTGTCTAAGACAGTTCCGCGAGCCCTCCTACATATGGGGCTCTGAAGCAGACGGATGGTCACTGCTCCTATGCCAACAAAGGTGCATAGGAAAAAAATGCTTCAATTTGCACGGCAGTATCGGAATTGGACCACCGATGATTGGCAAAGGGTGGCATTCTCAGAGGAGTCATGCTTTCTGCTTCATCGCACGGATGGACGTTGGCGTGTCAGGTGAGAAGATTCAGAGAACAAAAAACACCCTGCAACCATTGCTCGAAGAACACAAGCTGGTGGTGGCAGTGTTCTGGTCTGGGGAATTTTTTCATGGCATGCTCTGGGCCCACTCATCCATGTGGAGGACACTCTGAACCGATTTGGGTATGAATCCATCGTTGCAGATCACGTTTACCCATACATGCTGTTTGTCTTCCCTGGGGCAGCTTTAATCTTCCAGTAAGACAATGCGACATGTCACACGGCTAGAAATGTCCGACAGTGGTTGGAAGAGCACGACCAAGACTTCCACGTACTTCTCTGGCCCCCTAATTCACCAGACTTCAACCCAATAGAGCATCTGTGGGACCACCTCGATCGTCTTGTTCACTCTATGGATCCTCCCCCACGCACCTTCCAGCAAATGTGGGATGCACTGCAGTCAGCAAGGCTACAGATACCGGAGACAACCTACCAGCACCTTATTGAGCTGCTGCCCGTGCTGCACACGGCGGTTACTCTGGATATTAGATGGTGGTCATAATAATGTGACTCGACTGTGTATAAAAACTTACACAAAACGTTTAACACTATAAAAGCTAAGATTTTTGGAAGTTTGCGCCAGTTATATAGTCACATTAGTTCTAAAAAGGTCATCTGTATCTATACCAGGCAGAGTAACGAACTTTACATTTTGCGTCCCCAGAAAAAAAAAACACCCCAGCTATATCCTAATTATGCAATACTGGAAAATCTGTATCAGATACTGTGTCCATGCGTAATTCATCTCCAGTGATACATTGAGAATTATAGTGCTGGGAAATGACAATTCTGTGCTGGTTGTGCAGCGTCAGATTAAAAGCTAAACAAATCCTGCCACATACACAAGATACTGACCTTCTACAGAAGCACAGAAAACATAGAAGAACCACAAACATGCAAAAGTCATAACTGTAAAAGACACTGCATTTTAGCCCCCTAATAAGCAGGCCTAAAAAGGCCTTAGCCTCTTCGTGACCAGCCTATTTTAGGCCCTAATGACCAAGCTATTTTTTTTTCTAAAGAGTTAGAACTTATTTTTCCGTCGACATAGCTGTATGAGAACTTTTTTTATGTGGGATTAGTTGTACTTTTTAATGGCACCATTTTGGGGTACATGTCATTTTTTGATTAACTTATATTAACCTTTTTTTTTTTGAGGGGGGGGGGGGGGAATAGAAAAAAACCGCCATTGTTCTATGCGTTTTAAATTCACGGCATTCACTGTGCGGCATAAAATTTTTACTATTTTATGGGTCGGTACGATTACTGCGATACAACATATGTATAGGTTTTTTATGTTTTACTACTTTTGCACAATAAAACTCTTTTGAACTGAAATTTGTTTTTGCATCATCGCTTTCCAAGTCAATGTAGTGATATGTGGGCTTGTTTTTTGCGGGACGAAACTTAGTTTAGATTGGTACTGTTTTGGGGAACATGGGACTTATTGATTAACTTATGACTTTTTTGGGGGGGGGGGGCAATGGGAAAAAGTAGCAATTTCGCCATTGTTTTATGCGTTTTTATTTTTTTTACAGTGTCCACCTTACAGTTTAAATTACATGTTAACTTTATGGTTGGGGTCATTACGGTCGCGGTGATACCACTTGTGTACTTACATTTTTGACACTTTTACGAAATAAAACCACTTTTATGGGAAAAAAAAGTTTTTACTGTAGTCTTTAACTTTTATTTCACATTACTTATTTTATTGTCTCATTAGGGGACTTCACTGTGCAGTCTTTTGATCGCAGATATAATGCTTTGGTGTACATAGTATACCAAAGCATTATTGCCTGTCAGTGTAAAACGGACAGGCAATCTATTAGGACTGCCGGAGTATATACCCAGGGCAGACCTGGGGGCCTTTATCAGGCTCCTTGGCTGCCATGGCACCCCATTTGAGGCCCGCCATTTCATTTGTGGGCCGCCGATGCATGAGAAAGGGAGCTCCCTCCCTCTGCACAAGATTTAAATGCCGCAGTTGCTATTGACCGCAGCATTTAACGGGTTAAACAAAGTAAACTACGATCGCGGCCGTTGGAGCAGGAGCCCGGCTATCCGACAGTCGAGCACCCGCTCCAGCCTGCACGGAACACCAGTGCAGGACTTCGACTGGGCCGCCGAGAAAAGGCGACGGCCTAGCCGAAGGCCCCTTAGCAGGGGCAGATTATAATAAGGGCAATCTGGGCAAGTGCCCGAGGCTGGAAGGGGGCCTAGTTCGCCCCGGTTCTCCCGTATCGGCTATTAAATTTACAGCCGGTTCAGAGAACCGGAGTGAAGAAGGACTTCTCACCCAATTATATCTGCATCCTTAGGATGCGGATACAATTGCTTACTGTAGCGCTCGCGAGACAGGCAACTATCAGTTTTCTTCCTCCCCTTCGGCGCTTTACTAATGACATAGTCAGCGGGATTATGTCATCACGCCGGACTGCGCCATTACGCTGGATGACGCTGTCTGGTCTCTGACCAGTCCTGCGTCGCTGGAGGAAGCGGGAACGGGGACAGGTGAGAATGTTTTTTTTTGTTATGGGCAGCGTTGGGAGTAAAATATGCAGGGGACATTATCTACAGTGGACAATGTAAGTGGCGCTATCTACAGGGGTCATTATCTATTTAGGGCATTGTAACTGGCACAATCTACAAGGGACATGATCTAAATAGGGCATTGTAACTGGCGCTATCTACAGGGATCATTGTAACTGGCACTATATACGGGGGACATTATATTCAGGAGCACAGTGTATAGTACTATTATATTCAGGAGTAGAGTGTATAGTATAGGGATGTCACGATACCAGAATTTGGACTTCGATACCGATACTTCGTTTAGTATTGCGATTTCAATACCAATTCAATACTTTGCCAACAGTAATGAAAAAAAGTTCTTCCATTTTCTGATGTGAGGTGCGTGGTTTGATGATAAATTTAACCTCCACGTGCCTCACATGAATAGTAATTAACCCCATCATGTTTCTCAGTCATAATGGGTTAATATGGAAGGTACATGATGGGGTTAATTACTATTAATATGAGGCACATGGAGGTTAAAGTCATCACACCTTGTGTCCCACAGTAAGTAATAGAAAGCAGTTTTTATTTTATTTTTTTACAGCGTACACATCATAAATAATGCAAAAAAATAGTTGTGCAGGTTATTACGGCCGCGCCAATACCGAATATGTGTAATTTTATGTATTGAGACTTTTTTTAATGTTTATTGTAAAAAAGGTTTAGGTGTATTTTTTTTTATTTAACATTACTTTGTTTAACTTTAATGTACTGGCATATAACTATATTACAGTACATTAGCCTGTGTACTTATAGTACACAGGCAATTGTTAGGACATACCCAAGTATGCCCTAACAGGAAATACGGTAGGACGGCCCTGGGGTCCTTCAATGGACCCTGGGCTGTGTGCCCATATATGGTATGTCCCTCAATCGCGTCACAGGAATTCCCTGTGACGCTATCCCAGGGGCATCCCCCCCCTTCTCATTTTCCCCTGAATGCTGCTGTCAGCGGTGATCACAGCATTCACGGGAATAGCGGCGGAGATGAGAGGTTTCTCTGATCTCCACCGTTAGAGCGTGGCTGCGACTGTGTAATACAGCCATTGCCCCGCTCCTGACAGAAGTGCGTGCGGTCAGCATGAGGAGATGCGGCCGGCGCTGCACTAATGAGCGGCAGTTCAGGCATGGAGGACAGAACATGGGGGTGTTTTGTAGAGCGCCCCCCCATGTTCGGTCTTCAGTGCCGGCGCTCATTAGTGCAGCGCCGGCCGCATCGCATCATCCTGACGGCGCGCACTTGTCAGGAGCGGGGCAGTTGCTGTATCCCACAGCCGCAGCCCCGGTCTCATACATTCATGTGTTACTATACGGAGCTGTGCGGCCGCACAGCTAAGTATCGAAATACATGAAATAACGGTATCGAACCGTTTGGGGATGCAGAGTATCGAAACAGTATCGAAGTTTCGATGAATCGTGCATTCCTAGTATAGTACTATTATATTCAGGGGCACCGTTTATGCTTCTAAATATAATAGTATCATAGAGTGTGGCATCATGAGAAATTTAATCTTCATTTATAGGAGCGGAATTGTTGGAAAAGTGAGGAGCTGAAGAAATCTGAGCTGCAAACTGCAGAAATGGGACCGGATGGAGAAAAAAAAATGAAAAAGAATCTGAGACATCACCTGTGAGTTACTCAATGTAAATATTGATTCTCCCGGTGACTGATCAGTACTGTAGTCACTGTATGATCTGCAGCAAGATGACGGATGGTAGCATTCTCTTTTGTTCAATAGCAACTCCATGCATATCCTTACCATTGTTCAGGCTATACTGGGAGCTGTTTTATGTTGTACAAATGTATACAGCAGGGGTTAAACTGAATTTGCAAATGATCTCTGTACTGAACTGTATTTGTTCTGGTGCTGTATATATGTACGGAGCTTAGTTCTTGTGTGGTATACATGTACTGCGCTTGGTTCTGGGTCTGAGAAGGTAAATATATACAGTAAAAACTAAACCCCAAAAAAATGGAGGAATCTAAGTTTTTTCCAATTCACCCATTATATGGTACTTTAAATGGTGCCAATAAAAACTACAACTCCTCCCGCAAAAAAATTAAAGCTCCACGCCAAATTTAGTGTCTCAAAATATTCTGCTTTTTCTCTTTTATATGGCTCATTCTGCTTTTACAGCGAATTCAAAACCATTCCAGATCTGTGGCCGCCTAAGCAGAAATCTGCAAATATATATGGTACAGCATCTTCAAAGTGCTGTCTTCAGAGTTCGGGGGGGCAGACTTGAAAAAGTGCCCGGGGCCCGTGGTACCCTTAATCCGCCCCTGCCCCTCAGTGACCGCCGTGAGAAGGCTGGTCACTAAGGAGTACCTCCAGTTATACTGAAATTATATAGAAAAACAATAGAGCAGGAGTGTGCACAACAATAGTTATTCAAAATCACTCCATGGCTGCCAAATCCAGAACGGTGGCCAGCGCCGTAGAATCACTTTACATTCTAGAGCACGTCCACCGTTCTGGATACGGCAGTCATGTAGACAGAGGACGACGCTTTGTCTTCTAATGCAGAGTCTTGAGCAGCCGGCAGTACCGACTACAGCCAGTCCATTTTTAGTTAGAAGCAGAAACGGTAATACAAGTCATTTAGAAGATCCTACACTATAATAGTTTTCTATAGAATTTTAGTATAATTTGAGGTACTCTACTGACAAGCTACATTTTTCTTCGTTTTTATTTTTAGTTTATTTTTTCATTGTCTTGGCTTTATGGGGCCTTGTTTTACTCAAGAGAAATTGTATTTTTTCCTGCACAGTTTGGGGGTACAAATAAAAGAACTTTTTTTTTTTTTCTTTTTCATGCAAAAATAATTTAAAAGGATTTTCGGCATGGTTTTGTGTTTATTTTTTAACGTTTCAAATAACGAAATAACCTGTAAAAATAATTACTCCTGTTATTACAGTAGTTGTTTTTATGTAATATATGGGCAATAAAATATATTTACTTTTTCGTGGACATTATTATTACTACATTTACAGAGGGTTCTCCCCAGTCTCAGATCACCGGGTTTCTGGTGATGCGATCAAAGAGGGGAGTCCCCTTTGATCATGCCTCGATCAAGAACCGCAGCGATCAAAGGATTAAACAGCCGGTATTGGAGGTTCCTCCAATCCCAGCAGTATTCAGGATGCTGCTCTAAGTACAGAAGATAAAATAGTATCCGGCACACCAATTTTGAAACAAAGGTATTTTTATTTTGTTTTTAATGCCAGTGGCAGAGTGCGACGTTTCGGTCTAAGTGACCTTCATCAGGTTCTGAGCCGTGCTGGAAAACTGCATAGACGAGCGCTAGTGGTGTGTTTCAAAATTGGTGTGCCGGATACTCTTTTATACTCATATTTGGGTTGGTCCCCTATCCATGCAAAACCCCATCCTTCCATGTATGTGGTGCTGTCTGAACCTATACACTAAGTACAGAAGATGTTAGTAGCAGCTCCTGCTTAGAGCATGAGCGCTCACTGGAGTGCTCCTAAGCCTTTTTTACAGCGACGTCAACAGACCGTACACGGTCGTAAACGTGCTAGCATGGTTCAACAAAATCACCTGCTGTACTTGAAAGGGGTCCATGACCTACAAAAATTCAGAGAAAAAGGTATGATGGTTGCATGATCCAGCTGCTGTAACCCCACTAATTTGATTAACGGTCAGATTATGGGACAACACTACTGCATATATTTCCCTAAATTAAAATGAATTCTCCATGTCACAAGTACTAAAGTTTGGCTCTTCTGGCATGGACTACATTTTCCAGCATGCCATGTATTGCACAGTATACTAAGCTCACAGGTCACAGAAAGGGGACAGATCAGACAATAAATCCACCCCCTCCCCTTCAGATTCTGGATATAGGTCATCGATCCAGAGATTTACTCTAAATGCCTTACTGGAATTGGGGAGAATTTTTTCCCCCAACGAGGCAATTCATATCCACCTTACGGTGGTTTTTTGCCTTCCTCTGGATCAACACACTAGAATCATAGGTTGGACTTGATGGACCTGTGCCTTTATTTCAACCTTATGGACTATGATGCTAGCAGGCTTCAACAGTTGCTGCTCAAAGTGTCCGAAAGTACAAACATTTTTCAGAAGCTTTTTTTATTTTACCACTCAATGCCGACTTTTGTAATTTTTTTTTCTTCTATTCATTCTTACAGCCGCTTTAAAAAATACTGTTTGTCCTTGGAAACAGACAGCAGTTTCGCTCCACTTTGCTGTCAGACATGTCACCTTACAACTCCGCAATACAGCTGGCTGTAGACATAAGAAAGTAGGTCTACCTCCCTATAAACAAGCACACTCACCTCGCCTGAGCATGGATGTTTGTTTTAAAAGAGAGGGGGAGACCAGCCAAATGGCAGATATTTTCGATAGCGGCTTATGGCAGAATATCACAACATGCTGTTCACACTAGCATCATGACTTCTGTAAGGACGTGGAATCCATGACGCAGAAGATTCATTTTCTGATGGAACCAAATGGCCACGGACTGATCCCTCTGACTTTTTCATGGGGTCTGTAGGGGCTCTAGTATTTAAAACTACTTCTGCATATTGTACTATTCTTGCCATCAAAAATACCATAGAGCTCGATGGAACTACCCAACCAGAGACTATGCTCATTACTTATTTGAACCCGCCGATGTTCTAATGGCTATGGGGGTGGTTTTCTTCAACATTTGCCTTTGGATCAGTCAAGTAAAATGTAATCTGTCCAATCAGTTTTCTCCAAACTGCTTCCCTCAGATATCCTCATCCTATTTAAATAGGCTAAATGTAGCAAACAGTGGTTGCTAAGGGAAGATTCTCCTTTGCACATTTTGTGAAATCAAAATTTGTCCTAAAAGTCATCAAGGTGCCTGTGACCCCTCCCCCTCGAGTACTAAAACAAGGGGGCTGCAGCACTCCCAACAGCTGTGCCCCTTCATTTTCTCTCGATGTTTAGCTCTTAGGCCTGATTTACACGAGCGTGTGCGTTTTGCGCACGCAAAAAACACTGCGTTTTGCGTGCGCAAAAGGCACTTAACAGCTGCGTGTGTCATCAGTGTATGATGCGCGGCTGCAAGATTTTCTCGCAGCCGCCATCATTTTGACACTCCGTTTGGATGTTTGTAAACAGAAAAGCACGTGGTGCTTTTCTGTTTACATTCAGAGTTTGACAGCTGTTGCGAACCACGCAGTTCGCACAGAAGTGCTTCCGTGCGACCTGCGTGGTTTTCACGCATCCATTGACTTCAATGGGTGCGTGATGCGTGAAAAACGTGGAAATATAGAACATGTCGTGAGTTTTACGCAGCGCACTCACGCTGCGCAAAACTCACGGACTGTCTGCACTGCCCCATAGAGTAATATACAAGCGTATATTACGCTCGTCTAAATGATGCCTTAGTCTGTTGTCCGAGTTTCTCATTCAATGGGACTGTAAAGCGGTAACAATTTTCTCAAGTACTCTATGCTATTTTATTTACCAAATGTGCTTTTTGATAAAAAAAAAAAAAGAAGAAGTACAGTAGTTCGAGATTACCTTTGCTCGCAATTTGTGTATTAGCATACACCAATGTGTTATCAGTTTGCTACCATTCAAGGAGCAGAAAACAGTCCTGATGCAGCTGTACAGATAGGGCACTATATATCATTGGTTGTGGTTTGTTTACTGAAGGTGCTGGCTACATTCGCTCTGCCACTTGAAAAAGCAGAAAACCAAACAGGCACACCAGTGTATGATCAAGACAATAGTTTCATTGTGCAAATATAGTATGGTCAAGCAGCAAGACATTTTCTCAGATAAGGTGTCTTCACATATTACACAACATTGTACATTGAGAAACTCAGACAGATATTCTACGGACTTAGGCCCCATGCACATGACCGTATAAAACCTCCGTTTTTGCAGACCGCAATTGCGGTCTGCAAAAACTGACCCATTCACTTTCATTGAACGCGGACACCTTTCCGTAGCACTACGGAAGGGTGTCCGTGCCGTGGAAATGTTCCGGGAATTATGGAACATGTCCGTTCTTTTGCATTTTGCGGGTCGTGCTCCCATACAAAGCCCGAAAATGCGGCTGTCAGAAGGCGGGCGGCCGTGACCGCAATCACGGGCACGGTCGTGTGCATGGGGCCTTATACTCTTTAAAAGTAGATAAGTGTGTATTTACATGTGCCAGTTTTGTGGTGGTATTTGCCACAATTTGTGGGAAATTGTAGCAAAAAACAATGTTTTGCAAAACATGCATTTCTGAAGTTTTACTAAAATGCATTTTTTTGCCGCCATTTTGTGCACATCACGCCATAGGAACGCAAGAAAACCAGCATATATAAAAACACTTATTATTGGCAGTTACTAAGGAGCAGCTTTAAGGTCTATAGAGGAGTTTTTTGAAAAGTCCATACTTTTCAATTAACTGATCAACAACAAGAAAGCAACATAACTAGTCATGCAACTGCCTATAAAGCTGCAAGCATTAGATAGAACAGTACGTCTCACTGCAGTGTAATTTGTGGTGATCACATCAATAATGGGAATTTATTTAGATTTAGGCTAAAAACCACTCTCCATTTCCCTTAGTCTGTTTCACAGGGAAATAAATTGCCCACACAATAACGAGAATTGCGGAATTGCAGTGTATACAACCCCCTAATATTTAACATAAGGTACCTCCAAGACTCAGTCTGTATAAAAATATATCTTTCCTAGTGTGTATAAAAATATATATCTTTCCAAGGCCTAGTTTTAAGGAAGAATTTGTCAAGCACTTGAGTAGTCTTACAAAAACCGGTGCTGGGACTTGCATGTTCTCTGTTCTTCATGCTCCAACATGTTCTTCTACAGGATCAAGATGAATAAGGACTAGAAAATATAATGGCTAACATTACAATCTGGGGACTCCATGCACTACAGTCCTTGTAAAAAGTTGACAAATTTTTGCGGCTTCAGTATTTTTAGATCTTTTATAGTCTGAGGTTTCTATGGTATACTGAAGTACAATTATAAGCATCTTATAAGTTTTTAAACTTTTGACAAATACATCAAGTTTATGCAAAGACTCAATATTTAGTGTTGACCCTCCTTTTCAAGACTTCTGCAATTCGCCCTGGAATGCTGGATATCAGTTTCTGGGTCAAATCCTGACTCACAGCAACCCATTCTTGTCTAAACCGTGCCAGGAGTATCACAATTTCTGTGTTTTTGTTTGTCCATCCGCTTTTTGAGGATGGACTACAGGTTTTCAATGGGATTGAGGTCTTGGGATTTAACTGGACATGGACCCAAAATGTCAATGATTTTGTTCACCGAGCCACTTGGTGACATCGTGCTCCATCATGCTGGAAAAAGAATTGTTCATCACCAAATTGCTCCTGGTTCGTTTGGTGAAGTTGCTCTTGGAGTAGGTTTATATACCATTAATGGAAATGTTTTTAGGCAAAATCGTGAGTGAGCACACTCCCTTGGATGAAAAGCAACCCCACACATGAATGGTCTCCGGATGCTTTACGGATGGCATGACACAGGACTCATGGTAGCACTCAACTTTTCTTCTCCGGACACGCATTCTTCCATATGCCCCCAAAAACGTCTGAAGGGGGCATCATCAGAGAAGATAACTTTACCCCAGTCCAATTCCTGTACTTCCTGTAGAATATCAGTGTGTCCTTGATGTTTCTCTTGGAGAGAAGTGGCTTCTTTGCTGCCCTTGACATCAGGAAAGCCTCCAAAAGCCTTCCCCTCACTGCGTGCAGACGCACTGACACCTACCTGCTGCCATTTCTGAACAAGCGCTGCACTGGTGTTGAACCGATCCCATAGCCGAATCCTCTATAGGAGACGGTCCTGGCACTTGCTGGACTTTCGTGAGCGCCATGAACCCTTCACAGCAATTGAACCTTTCTCCTTGAAGTTCTTGATGATCCGATAAATGGTTTATTTAGTGTTAATCTTACCAGTAGAAAAGTCCTTGCCTGTAAAGCCATTTTTATCCAAAGCAATGATGACTACATGTGTTTGCTTGGAGGTAACCATGGTTAACAGAAGACAATGATTTTAAGCACCATCCCCCCTTTTATAGCCACCAGTCTGCTCTTATAATCCAATCAGCATGACAGAGTGATATCAGCTGCCTTGTTCTCATTAACACTTTCTCCTGAACTAACGAGAAGATCACTGAAATTATGTTAGCAGGTCATTGGAAATTAGTTTTTTGTGATGACGTTTGTAATTCATCTAATCTCGCTTAATAACAATCTAGAGTTAATGCAAATTACCACTATAAAAACTGAAGCAAACTTTGTAAAACCAAAATTTCATCAATCTCAAGTTTTGTCCAGGACTATAATTTGAGGAAAAGATGCGTCTTAAAAGCAGTTCTCAGGTAGTGTATAAATTAATAAAGTGTACCTCGGCCTATAAGCATCATGGTTCCCTGGAATACAAAAGGAGTACATACCATAGAGGCTGCTCATGGCGTCGTTATGAGACCCATTTAAAAAAAAAAAAAAAAATAGAGGGGCTTCCCTCTGCACAATTGCACCAACATTAGCAAACAGGCAAGGGAGAAAAAACAGCCAGTCATGACACCTTTGTCACCTATAAGGGATATGGGGGGGGGGGGGGGGGGGGGGAGTGGCAACAACCAGCAGACTGGCCTATGATGGCAAGATATGAACCAGGACTAGCAAGGGGTCTCATTCAATTTTTGCGCCATGGGGCTCACTGCTCTATGTATGCCACTACTGGGATTTCATGATCTTGAGAGGTCAGGCCTATTGTCTAATGATAACCTGGAACGCTTACAAAGAGTGTTCATGATCTGGAAAAAATACTTCCCCTGCTAGTTGTTTATCTAATGCAGCGTTTCCCAAATGGCCAGTTGCGATCCCCTGGGGGGTGGCGAGCCACTCACCGATGTTCCGGCTTTCAACTATCTGCGTCCTCAGGACGAAGATGCAGTTGAATCCAATGCTGGAGCAAGGAGCTGAAGACTATTTCCTCCAGCATACACTATGCCGTGAGCAGCTCGGCACAGACAGGTGCGATATACTGGCATCTTCACGCCTGTGTGTGGAGCCACACACTGCACAGACCGGAGGAGCAGAAAGCTATACTCCACTCTTCGTGGGAACAGGGATAGGTAATTATTATATTTTTTTTTTATATAAGGCAACATGGGTGCGTTATACTGTGTGGAGAGCAGCTATGGGGGCATTATCCTGTGTGGGTGGCAGCTATGGGGATCATTATATTGCACTATCTACAGGGGGCTGTGTGGCTATTGCTCACATACCACAGACTGCGCTCCCTCATGACGTCATGAAGGTGCACCGACACATTCCTCCTTCGGCCTGCTCCCTCCTCTCCCGAGGGAGCCCCACGGGACACAGATTACAGCCTCAGCGGCCCACGTGTTTGAGACCCCTGGTCTAGATCAATCTTGAGATACATCTGCATTTTCACAAGAGCAGATACACTTAATGCCAATATCATTTAATTAAATTACTGCTGAGTTTCATTTCTACACCACACTAACACATAGAAATGGAGAAATTAGGATCAATCTTCACAAGCGCTGCAAAGAGTCTTTAATATTACACATTGTACTTTGACACCAGTGTTCATATTTCCGTGACTGCGCCCATGGAATAGAATACAAAGCACTATTAACACTATACACAGACTAAAACTGATCAGATATTTAGCAGCCAAAACTCATATCCTGCAGCATACCAATCAGACCTTGTGTTTTTGAATTAGAAATGCATATATACACCATACTATATTAACTGCATTCAAATTGGTATTGCAGTAGTCACCAGTCATTACCTCTACTGGGCTATCATGACAAGGAAGTGGCCTGTAAAGTGCCACTATAGTTAGTCTACATTAACATCATAGATTGTAACATTCTCATCGATTGCAAGCTCTTGCGAGCAGGGTTCTCACTACTCGTTTGAATTGTAAATTAGCTTTGTCACTATTGTAATGTCTGATATTGACTGTTCATGTTCCCTCTAAATTGTAAAGTGCTGCATAATATGTTGGTGCTTTATAAAAAGATTATTATGATCATTGTCCTTTTTAACTAACTTAAAGGGAACCTTACAGTTCTTTTAAGCCCCTAAACTGCCACCATGCCGTAATACTACATGATGTGCCTATGATTCCAAAGATATCTGTGTAGTAAAGGAAGAGGAGGACAGTATACTTCACTTTAGTGCACTTGCACCATTCTGCTGTACTACAGCAAGCTACGCTGTTTCCGTAACTCCCGACCATATAATCAGGAAGTGTCCGGGAGGGAGCGTGACCACAAAAAACAAACAAAAAAAAAAACACACTAGAACGGGGATTAGGGGGCCTTGTTCTAGATAGGTGCGGGTTCCAGAGTTGGGACCTGCATTTATCTGACATTTATGACATATCCTTCATGTGAAAACCCCTTTAATTATTTTGCTCGTACTCCACCCAAAAACGCACACTTATGTTCAGACAGTGATGAGTAAAAGAGATAAATGAACAAATAAAAAGAAATAAATAAAAACATAATAGTTATAGCGGTCATTAATTCGTGACAGATCTGGTCAGATGCAAAACACCAGCCTCAGCATATGCTAGATCAAAGCTAAAACCTTTGATGACATGATAGGAAAGTTAGAACCTCTGAATCATGTTTACAAGATATATCTCTACAGTAATTATATATATATATATATATATATATATATATATATATATATATATATATATATATATATATATACACACACACACACACACACACTGTATTTTCTCTCAGCAGCCAAAAGTTACAGATTGCAATAAAAAAAAATTAAAATTAATTCCACAGCTCAACGTCTCTCCTTCATTTCAATTACTTCCAGTAAAACTTGACTCAAGTCTGGATCCATAGCACAAAAACATATCGGTAATCAATACTGCAAGAGGGTTGTAGACTAGAAAAAATGGAAACCGGACCACTCTTGTCTCCATGGTTCAGCATCTAGTATCGCAGATCAGACCCATTCAAAAGAATGAAGATGAACTGCATTAATAGAACAAAGTCCATAGATAAGAGTTGAAAAAAAATTTTTTTTTTATGATCTCACACAGGTGATTTAAAGAGGCTCTGTCACCACATTATAAGTGCTCTATCTCCTACATAATCTGATCGGCGCTGTAATGTAGAGAAGTGTTTTTTATTTTTAAAAACTATTTTGAGCAATTTTAGATTTATGCTAATTCGTTTCTTGATAGACAACTGGGCGTGTTTTTAAGCTTTTACCAACTGGGCGTTGTAAAGAGAAGTGTATGATGCTGTCCAATCAGTGACCAATTAGCGTCATACACTTCTCTCCATTCATTTTTCGCAGTACTCAACACCGCGTGATCTCGGGAGATCACGCTGTGCAGTCACATACTCCCACATTAACTTTACCGAAGTGTCTTGAGAGTGAATAGACATGGCCTCCAGCCAGAACGCGATGTCTATTCACACTCCCGACACTTCGGTAAAGTTTCTGTGAATGACAGGACAGCGTGATCTCGCTGTGCTGTGTGAGCAAGTCCCCAAGAAACTTTACCAAAGTGTCAGTAGTGTGAATAGACATCGCGTCCTGGTTGGAGGCCATGTCTATTCACTCTCAAGACACTAAAAGTAAAGTTAATGTGGGAATATGTGACTGCACAGCGTGATCTTGTGAGATCACGCGGTGTTGCGAGTATTGCTAAAAATTAATGGAGAGAAGTGTATGACGCTAATTGGTCAGCGTCATACACTTCTCTTTACAAAACCCACTTGGTAAAAGAGTGAAAACCTGCCCAGTTGTCTATTAAGAAACTAATTAGCATAAATCTAAAATTGCTCAAAATTGATAGTTATTCAAAATAAAAATAACACGGCTATCTACATTACAGCGCCGATCACATTATGTAGGAGATAGGGCACTTATAATCTGGTGACAGAGCCTCATTAACTAGAACCAGAGGCTGCACATTGCCAAACTCCCCCCCCCCCCGCAGAACCAGTTCTTTCTACTGGAGAACGCTGCAATGTGAAAAACAATGGCTGATCAGTGGGGGACCAACCACTAGGACCCCCAACAATCAGCAAAACAAAAAGGTGCTGCCCTTTCAGCTACAATTGGCCAGGCTCAGCTTCACTGAGCAGACAGAAGGTTGGCTCAATGACTAATAAACTGACCCAGCGCCACTCAGGTGAAGCACAGCCCCTTCATTTTTGGGGATTGGCCAAAGACGCCCCCCCCCCCCCCCACATTTATAACATGTCCTCTCAATATGCTAAATATGTAGACATCTGCATGACATTTGTATGCTCTTTCCACGTTTGCATGTTTTTCCTCCAGGTTCTCGAATTTCCTCCCAAACTCGAAAAACATACTGATCGCTTAATTTGGATTTTAGATTGAGCCCCAATGGGGCCAGGGACCGATGTTTGTAATGACAATCTCCGTGCAGGGCTGTGAAATATGTTGGTGCTATACAGATTAGTAAAATAAAATCCATTGGACAGTTAAAAACGGACCTGCACTGGACTCCTGGAACGATCAGCAACCCAAGTAGATATCTTGCCCCTACTTTTAAAAGTTACTTCATAAGTACATTTTCTGTTTTATGGATTTTTCTAGTTTAGATATCTTTTTTTTTTTTTTTTAACATATTGCTCTCCCACAGAAGTTTAGATAACCATCACATCATTTAAAATAAATTTTCACAAAAGGGTGCACAGACCTTTGCAAATTTTAAAAATTGTTGTTTTTATTAGACAAAATGTAAACAAAGCAGTAAAAAATTAAAATTAAAAAATCCATCCAGAATGAGTTATACCCAAGTACTACAGGATGTTCTAAGTATTTGATTTCAAGTCGGTACAGTGTGTTCAGCACCTAACATACCCCTCTTGCTGCCGCCTCCTCTGACAATAATTTATTGGTTTAGCAACGACCTGACACTGACCTGCCAGGAAGCCATGGGAACAGCACACATCGCGAGATATGTCAGTAGAAACTCACATCTTGTATCTGTGCCCTTTTCCAGAAAGCAAAAGTACCTGGGTATGTGACCTAGAGTATAGTCTGTGCACTTGTCACTATGTCTGTCAGTCCTGTTGTCATCTCCAGAACTAAAAGATCTTTCTATATTGCTATAGGAAATTCATGATGGATGTCCGAACTGGGGCGCACACACGTATTTTCCAGTTAGAGATTTCTTCAATGTCCAGCTGGTCTGAATGATCAAACTTTGGAGGTCAGATTTCTGTCGGATACGCTTTTAGCATGTGGTGCACAGTCACAACTGCTGTAGCCATGGCCACCAACCAAAAAGCATCGGACAAATTGTGAAATTATCCAAGCCAATGTCTCAAGAACAAAACACAATTTTCTTATGCGAATTTATGACATTGATCTAAAGATGTATAATTGGCAATATCACAATAATAAATTTTTAATGCAAATAAAAAAAATAAAATAAAATAAGTTATCCAAAAAAGTATATATGTACATGTTTGCGTGTATCAGACGGGTATTTGAACTGAACCCTAGGGGGATCAGCAGTTATCTACGGGGCAAATTGCAGGGAAGTTCAGGCTAAACATATTAAACCCCCCTCCCTATACAGTTATATGACCAGGCATTGCCCACAAAGTCATATCTCTTGAGATGTTAAGGTCTATGGCTCCTTCCTTCCTATAACCATACACAGGAGTGATTGTGTAAATAGGATTTTACCACAGCATTATAGGTTAGACCTCAGAGATTTTTCCCTTTGTTTAAACATAGTTTGGGTCTCCATACGTGCCAGTTTCCTGGTGGGCAATCAAATTCAATTCACGCTACTAAAACACTCTACGAACGTGGATTTTAACATTCTACATTAGCACTGCGGCTGTAACCAGGTCACAGGCAGTTGAAACTGGATAAATGGCTATTCGCTCTGCTTAGATAAAAATGGAAAAATAATTAGCAGCTAATAATAATGTAAGGTCTAGTCACAGGTCACCATACACAAAAACATTATACATTACATTCTCCCTTTCTAATGAGTCGGTCAGCCAAACAGGTGAACAAAGCAAGTATATGCCATCTCCAAAAATAAACATTAGAATGGATAGTACTGTGATTGAATATTGTTACCGTCATGGGATGCCGCCTTTACAGCAGTCAGTTTATCGAATGTCTGCTCCACTAGTGCGGCACTCAACTGTAAAACCTGTAACTGGGAAGTGGAAACAGAATTTCATTTTCAAGGCAACAGGCCAACCAGGATCACATATTGGGGCAGCAATGTGCTAGAGCATAGTTTCAATATTTACTGGGAACAGGCACCACTGTAAGGTTGGATTACACTGTTGGATCTCCATGCTCCTATGGAGAACAGGTTGGGTGGGGGGGGGGGGGGGGGTCACTTGGACAACCAAGGTAGTGGCAAGCCCTTAGGTATTTAGCAGAGCCAGGAACAGGTTTACAGCCAAAGTTCATAATGGGTTAAGTGGTTTTAGGACATCAGAGCCTTACCAGAACATAACTGATGCTAGTAAGAAAAAAGGGAGGCTTGATGGTGGCGTGATCCGGCTTGCGGAAATAATCTGCTAGTTAAGATCTAAGAGCGTCTATAAAGAGCTGCTCTGCCTGCACAGTTACAGTCCACGTGAGTCACTGCACAGCTATCCACTGTGGATTATTCCATTCTGCTGCAAAGGCTGCTAGTCTATTCAGGAGACAAGGCCCCAGCTTGAGATTGTTGCCAAGCATAGGAGCTGCCAACAAGATAATAGCAGCTGCAGGTGACATATAGGCCCTGGAAATGTAATTAGTGAAGATCTATGTGGAAGAGGAAATCTCTTTAGCTGGATGTCATTAGAGCCACAGGAGGTGGTAAAAGATGTCACCGACAGGGAATGCAACAAGTCATGGAAGAGACTAGTATAAATAGCTCCAACAATTCATATATATACACGTGGCTTCAAGAATCACAGAAAATAGTTTACATAGTTCTACTCCGGGTGAAACATTCCACATTTCACCTGCCTCCATTTGCAACTTCCATAATGTGTATGTATGAAATTGTGAAGAAAAAAAAACTACAATGAGGTATTTATAAAAAAAAGTCACTTAGTCGGTGGCTAATTTGCTGCAATTTTTATGTAACTCGTGCAAAGTTTACAAAATATTTACACAGATCTATGTAAATTTGACACAAGTACTGCCTTTTAGAGACCCTTTCTGCGATGGGGTCTGAAGAAATCCACAACACATGCTGCAGAAATAATCCCATTCAAATGCAGAGAACAGATTTCTAGTCACAGAAATTCCTGCAACAAAACTGCCGCATGTGAATATACTCAAAAGTAGAGCTATCATTAAAATAAGCTACCGAGAGCAGCATATTGTAAGTAACGGGCAGCGGAGATAGTGTCAAAGAGCACCAAAAAAGTGGGTTAATGTTTGGGCGTAGTGATTATGGAATATGGGCATTGTAGAGGGGGAGCCGTTCTCTGAACCAGTCTGCAAATAGCAGCTCTCACTCTGAAGGACAAGATCAATGAGCGAGAATGTAAAACTATATTATTTAGGAGAAATATGTGATTGCTAGAGGGGCTGCATTTGGAATGGAAGATTGTCCTCTGTGGACAACCCCTTGCATTTTACTTGTAGTCCTATGTAGAATCACAGAGACCTACTGGGGACCATTATTATAGCAGCCAATCAAATTCTAGCTCTCTTGAAATGAACAAGAGCCACTTAACAGCAGCACAACTAAAGGCTGGTTTATTAGGACAGATTTAAGCTACGAACAAGAGTCTATCGGCGAGAACAGGCGCTCCTTTAACCCCTTCAGGACCAGACCAATTGTTTCAAAATCGGATGTTATTTTATGTAACTCTGGAATGCTTTTACCTATCCAAGTTTTCTTGTGACATATTGGACTTTGTTAGTGGAAAAATGTGGTCGATAAATTCATTGCTTATTTATGAAAAACACCAAAATTGAGAAAACTTGCAAAAATTAAGATTTTTCGAAATTTAAGTGTATTTGCTTGTAAAACAGATAGTAATACCACACAGAAGTTACTAATTAACATTTCCCATATGTCTACTTTAGATTGGCATCGTTTTTGAACACCCTTTTATTTTTCTAGGACGTTACAAGGCTTAGAACTTTAGCAGCAATTTCTCAAAAAAGTACGTTTTTTTTAGGGACCGGTTCAGTTCTGAAGTGGCTTTGAGGGGCCTATATATTTGAAACCCCCATAAAACACCCCATTTTAAAAACTGTACCCCCGAAAGTATACAAAACAGCATTCAGAAAATGTTTTAACCCTTCAGGCGTGTCACAGGAATTAAAGCAGTGGTGAAATATACAAAATTTTGTTTTTTTTGCCAAAATTAATTTGTAATACATTGTTTTTCTGTAACACAAAGTTTTACCAGAGAATCAATATTTATTGCACGGATTCTGCAGTTTAGAAATATCCCACACGTAGCCCTAGTGTGCTAATGGACTGAAGCACAGGTGTCAAGGAATCACTACTTGAGCAATTCCCCAGAGTACAAGTTTATGGAATTGCTATACGAGCAATTCCCCAAAAGGCAGCTGGAGTCCAAACAGTCAAGGTGATACAGGGAGCTTGATCTGACATATGCATACATAAGAAATCACAAGCAACAATGAGAAAACAGACCAGACTCAAATACTCCACCCAGGGGCCCTGATAGGACGCAAACCGAGAAATGAGATTGGCTCTGCATCTCAAACCAGGGCCACCCAGAAGCTTAGCTACTAGTCATGACAACCTTAAAGTGACAGGCGCTTCCTAACAGTCTTAAGCACCTAGTGGATTATGGGGCCTTTTTTTTTTTTTTTTTTTTTTTTAAAAGAGGCTCTGTCACCAGATTCTCAAATCCCCATCTCCTATTGCATGTGATCGGCGCTGCAATGTATATAACCGTATTGTTTTTTTTTTTTGTTTTTTTTAAAAACGTTCATTTTTGGCCAAGTTATGAGCTAATTATATATATATATATATATATATATATATATATATATATATATGCGCAAATTAGCTTTGAAATGGACAATTGGGCGTTTTTTTTTTGTTATGTCCAACTGGGCGTGTATTGTGTTTTTAACTGGGCGTGTTTACGTGTATGACGCTGACCAATCAGTGACCAGTCAGCGTCATACACTCATCTCCATTGATTTACACAGCAGCGATGTGCAGCCACATACACAGAGATTAACGTTAATCAAGTGTCCTGATAATGAATACACATGACCATCCAGCCTGGACGTCATGTGTATTCAGAATCCTGACACTTCTGAATCTTTTCTGTGAGATTTACAGCAAGGGAAACAAAATCTCGTTTAAGTCCGTAATCTCGCGAGATTTCGTTTCCCTTGCTGCAAATCTCACAGAAAAGATTCAGAAGTGTCAGGATTCGGAATACACATGAAGTCCAGGCTGGATTTCATGTGTATTCATTATCAGGACACTTGATTAACGTTAACCTGTGTATGTGGCTGCACATCGCTGCTGTGTAAATCAATGGAGTGTATGATGCTGACTGGTCACTGATTGGTCAGCGTCATACACGTAAACACGCCCAGTTAAAAACAATACACGCCCAGTTGGATATAACGGAAAAAAAAACGCCCAGTTGTCCATTTCAAACCTCATTTGCATATATATATATATATATATATAAATAAAATAGCTCATAGCTTAGCCAAAAATGAACGTTTTTAAAAAAAAACAAAACGTTACTGTTATCTACATTGCAGCACCGATCACATGCAATAGGAGATAGGGATTTGAGAATCTGGTGACAGAGCCTCTTTAAAAATATATTTTATGCACCAGCTCAGGTTTGAAGAAGTGTTGTGGTGCCAAAAGTGTGGAAACCCCCCAAAAGTGACCCCACTTTTGAAATTACACCCATAAAAAGGAATGTATCTAGGAGTATAGAGAGCATTTGACCCCACAGGTTTTTAGCTAAAATTAATTAATTTGATTTAGTCTGAAGAAAATCTACTTTTTTCTGAAAAAACATCGAATTTTCAAATTTTTACAAAGAATAAAAGTGAGAAAGAGCACCCCAACATTTGTAAAGCAATTTCTTCCGATTACAGAAATATCCCATATCTGGTAATAAACTGCTGTTTGGACCCACGGCAGGGCTCAGAAGGGAAGAAGCGCCATTTAGGTTTTGGAGAGTAGAATTTGCTAGAATGGTTTTCAGTGCCGTGTCGCATTTGCAACGCCCTGAAGGGACCAAAAGTGACCCCATTTTGGAAACCACACCCCTCAAGGAATTTTTCTAGGGGTATAGTTCGCATATTGATCCTACAGATTTTTTTGCTGTATTTATTGGAATTAGTCTGAAGATAAAAATCTACTTTTTTTCTGAAAAAAATAAAAATTGAATTATCTAATTTTTACAAGGAATAAAAAAATAAAAAAAAAAAAAGAGAAAAAGCACCCCAAAATTGGTAAAGCTATTTCTCCCGAGTACAGCAACACCCCATATGTGGTCATAAACTGCTGTTAAGACACACAACAGGGCTCAGAATGGCAGGAGCAGTACTTGGCATGCAGACTTTGCTTGATTGTTTTTTAGGTGCCATGCAGAGCCCCTGAGGTACCAGTACAGTAGAAACCACTGAGAAGGGACTCCATTTTGGAAACTACACCTCTCAGGGCATTCATCTAGGGGTGTAGTGAGCATTTTGACCCCACAGACCAGTGGGGTACTTTTGAAACTTAGTTTTATTGTTCAATCTAATATAAATTAGTACCAACTTGATAGACTTGTTTTCATTCTGTTAAATTATACGTTTACTGCCTGAAATGGACGATTAAAATAAATTTTAATTGATAATCATTAAAATGGGCCCTTAAAGCCAAATATAACAGGCTCAATCATAAGGTCAGCAGCAGAGACACGGCCTAAAAGGCAATAAGTAGTTTTAACCCCTAGACCAGTCTCTCCTATTATATTATATTCGCTGAGCCACAATAATTGAATGATAGTTGCGCTGTACCACGCTACACCATGCGCTACACCGCGCTAGTCCGGCTCTTTAAGCCAAGTATAGTGATATGGTCAGCAATCGAGATCAAGACCTCCGGTGATAAGTAGCATGCACCTTGTTGCAAAATTGCTGACCCACATTCACTCAATGTTTCTTGTGCTATACCGCGCTAATCCTACGCGTTTCTGCACCACCAGTATTTGTGGAGCATCATCAGGGATTATTAGTATTACAAATTGTTGTTCCACATAATTGCCGGATCGCACAGTTGTGTGCTTAATAAACCTCCCGGCCTGTGCACGACCAAGGTGTAATAGTCGCATACGAGCCGGCGAGGTGCCGGTCTTTTAAACGGCTTTAGCCCTCCTCCTGCAGTGACATGCCCACGGCCCACCGCCAATCCAGATACGACACGTCACTAATGACCTGTCAGGACTGCGGCGCGCCTCCCTGTATCGGCAGCCAATCAGGTGTAGTCAAAACGCGTAGGATTAGCGCGGTATAGCACAAGAAACATTGAGTGAATGTGGGTCAGCAATTTTGCAACAAGGTGCATGCTACTTATCACCGGAGGTCTTGATCTCGATTGCTGATCATATCACTATACTTGGCTTAAAGAGCCGGACAAGCGCGGTGTAGCGCATGGTGTAGCGTGGTACAGCGCAACTATCATTCAATTATTGTGGCTCAGCGAATATAATAATAGGAGAGAGACTGGTCTAGGGGTTAAAACTACTTATTGCCTTTTAGGCCGTGTCTCTGCTGCTGACCTTATGATTGAGCCTGTTATATTTGGCTTTAAAGAGGCTCTGTCACCAGATTTTGCAACCCCTATCTGCTATTGCAGCAGATCGGCGCTGCAATGTAGATTACAGTAACGTTTTTATTTTTAAAAAACGAGCATTTTTGGCCAAGTTATGACCTTTTTTGTATTTATGCAAATGAGGCTTGCAAAAGTCCAAGTGGGCGTGTATTATGTGCGTACATCGGGGCGTTTTTACTACTTTTACTAGCTGGGCGTTCTGACGAGAAGTAACATCCACTTCTCTTCAGAACGCCCAGCTTCTGGCAGTGCAGACACAGCCGTGTTCTCGAGAGATCACGCTGTGTCAACACTCACAGGTCCTGCATCGTGTCGGCCACATCGGCACCAGAGGCTACAGTTGATTCTGCAGCAGCATCAGCGTTTGCAGGTAAGTCGATGTAGCTACTTACCTGCAAACGCCGATGCTGCTGCAGAATCAACTGTAGCCTCTGGTGCCGATGTGTCCTCGCTCGTCTGACACGATGCAGGACCTGTGAGTGACGACACAGCGTGATCTCTCGAGAACACGGCTGTGTCTGCACTGCCAGAAGCTGGGCGTTCTGAAGAGAAGTGGATGATACTTCTCGTCAAAACGCCCAGCTAGTAAAAGTAGTAAAAACGCCCCGATGTACGCACATAATACACGCCCACTTGGACTTTTGCAAGCCTCATTTGCATAAATACAAAAAAGGTCATAACTTGGCCAAAAATGCTCGTTTTTTAAAAATAAAAACGTTACTGTAATCTACATTGCAGCGCCTATCTGCTGCAATAGCAGATAGGGGTTGCAAAATCTGGTGACAGAGCCTCTTTAAGGGCCCATTTTAATGACTATCAATGAAAATTTATTTTAATCGTTAATTTCAGGCAGTAAACTTAGTTTTATTGTTACTACTACACTTCTACAAATGTACAATACAGCATAAAATAATCTTAATAAAATGTCCTACTGGTTTTTTTGTGTACAGCTACTATGCAGATCTATGTATCACCATAGTTACAAAACTCGGTTTAGTCTGATACTGCATTTAGGGGTTATTCTTTTCTCACTGCCCTCTCATACAGTATGTAGGTTAGCAAAAAGAGGGGAGTAAATGGAAGGGAGTAACAGCTGCACACAATGTGTATGCAGTCATTATTGAGACAGATTGGTCTACATACCAGCTGTATACACAAAACATTAGGATAGTTTTAATGAAGACCATTTACAAAAGTAGTTTTTTTTATTTTTATTTTAGATGCATAAGAGAAATCAAAGAAAACGATTGGAAACTTATACAGAGCTTTTACAGCTGCTACTTTCCGTCAGTATTCTTATACTAGAAACATATGCAATAAGCGTCTTCCTTAACATGCACTCAATAAAATGCTCTGAGAGCATACTCTACCTACACACAAAAAAATAAAATTAAAAAAATCGCACAAGGAAACCCCTCAAGAACCACAAGTATGCAATATCCAGTCCAGAGGTTCCCTCCTTTTTCCTCTCCAGTCATTTTTATGTGGAAATTTCAGTGCACCAGCGGTGTCTTGGGTAAAGGAAACCAAGTGAGGCAGACATTCACCGGAAAAGTTACAAAAATAAAAGATTGTGCAATATCATTAAAGAGTTCCTGGGAATTTTTATTAGGCTTATTATGCGTTGCTAAACGTGACTCACTTATAACATGCAAGCAACAAAAACAGAGCAGTCTGTATTGAAACAAAGCTACTTGATAATGTCAGCACGAACAATGTATGGGAGGAGGAGACAACCCATTTAATTGCAAGAAACTATGACCTACCAAGGGTGTTCATAGAGTTTCAATGGTTGCAGTTGCATCTAGGCCCTAAGGCCGGAAGGCACCCAATGGCAATTCTGCCACATAAGGGAATACCAGCGGCTATTCTCTGAACCATGACATCACTGTTTATAATGTGGTATAGCTGTATGCATGATCTTTTAGCTTCATCACATTATCCTTGCACCATGACTCCACTGACTTTTATTCCTGCGATAGCACCTTTCATGTGACATCACTATTTATTATCCAAGTACTGTGACATCGCTGGGTGGTGTCTTTTCCCTTTCTGTGACATACCTGGAAGAATTAATCCTGTGCAGTGACATCACTGTGTACATTTTCATGGAGGTGTAGGAGTTGCGCCTAGGAACTTATGCTTGAGGTGGCCCAACATAAGAGAATACCAAATAAGAAGATACCGCTACTATAAATTGCATGTAAAATTGGCAGCCCTGTTATAGATTATACATCAAGGCCTAGGAACAGGTTACAGTTCTAACCCATGTTGAGAACATGAATGGGAGCATGCTGGTTTTCACTGCACTGGGAAAATCTTCACCTGTAATTATTCCACAGAGGTGACAAATCTGTTTACGCGATGATATTCAAAGAAAAGATGGGAGTGTGCCATGTAGCCTTAAAATACAGCCTAATCACTATGGTGTTCTTCTCTACTGACTAAAGTGCACACTTTCCATGAGAAACAGACACGCAGGCTCTCTACCTGTATGGTGAGCAACACTACAGCCTCATTCACACAGCACTAAATCATGAAAGCAGGAACTTCCTGAAGAATGCTGGACTAGGAAATTGAAAGGCTACATTTCCAGAAAATAAGTGGCATTTTCCTATAAATAAAAAACAGGAATTACAAATCAACACGTAATAGAAAAAGCTTTAAAGTGGGTATGATATAAAAACATAAGAGTATGCGACTTTCTAAACAATTCAATTTGCCAGTACACTAGAGAGATCGTACAACTAATAGCCAACAACCCCCATCTCCCCATAGACATGTATGCTCGCCTAAGCAGGCTTGTTACTTCAATAGGAAGGAAATAAAGGGCTACTAGACATCTCTGGTGGCGCTGGTCACCTAAAGAAACAGAACTAGAGGGGCTTAAATCCAACCCCTCTGACTTTGTAACAACTCATGGGAGAAGTCGGTTAATAAAGATTTTTATGTTATAAAGCACAGATGCTCCGAGTCAGGGACGATGCAGCATCACAAGGACTACTCCAAGTCCAGGTCAATTTTTACGCCGGACAGTGCATTTGAAGGAGTATAGAATTACAATGGAAGATATATAGGCAACCCATTTTTTTTATTATGTTTTTTAGAAACCAATGTTCTGGAAAACCCATTTAACACAGTGGTCAACCCAGGCTTGTTCACATAAGCCCTTCTACAGTCCTATTATGGCCTAAAAGACCTTTCCCTATTGATAAAGGTTACAAGTTCTTCTCAATGTTCCTCCTCCTGGCCTGCATAGTGATCCCACTGTGTGTAGGGACAAAAAGCAACAACCATGACCAGCCATTCTGGCTGTTGGGAGGAGCCTTCTCTGGTCATGGGGTCACCCACCGGAATGTAAATATATACAAATATTTCTCTTATATACAGTATTTACCACCCCTCACTCTGCCTGTCAATATGCTACTATCTTAGTAACAGCTTTATGCAGAATTGGATTAATAGATTAGAAAATAGCACGCTCACTAACAAGGTGCCCATACGCACCAGATGACAGTTGGACGAAACCCCACCAATCTCAGTGGAAAGGAACAGGCACATTGGGCAGGTCCAATCCTGTGTTCCCACAGCAGATAAGCTGCCACCAGAGGTGCCTTGCAGCGGCTAATTTCCCACTCACATGCATGCTTTGCCAAGAGTAAATGTGCAGACGGGGGTCGGGAGGAATAGCTGATAAACGAACAATCATTCGGACAACAGTTTATCTCAAGTATATAGGCAGCTTATGGTAGCAATGAACAATTGACATCCCACTTGTACCCAAGAGTTTCAATGTATTTTAAACACAGGCATATCTCTACAGGAAACTTTATAAAACAAAAATAACTTGACAGACACTTTTTAATCTTAAAAGGGAACCTGTCAGCAACTTGTTGCTGCCCTCTCAGACGATTTCATTGGTATGCAGATAATTTCCCGGAGAAAAATGGGGATTGTAGAGAAGGGCTGCTGACATCCAGACAGGAAGGGTTAAATTAAAAGGTTCTTTATTTCATAAGTGGCTATGCGTTTCAATGGTGGTCCGGCATCAGCAGCACTTCTCTACAATCCCCATTTCTCTCCTGGAAAATATCAGCATACCAAGCAGTGGTGTTCAGTGACCTACCGGTCGGGGACAGCATCAGCTGACATTTTATTGTTGTCGACACCAGTGTTGTACCTGGACTGTACAGCACAATAAGGTAAGCACACACACACATGGCACGGTCCCCCTCTCCTCCGTTAACATACAGCACGATGTGGCACCCGATGTCCTTTTTTCTTGTCCAGTTATGACTTCATTGGTCTGTCACTTATGTTTGAATGTGCTGTGATTTTGATAACTTACAGTTTAAACGTTGCAGCACTCACATTGCACTAAGTAAGGAATCCGGGGTATTGATAGGCTTCTACTCCCCCTGCGGATGGCCAGTTTTCTTCCTACTACGGTGTATAGGGAGAAAGCGGCCCATGGGCAGGGAGGGGGGAGCGGCAGCTCAGGAGTACACTAGATTTCTGACTCACAGCACGATTCAAGTGATGCAACGTTTAAACTAAGTTCTCCAAAATTATATATTAGTACATAAGTGTCTGCCCCGCCTTTATAACGCCCTGAGAGATGGCAGCATAACGTTGCTGACAGGTTCGCTTTAAAGAGGATCTGTCACGAGATTTTACAATACAAACTGAATACATTATTAAATAGATCTCTTACCACCTGATTATACACTTTAAAAATCCATTTCAAAATGGCTGTATAATAGCATTTCATGAGTCAAGCTAGAGACCGAGAGCTAAGGAGTCCAAATGCATTCATGAGCTCCTCTCAATCTCTGCCCATCTAAAACTGACAAACTTCTTTCAGTGTAACCCCTCCCCCACATGCTCAGTACAAGCTGCAGTCTCCCTGGCTTTGCAGTAAAAGAAAGGAGCAGATGGAGTTAGAAGCTGTAAAGGGGGTCTTACACAGAACGATTATCGGGCAGACGAGCGTTCATATAATGCTCGTTGCCGATAATTGCCCTGTGTAAAAAGGGCAGTGATCAGCAGATATACGAGCAAACGCTCGATCATCTGCTGGTCGTATCGTATTAAAAACAGTAAAAGATTATAGTTGTCAGCAGTACATCCCCTGTGAAAGCAATCCTCGTTAAACTCTAAGATGGGGGGGGGGGGTTCATATACTGTATATATTAAGTGTAGTTTAAAGAAGCTTAAAATGTATGCTAAACTTGCACCTTATCCATGTAATTCCTTAAACCAAAATGAGAAATGCCTAATTTGTTAGATGAATAAACAGGTTTGGCATTATTAGAAGTGATGGTGTATCACGAAGGCATGCCATCCCTCCCTACTCAGTGGGGTTCCCTGATCTTTTCATTCTTAGGATCTGCAGGGATCCCAGAATTCAGACCCCTACTGATCATCTGTGAGCGGTGCGTGGTTTTCACTTCAATGGGCGAGTAGGTGCGTGAAAACGCACCAATATAGGACATGCAGTGAGTTTCACACAACGGACTCGCACTGCGTGAAAACTCCTGCATGTGTGAACAAGCCCCATTGAAATCAATAGGTCCGTGTGCTGTGCGTGATGTTCATGCATAGCACAAGGACGAGTTTTACGCTCGTCTGAATGAGCCCTTAACATTCTAAGATAGGAATACCCCTTTAAGAGCCGGCAAAATATACTACAGATAGAACATATTTAACAAATATCTGAAGTATATTCCTCATATACAGGAGGTACCAAGAGAACTGTTAGTATACTGACAATTCAGACTAAAATACAACCACATCCTTTCAGAGTCATACATTTTTAGACCTATATTTATGGTCTAGCAGCACTCTCTAATTGAGATGACCCACCACACATGCCAGCAACAAATTATACCACTATTACTCGCATTTACATTTATTGTCAAAATAGAACAACCTACCTCAAAATGCTCAGAAGCCATTTCGACCCTGGAAAGCTTGTCCTTGGTATTAAGTTTGAGATCTACTTGACTTTCGTAAGGCTCCTCGTGATAGTCGTCTTGCAGTGGCTTCAGATCTGGAGAAAAAGTTGTAGCCTGATCTTGACCATCCATAGGACGCACATAAGCTGTGGGCTTTGGAGGCAATGTCTGTATTTTTGTAGTCAAATAGGTTGCGAAGGTTTGTGAGGAAGGCACTAAGTTGGCAACATTAGTAGAACCTTCTCTGCTAGCAGAGTCTGTTAGAATTGGGGATTTGGTGACACGAGTGTAAGATTTTTCACAGCTTTGACCACCCCGTGGCTTGGAATCAATTTGATAGCTGGAATGTAATGGGGACAAGGGCTCAACAGAAGTTGACAAGGACAACAGCAGAGGCGAAAGGGCCAAGATTGATTCTGGTGAGCAGGACCTTTCAACAGAGCGTTTTTCTTGACCTTGTTTTCCACTTCTTTCCACAGACATGTTTCCAGATCGTTGCTCCTGTGTTCTGTTGTTCTGTAGACTATGATTTTGGATGTGAGTTTTTACAAGCCCACCAGAGGACAGCTCAGGAGCTGTATAAGGTCTACTTCTATGTCCCAAAGACATACTTGATCTTGGAGGACCAATAGACCGACTGGTTTTACTATGAATTGGGTGTTGATTATCAGATCTTCCCTGTGAAGTAACTGGGATGCCAATGAGGTTCTGATGTGATTTTGCACCAATCAGCTCCTTTATTTCTTCGTAATTACCAAGCATGCTCTGTATACGACTAGATAACTCATCTTCTTTGCTTGTCTAATAGGAACAAAAGATATGATAAATGTTGCAAAAATATTGTACCTTCTTAAATAGGACAAAAACTGCAAAAATAATATTTAAAGTCAGAAAAGACCATGTATTTTAATAACGCAAAATTTTTTTTTTGGTACTAACAAGTAGTGTAGTACATACTGCAAGTAAAAAACAAAAGTACCCTACAAGTGTCAATATCAAAGTCCTGCTGCCATAGCAATGTTATAGAGGTTTAGTAAATAGGCTGCATTCTCAATTAAACGTACTATTATACAAAGCAGCAGAATCCACTGTGTGGACAACAATCAACCTTTTTCATAGCAGAAAAGCTATGCCCTGTAAATAACTCTCCAGAAAGGAAGCAGACACTGGAGAGAAATCACTGAGCGCCTTCAAGACTTGGTGTTAACTTTCCAATACCAGCTTCCCCTTATTTCCAAGTCTCTTGAGGCTTCTTATTCCTCAAAGGAGCCAGAAAACCTGTCTATTTAACATCTCAGCAAACTAAACCGCAGCTGCTCTGCTAAGGGGGGTAAAATACCTGTTTCATTTATAGAATGCTCCTAAACATCACTTCAGTCTCCAGCATTCGTGGACGGTCAAGTGACCATTATTTTTTGGAATTAAACGTTCCTATTATGCTGTATGTAAACGTACCTTGAAAGGTTCTGGAAAAAGTGGAGCATTGTCAACGAAAGTGTCTCTTTCTTGAATAGCTTCCTGATTTCGCCTTTCCCGCTCTCTAATGCGAAGTAAATTCCTCTCTTCATTGTATAAGCTGCTAAGAAAATAAAAAAAAAAAAATGATATAGATATTTTACAGAAAACCTCACTCCATAAAGACTCTAATGCACAGTCACTCTTATTAAAAAAGTCTAAAACCAAAATAATTATATATATATATTCCACCTTTCATACAGAATGAAAGTCAAAAAGTTCTCAGAAGGCCTAAAAAAAAATAAAAAAAAATGCATAGTCTATATACTATAAAGGGTCACTAGCAAAGCTTCAGAAATGTGGACAAAAATACCCATGTGTCAAAGTCATTCTACATTTTTTTCTTTTGCAACCCCATCTGTTAATACATGAACATGCATGTCTTACTGCTTCACCATCAACATAGTAAGTTATGTGGAGAGGTGTGAAAAGCAGGGAATTCCTTGCCAAATACAGACTTGCCTCAGTAATATTCCTGTATTGAAATACAAAACTGTGCTTGAAAAGGGTGAAGACTGCACTTTAAGGCCTTACTTATACGAACGTTTTTTTTTTGTCCATGTGCTGGCTGTTTTAGCAGACAGAACACCGACCCATAAAAGTCAATGGTGCTATTCACACATCCGTTTTTGTTTTTTTTAATGGAGCGTGTGTCCATTGCAAGAAACTCACAGTATACCCTTTTCTAGTTCTGAAGTCCATGGCTGCACAGAAAAAATGGACAGTACACGGACATGCTCGTGCTGTCCATTTTTGACAGAACAGTTGCTAAAGAAATGCAAGTGTTTAGACAGTGAATAGACATTCCACGGGATGTCTATTCACAATCCCGGCACTTTGTTAATGTTTCTGCGGTAGTTACAGCAGAGCAAGCGTAATCTCGTTGTAACCTGTCATCTACAGCGTAATCTCGCGAGACTATGCTTGCTCTGCTGTAACTACCACAGAAACATTAACGAAGTGCCGGGATTGTGAATAGACACCCCGTGGAATGTCTATTCACTGTCTAAACACTTCAGTATAGTTAATGTGTTACTATAAGACAGCGCATAGCGATCTAACAGGATCCCTATGCGCTGACTAAATGAATGGAGAGAAGTGTATGACGCTGATTGGTCAGCGTCATACACTCCTCTGTACAACGCCCACTTTGTCAATAGTAAAACACACCCAGTTGTCCATTGAGAAACTCATTAGAATAAAGCTAAAATCGCTAATAAAGTGGTGAAAATAGATTGTTTTTTTAAATAAAAAAGCACTGCTGTCACCTACATTACAGCGCCCATCTCCTTATGTAGGAGATAGGGCACTTATAATGTGGTGACAGAGCCTCTTTAAAAATAAAATAAAAATAAATAAAAACTCACATTGGCGAATGCTATATTTGTTCTAGAATTTGCAACTTTTTACCTCTCACCACTTTCCAAAAGTGGCAAGAAAATGGAATGGGGTTTAGTGGGGAAAAGGGGCCTCCCGTGGACCGACAAATTGACCATATTCGGGGTAAATTATGGTGCAAATCTACACACGCTCTTAGCAAGCAGGCATAGATTTGCATTTTCTTCGCATGGACAGCCAAAGATGCACAAAATTTATTAGGAGGTTTAGCTCAATAAATTTGGCGCATATCCCACCAATGTAGATTAAAGACTGGTGTTTGAAATGCCGGTCTTCTTTTCTACCCATAGTGCTCCCCAAATACTGCATCATCAGCTAATGGTGCTTATCAAAACCCAGTGCCTGCTAAAGTGTATCAGAAAAACAGCAGCTGCGTACGGTTAATCTGCAGTGCATAGATAAGAAGTCAAAGAGTAAGAACTGGTTAGCTAAAATATTTATATCCCCAATGAGGAAAAGTTATAGGCAGCAGAAGTCTCAGAAATTACATTCAAGGTTTTAAGCTTCAATTTTGTGGCAGTTTTAGGATCAGTTTTTGAAACCAAACAAAGACGTGGACACATAAGAAAAAGGAGAAGAGTGAGTCTTTTCTTTCTACCTTTCCTTCCATTTGGATCCACTTCAGGCCAAAAACGGCCACAAATCTGCATCAAAACTATGTGTGGGGTCAGGGCTTTATAAATACAAATGCAAAACAGTGACCAAAATATTTCTGTGTGAAAGTGGCCTAAACTAATTAAGGACCAAGACCAGGCCTTTAAGGTCATGTAAACCATTGAACAACTTTAAAGAGGCTCTGTCACCACATTATAAGAGCCCTATCTCCTGCATAAGGAGATGGGCGCTATAATGTAGGTGACAGTAATGCTTTTTATTTAGAAAAACGATCTATTTTAAACCACTTTATGAGCGATTTGTAGCTTTATGCTAATGAATTTCTTAACCCCTTCCCGCTCCTGGACGTACTATTAGGTCATGGCAGCTGTATCGTTCGCGCTCCATGACCTAATAGTACGTCACGGGAGTAACGGCCGTTTCGGCCGTCCTCCCGACACATACATGAGCTGTGACAGCTGCTGTCTTGTTCAGCAGCTGTCACAGCTCCTACAGCGGGGACCGATCACTGTGTCCCTGTTGATTAACCCCTTAAAAGCCGCGTTCTATAGCGATCGCGGCTTTTTAGGGGTTAAGCTGCCATCGCCGGCCTGCTACACGATAGCGGCCGGCGATGGGGACTATGGCAACCGGACACCAAACAATGGCGTCCGGCTATGCCATAGACGGAAGCCTAGTGGGTCCTGACAACGTCAGGACCCACTATGCTTGCTGTCAGTGAGTAGCTGACAGTTCTAATACACTGGACTACGCATGTAGTGCAGTGTATTAGATTAGCGATCAGGGCCTCCTGCCCTCAAGTCCCCTAGTGGGACAAAGTAATAAAGTTAAAAAAAAGTTAAAAAAAAAAAAGGTGTAAAAAGAAGAAAATAAGTTTTAAAAGTATTAAAAGTAAAAATCCCCCCTTTTCCCTCATCAGTCCTTTATTATTAATAAAAATATATAAACAAACAAAAACTATACATAATTGGTATCGCCGCGTCCGTAACGGCCTGAACTACAAAATTATTTCATTATTTATCCCGCACGGTGAACGCCGTAAAAGAAAATAATAAACCGTACCAGAATCACAATTGTTTGGTCACTTCACCTCCCAAAAAATGGAATAAAAAGAGATCAAAAAGTCGCATGTACCGAAAAATGGTAATGATTGAAACTACAGTTCGTGACGCAAAAAATAAGTCCTCGCATGGCTTTATTGATTGAAAAATAAAAACGTTCTGGCTCTTAGAATAAGGTAACACAAAAAGTGAATGATTGTTTACAAAACGTATTTTATTGTGCAAACGCCATAAGACTTAAAAAAAAACTATAAACATCTGGTATCGCCGTAATCGTATCGCCCCGCAGAATAAAGTGAATATGTCATTTATAGCGCACGGTGAACGCTGTAAAATAAATAGAATAAAAAAACAATAGTAGAATTTATGTTTTTTAGTCACCACGCCACCTAAAAACAGAATAAAAACTGATCAAAAAGCCGCATGCACCCCAAGAAAACTACAATGGATTCCTCAAGGGGTCTAGTTTCCAAATTGGGGTCACTTTTGGGGGTTTTCCACTGTTGGCACCACAAGACCTCTTCAAACCGGACATGGTGCCTAATAAAAAAGAGGCCTCAAAATCCACTAGGTGCTCCTTTGCTTCGGAGGCCGGTGGTTCAGTCCATTACCGCCCGAGGGCCACATGTGGGATATTTCTCAAAACTGCAGAATCTGGGCAATACGTATTAAGTTGCGTTTCTCTGATAAATCCTTTTGTGTTATAAAAAAAAAAAAATAGTATAAAAAGAGGATTTTCTGACCAAAAAAAAAATTTCACCTTTACTTTGCTCTAAATTTCTGTGAAACACCTAAAGGGTTTCTAAATGCTGTTGTGAATACTTTGAGGGGTCTAGTTTCTAAAATGGGGTGTTTGATAGGGGTTTCTAATATATGGGCCCCTCAAAGCAACTTCAGAACTGAACTGTAACCTAAAAAAATAAATGAATGAGGCAATACTTCGCTTCTTACATTATACTGATAATGAGCCGTGCCCACCCCGAGATTACCCCAGTTTTGACCGTTTGTATAAACGGAGACCCCTATTAGACCGTTTCAGTGCCCGGTTTTCCCAAGCATACACCCCCGAGAAGTGTATTTCTATTGATGAGTCCCTGGTACATTTTAAAGGGAGGGTTCAATTCCGCGAGTACCTGCCGGGTAAGAGGGCAAGGTATGGCGTGAAGATGTATAAGCTATGCGAGAGTGCATCAGGGTATACCTACAGATTTAGGATATATGAAGGAAAGGCCACCCCCAAACCAGACTGCATCCTGGACTACAATAGGTACATGGGAGGGAGGGATGGACTTGTCAGATCAAATCCTGAACCCTACAGCGCCATGCGGTGTGGTATAAGAAGCTGGCCGGGCACATCATACAGATGGCATTGTACAATGCGTACGTGCTACATCGATGTGCAGGCCAGAGGGGAACTTTCCTGGAATTTCAAGAGGTGATTATCAAGAACCTAATCTTTAGGGACCAAGAAGGGGGGGCACCCAGTACTTCTGGAAGCGGGGCCACACGCATCGTACCAGGGCAACACTTTCCAGGAGAAGTTCCCCAAACTGGCAAGAAGGGAAAAAGTCAAAAGAGGTGCAAAGTCTGCTATAAGAGGGCGATAATGGATGACACAATATATCAATGTGACACGTGTCCCGAATAACCAGAGCTCTGTATGAAAGAGTGTTTTAAAATTTATCATACATCCCTTGGTTTATAATTTACCCCAATTTTACTTACCCTGATGCACTCCGCACAGCTTATCCCCCCTCGTCTTTCCCCTCTGAGCCCTGCTGCGTGCCCAGGCAGCTGATAACAGCCACATGTAGGGTATTGCCGTACCCAGGAGAACCAACATTACAGTTTATGGGGTGTAGGTCTCCGGTCAAAATGCTCACTACACCTCTAGATGAATGCCTTAAGGGTGTAGTTTTTAAAACGGGGTCACTTCTTGGGGGTTTCAACTGTACTGGTACCTCAGGGGCTTCTGCATACATGACTTCGCACTAGAAAATCCCCAGTAGGCCAAATGGTGGTCCTTTCCTTCTGAGCCCTCCCATGGGCCCAAACGGCAGTTTATCACCACAAGTGGCGTATTGTCGCACTCAGGACAAATTGGGCAACAAAATGGAGTATTTTATTTCTTGTGAAAATAAGAATTTTTGAGCTAAAACGACATATTATTGGAAAAAATATATATTTTTTTAATTCCTAGCCCAATTCAAATAAGTTCTGTGAAGAAACTATGGGGTCTAAATGGTCACATTACCCATAAATGAATTCCTTGAGGGGTGTAGTTTCCAAAATGGGGTCATTTGTGGTGGGTTTCCATTGCTTTGATACCTCTGGGGCACTGCAAATGCGACACGGCACCTGAAAACCAAACCAGCTAAATCTGCACTCCAAAGAACACATAGCGCTCCTTCCCTTCTGAGGCCTCCCATGGGCCCAAACGGCAGTTTATCGCCACAAATTGGGTATTGCTGCACTCAGGAGAAATTGGGAAACAAAATGGGGTATTTTGTTCCCTGTGAAAATAAGAAATTTTGATAAAAAATGACATTTTTTTCATTTCACAGCCCAATTCAAATAGGTGCTGTGAAAAAACTGTGTGGTCAAAATTGTAACAACAACCATATTTGAATTCCTTGAGGGGTGTAGTTTCCAAAATGGGGTCACTTCTGGTGGGTTTCCATTGCTTTGATACCTTTGAGGCTCTGCAAATGCGACATGGCACCCGAAAACCAATCCAGCAAAATCTGGACTCCAACAAACACATAGCGCTCCTTTCCTTCTGAGCCCTCCCATGGGCCCAAACGGCAGTTTATCACCACAAATGGGGTATTGCCGCACTCAGGACAAATTGGGCAACAAAATGAGGTATTTTGTTCCCTGTGAAAATAAGAAATTTTGATCACAAATTACATTTTACATTTTATTGTAAAAAAAAATTTGTTTTCATTTCACAGCCCAATTCAAATACGTGCTGTGAAAAAACTGTGCAGTCAAAATGGTAACAACAACCATAAATGAATTCCTTGAGGGGTGTAGTTTCCAAAATGGGGTCACTATTGGGGGATTCCTACTGTTTTGGCACCTCAACACCTCTTCAAACCTGGCATGCTGCCTAAAATATATTCTAATAAAAAAGAGGACTCAAAATGCACTAGGTGCTTCTTTGCTTCTAGGGCACACTAGAGCCACATGTGGGACATTTCTAAAAATGGCAGAATCTGGACAATACATATTTAGTAGTGTTTCTCTGGTAAAACCTTCTGTGTTACAGATTTTTTTTTTAATAAAATTGAAATTCAGCAAGAAAAATGAAATTTGCAAATTTCACCTCCACTTTGCTTTAATTCCTGTGAAATGCCTGAAGGGTTAAAAAATTTCTAAATGCTGTTTTGAATACTTTGAGGGGTCTAGTTTTTAAAATGGGGTGTTTTATCGGGGTTTCTAATACATAGGCCCCTCAAAGCCACTTCAGAACTCAAGAGGTACCTTAAAAAAAAAAGGCTTTTGAAATTTTCTTAAAAATATGAGAAATTGCTGTTTATGTTCTAAGCCTTGTAACGTCCAAGAAAAATAAAAGAATGTTCAAAAAACGATGCCAATCTAAAGTAGACATATGGGAAATGTGAACTAGTAACTATTTTGGGTGGTATAACCGTCTGTTTTACAAGCAGATGCATTTCAATTCTGAAAAATGCAATATTTTCAAAATTTTCTCTAAATTTTGCAATTTTTCACCAATAAACACTGAATATATCGTCCAAATTTTACCACGGATGTGAAGCCCAATGTGTCACGAGAAAACTATCTCAGAATCTCTTGGATAGGTTTAAGCATTCTGACGTTATTACCACAAAGTGAAATATGTCAGATTTGAAAAATGGGCTCTGAGCCTTAAGGCCAAAACTAGGCTGCGTCCTTAAGGGGTTAATGCCCAAGTGGGCGTGTTTTACTTTAGACCAAGTGGGCGTTGTACAGAGGAGTGTATGATGCTGACCAATCAGCGTCATACACTTCTCTCCATTCATTTACACTGCACTAGCGATATAGTTATATCGCTATGTGCAGTTACATACACAAACACTAATATTACTGTAGTGTCCCGATAATGAATATACATCACTACCAGCCTGGACGTGATGTTTATTCAGAAACCTGACACTTCTGAATCTTTTCTGTGAGATTCCAGCAAGGCAAGCGTAATCTCGCGAGATTACGATGTAACCTGTCATTTCAAACGAGATTACGCTTGCCTTGCTGGAATCTCACAGAAAAAATTCAGCCGTGTCAGGATTCTGAAAAAAACATCACGTCCAGGCTGGTAGTGATGTATATTCATTATCAGGACACTACAGTAATGTTAGTGTTTGTGTATGTAGCTGCACATAGTGATATAACTATATCGCTAGTGCAGTGTAAATGAATGGAGAGAAGTGCATGACGCTGATTGGTCAGCGTCATACACTCCTCTGTACAACGCCCGCTTGGTCTAAAGTAAAACATGCCCACTTGGGCATTAAGACATTAAGAAACTCATTAGTATTAAAGCTAAAAATCACTCAAAGTGGCTTAAAATTAGGGATGCACAGTGCATCGAAACTTCGATACTGTTTCGATACTTTGCATCCCTAAACGGTTCGATACCGCTATTTCCTGTATTTCGATACTTCGCTGCGCAGCCGCACAGCTCAGTATAGTAATAGAATGTATGGGAGCGCGGCTGCGGCTGTGTAATTCAGCCACAGCCCCGCTCCTGAGTCCTGATAACATGATAACATGTGCGCACGGTCAGGATGATGCGATGTGGCCAGCGCTGTACTTATGAGCGGCGGCACTGAAGACAGAACATGGCGGGCGCGCTGCAAAACACCCCCATGTTGTCTTCAGTGCCTGAACCGCCGCTCATTAGTGCAGCGCCGGCCGCATCTCCTCATGCTGACTGCGCTCGCGCTTCCTGTCAGGAGCGGGGCAATGGCTGTATTACACAGCCGCATCCCCGCTCTATAACGGCAGAGATCAGAGAAACCTCTCATCTCCGCCGTTAATCCCCTGAATGCTGCGATCACAGCTGACTGCAGCATTCAGGAGAAAATGAGCAGGGGGGATGCCCCTGGATCGCGTCACAGGGAATTCCTGTGACGCGATCGAGGGCCATACCATATATGGGCAGACAGCCCAGGGTCTATTGACGGACCCCAGGGCTGTCTTACCATATTTCTTGTTGTTAGGACATACCCAAGTATGTCCTAACAACTGCCTGTGTGCTATCTGTCCACAGGCTAATGTACTGGCTGGCACATATCTGATATATGTCAGTACATTAAAGTTTAAAAATAAAGTAAAAACAAAAGTATTGTTAAATGTAAAAATAATACACATTCACTTTTTTTACAATAAACATTAAAATAAGTCTCAATACATAAAATATTCACGCATTCAGTAATAACCTGCACAACAAATTTTTTGCATCATTTATGATGTGTATGCTGTAAAAAAATGAAATAAACACAGCTTTCATTCACTTATTAATGTGAGGCGCGAGGTGTGATGAATTTACCCTCCCATGTGCCTCACATAAATAGTAATTAACCCCATCATGTACCTCGCACATTAACCCATTATGACTGAGAAACATGATGGGGTTAATTACTATTAATGTGAGGCGCATTTAAAAATTCATCACACGTCGCCTCACATCAGAAAACCGAATAATTATTTTTTTTTTTTTTACTGTTGGCAAAAGTATCGAAATTGGTATCGAAATCGCAATACTAAACGAAGTATCGGTATCGAAGTCCAAATTCTGGTATCGTGACATCCCTACTTAAAATAGATCGTTTTTCTAAATAAAAAGCACTGCTGTCATCTACATTACAGCGCCCATCTCATTATGTAGGAGATCGGGCACTTATAATGTGGTGACAGAGCCTCTTTAAGCAACTGTTTTTTTTTTTTAAATAAAACAATTAAATACTTTAAGATACAGTTTCTATGTATCCTGGATACATAGAAGCTGTATTTTGCACTCAAACCCAAATCAGTCAGGTCAGCAGGACTGACTGCTTCAGGTACAGCGGGTCCTGCGAGTCTCTGATAACAGGTGGATCCTGTGTGTCTACACGCTGTCACCGAAGCAGACAGATGTAAAAAAAAAAAAAAAAAAAGTGTATGCAGTTTTTGGCTCCCTTTTTTGAGTCTACAAAAAGGAGTGGACACGTATGAAAGGAGATGCATCAGTTTTTCCTCTTTATACCTTTCCTTCCTTTTGGATCCACTTCTGGCTTTGGTTAAAAAAAAAAAAAAACTGCTTCAAAAAAGTGTGCGTGATCCGGCCCTTAAAGGGAACCTGTCACCAGCATTTTAGCTATAAAGCCAGCAATACCTGGTGAAAGTGGGTGAAAAATCATTGTCATCTAAGCTATAAATATGTTCTAAGTAAGCTCTGTAGCTTTACTATTCCGTTTTTCAGTGGTCCCACACCGTATGCAAATGAGCAGAAAAGAGTCAAATCTTCATCTGAAAAGAGTCAGGTTTTCATTCCTCCAGCATCTCCACCTCCTTTTTGATTGACAGCTCCTTAGCCAGTCAGGGCCGGACAGGTGGTGGCAGTGGGCGTGGTTAAGAAGCTGCATCCCAGAGGGAAAAATAATTACCATAAAAGGCGGGAAAAGTTTAAACGACTATTTACTGACAGAGGAGGGCTTCAGGAAAGAAGAGAACAGGAACGAACTCTGGACAGCTGCGGCCATTGAGGGGTCAGGTGAGTTTAACAGGTAAGATGTTGATGACAGGATCCCTTTAAAGAGGCTCTGTCACCAGATTATAAATGCCCTATCTCCTACATAATCTGATCGGCGCTGTAATGTAGATAACAGCAATGGTTTTTATTTTGAAAAACGAATAGTTTTTGATCATCAAGTTATGAACAATTTTAGATTTATGCTAATTAGTTTCTAAATAGACAGCTGGGCGTTGTGAAGAAGTGTATGATGCTGACCGATTGGCGTCATACAATTATTGTTCCAGCCCAGCTTCATTCACTGCACAGCATGATCTCGTGAGATCATGCTGTGCTGTTACTATTCACTCTCAAGGCACTTCGGCACGTGACCAATGAACAGCACTGCAGCAGGAACTTCTGGGACCGGAGCGGCGGCAAATGGGGTCTCAGCACTGAAATGGGATGATTTTTTAAAAGGCAAAATTTAGTTGGTTTATTGTTTTAGACCCTCCAGCAAAAATTGAAAAAACTCCCAGATAACCCCTTTAAAAGATCACAGGAATTTTTTTTATGAAGCGGTTTGAGGACTTTTGCGAGATGTAGATTTTCTTTCAGACATTTTAAAAAAGGCACATAATTTTGCATTTAATTTAGGACTTTAATGATTGCGTAATGCATGAAATAATTCCACCATAGGATTCTTTATTTTTGTTATGCAGTTTACTACTGAGAATCTTTCTGGAACAAACATTTGCACGCCTAATAATTAGCCCATGTAAAAGGGTATCTCTCAGTCTATTCCCATAGATCTAACTTTCCACAAAATAACATGATTGATTGCCTACTTACAAAAATGTATTGGCCGCAGAACACACATCTCTGCTTTCATGTCATACACGAGTTTGCTTACGTGCATGGGTGAAGCAGTCTTTAGTTAGTCATGTCTCAGAGTTTTATACGCAGCTTGATGCTACCATGGTAACCACTTGGAAAAGCTTTCATGGACTAGAGTTGACCCGTCAATCACAGACTGGTCAAATGGCACAGACGCTTGTAATAAATCCCTCGGCCAAAAGATCAGATAGACAAAGTTTTTTTTGCTTCCAATATTGAAATAGTTATTCTGGAAGTGAGCTATTTTGCATACTTTTTTCCCCAGGGAAAACTGCCCTTAAAGGCAACCTGTCGCTACATTTTGCGCTTCTTAACCGCCACAACTGCCTTATACTGTAGGGGCATAGGCTTCTAAACATACCCTTATCCCTACTCTTTGTTGCGGTCATAACTAATGAAAGACCTTCAACATAGCACGTATTGCATGCAAATTACTTGTAAAGAGTCATGGTGGTGGTGCAGCTTCTCTGAAGAGTCCCTCAAGACACCCTTTCTGGCTTGATTGACGTCGCTCAGGCTAGGATATGTCATCACAAGCCAGATCTGGTGCATGCGGAGTGAAGCAAAAAACTGTGGCGTCAAGAAAAAGCTTCGTCCACATCTGCGTTGGGACTCCGTTCATGGGTTCCGTCTGAGCTTTCCGTCAGGGGAATCAATAAACGAAATCCAAACTGAAACAAACGGAAACCATAGGAAAACATGGTGACGTATCCGGTGCAAATGGAGTCAGTTTGTCGCCATTGTTTTAGGGTTCCGTCTTTTTGACGGAATGAATAGCGCAGTCGACTACGGTATTTATTCCGGCAAGACGATAGAACCCTTAAACAGCGACAAACGGAAACCATTTGTACTGGATCTGTCACCATTGAAATAGTGATGCAAACGTAAACCTATGTTTTCTGTTGGTTTCAGCTTGGAATCCGTTCACGGGTTCCCCTGATGGAAATCTCCGACAGAACCCATGAATGGAGTACCAACGCAGATGTGAACGAAGCCTTACAGCTGAACACTAGAGGTCCCCCTTCTAACAAAAGTGGATTTAAAATTTTGAAAAGAATAAAACCAAATACTTAGGCCTTATTCAAACGAACGTGATATAAGTCCGTGGGGCCGTGCAGACATGTGCGTGATTTTTACTCAGCGTGAGTCCGCTGAAAAAAAAAGCCACGACATGTCCGTTTTTGGGCGTTTTTCGCTCATCACGCACCCATTGAAACCAATGGGTGCGTGAAAACCACACATGCCACACGGAAGCACTTCCGTGCGAACAGCGTGATTCGCGCAACAGCTGTGACAAGGATGAATGAAAACAGAAAAGCACCACGTGCTTTTCTGTTTACAAACATCCAAACGGAGTGTCATAATGATGGCGGCTGCGAGAAAATCACGCAGCCGCGCATCATACGGTGCTGACACACGGAGCTGTTAAGTGCCTTTTGCGCAGGCAAAATGCCACGTTTTTTGCGTGCGCAAAAAGCACACGCTCGTGTGAACCCAGCCTCAGTAGAACTTTGACTGCTTGGTAAACAAAAGATGTTGAAGAAATTAATTAACAGGCTGTAGGACTCCCAAAATGGCCTGAAGATGGGATTTCGTTTGTTATCTTTATTAAAACCATTACATTATAATCCCCAAATCTGTCTTAACAGTAGATCACAATATACATACAAATGAAAAGCACAAAAAACAGGAGTTTATAGCAGCAGTTTCTGCAGGTTTTTCTAGAAAACAAGAACCATTTGTAAGGATATGCTTCCCTTCCCTCAAGGACGGGTCTTAATTTAGCAGTTCTGCAATGTAAGCAACAGATGTTGCAAAACACATTCCCAAGAGTGGGGGGGGGGGGGGGGAAATAATCAACAATTAAAGACAATGTGGCTAGAAAATCCATAGTACCAACATTATGTAAAAATCAGCAGAGCCAGTGTGCTGAAAATGCATGTCAGTAGGAGGATCAGGGGTGATCGCTGAAAGCCCACATTACTTTCAGTCAGCAAGTATCTAATAGGTGAGCCTAGATTCAGAGTACAGAAGAATTATCTCCTCTACACATCGGATTGTTTTAACAGTTGCCACTGATTTTGAGGAGTGGAGGCAGTGGAAAATTGGCCTCTATACTAAGCACCTACTTGTGCCATTTTTTCAAATGACAGGACTGGCCAGTTCACCAACAATACAGTTCATGTCATTGCTGAACATCGCACACTTAGGCTGGGTTCACACAACCTATTTTCAGACGTAAACGAGGCGTATTATGCCTCGTTTTAAGTCTGAAAATACGGCTCCAATACGTCGGCAAACATCTGCCCATTCATTTGAATGGGTTTGCCGACGTACTGTGCCGATGACCTGTAATTTACGCGTTGTCGTTTGACAGCTGTCAAACGACGACGCGTAAAATGACTGCCTCGTCAAAGAAGTGCAGGACACTTCTTTGAAACGTAATTTGAGCCGTTCTTCATTGAATTCAAAGAAGAACAGCTCAAATGATCGGCCGTCAAAGACGCCTCACATAATGCGAGGAGGAGCATTTACGTCTGAAACGAGGCAGCTGTTTTCTCCTGAAAACAGTCTGTCTTTTCAGACGTAAAAGCCAGTTCTCGTGTGCACATACCCTTATGGTAGAAACTTCTTATAAAGTGCTGATGAGGTGGTATCCACCAAAGTATCTACATTTTTGGTCTAAGATGCACCACCTAATTCGCACTGTCACGGGCCATGACTAGGCCAAATGCCCTTGGGTAGCCCTTAATAATAATAGATATTAGGAGGATCACTAACTCAGAGGTTAATCGCATACATTTTTAGCCACGAAACAGGAAAAATCTAGCTCCTGTAAAACAAACCACCAACTGCTTTTCTGAGCTTAGGGTCAGAATGCAATACAAGATGATTAATGAGAAGCTGAATGCAGTCTCGTAGGCACTCTAAAGTCCTTTCTGAAGAGATCGGAGACATCCTCTACTCGAGAGGCCACATGTCACCTAGTTATACGAACCCCCATTAGAATGAGCAAATCTTACCTAGTGGCCAACTAATATGCGAATTCTAATAAAATAGTGTATCAGTCGCCGAAATTAATGGGCTAATTGCTGGGGGAGCAGAGGCTGATTGAGGGCACGGAGGAACCTAGCAACGCCAAAGAAATGTTGCTGGAATCGGGGACAAGGCAGCAAAACAGGCATGATGGCAGAGAACCTTTTTCTGGGGACATGACAGGTCAGCTTTAGGAAATGCAATTATCGATTAGGCTGTGTTCACACGTTGCGGTCTATTTGTGCTTTATGCTGTGATTTTTGCAGAATCACAGAAAAATTTAGCGGTTTTGCTGAATTATCTTTTTAAATCCCAGGAAAAAAAACGTGATTTGACTGCAATGTGTGAAGACCGCCTTAGGCTACATTCACAGGAGTGTATCAGATTCATGTGCATGAAAAACACGCGTGAATCTGGTCCGAGTGTGTTGCGTTAGGCATCAATGTGCATTGCGAGTGGTATGCGTTATTCACGCACTCGCAAAGCACTTTTTTTTTTATTATTTTCAATTGAATTGATGTGCAAATGATGCATCAGTGTGCGGTATGCGATTTTCACGCACCCATTGACTTCACTTGGCGCGTGATAATGGACCAATATAGGACATGTAGTGAGTTTTACGCAACTAACGCTCGTTTTCACGCACGTGTGAGCGGCCCCATTGAAATCAATGGGTACGTGTGCTGTGCGTGATTTCCATGCACAGCACACTGACGTTATGCACGTTCGTGTGAATTGGCCCTTAAAGTTTGTATAGTGGCATGGAAAAATCACATACCTATATAATCCCCAATTTAAATTGCATTCAAAAATTGGTTTGTGCATTCCAGCTGTGTGTACACATGTACACACACACACACACACACACACACACACACACACACACACACACACACACACACACACGGTATTTATCAACTTCTCACATCTTTCTTTGCAGAGTCATTAGGTTTGCATAAGGAGTCTTCTTGAGCATGCATTTTAGTCACAAATTTGAATATTCCTGCAATTTTTGGTAATAAATACAGTTTGATGCAAAATTGCATGAATATGGCTGTGTAGAAATGATTAACCCGTTCGCGCTACTGGACATACTATTCCATCATGGTAACCACATCGCTCGCGCTCCATGACGGAATAATACGTCACAGGAGGATCGGCCATTTCGGTCGTCCTCCCGACACATACAGTAGCTGTGACAACTGCTGTCTCGTACAGCAGTTGCCGCAGCTCCTACAGCAAGAACCGATCGTGGTATACCCGCTGATTAACCCCTTAGAAGCCGCGTTCAATAGCAATCCCGGCTTCTTAGGGGTTAAACCACCAGACGGCCCGCTACATGATAGTGGGCAGCGATGGTGGCTATGGCAACCGGGGGCCTAATAATGCCGTCCTGCTATGCCATCTACGGAAGCCTAGTGGGTCCTGACAAAGTCAGGACCCACTATGCTTGCCGTCAGCTCTAATACACTGCACTACGCGAGATCACGCTGTGACGTCACTTCCTCCCACAGGAACTTCATCGCGTCGGACGAGCGAGAACACGCTGTGTGTCTGTGCACTGCCAGAAGGTGGGTGGTAACGAAGAGAAGTGGATGATGCTGATTCGTCAGCATCATATACTTCCATTCACAACGCCCAGCTAGTAAAACAAGTAAACACACCCAGATGTTACAAACACAATACACGCCCAGTTGGAAATAAGAGAAAAAACACGCCCAGTTGTCCATTAGAAAGGCTCATTTGCATAAATATAAAATTGCTCATAACTTGGCCAAAAATGATCGTTTTTAAAAAAAAAAAAAAACACGTTACTGTTATCTACATTGCAGCGCCGCTCACATGCAATAGGAGATAGGGATTTGATCATCTGGTGACAGAGCCTCTTTAAGGCCCAAACTAAGAAGCATCATTAAGGGGTTAGGGATGCATTTTTATACACCATATGTTGTGCGCTCTTAAAAATAAAATGTAGATTGCAGCCATTTTCTGTGTGCAGTATATATTTTTAAAGAATGTGCAGAATGTAATGGGGAGGGCTGCACAAACCCTGGGACACTTTAAATTTTTTCTTCTACCCTCCTCCGTTATTTAGATATCGGTACGGTTATATTTGGTGCCCGATATTTAAAAAAAAAAACCTTAACGGTCAATGTGGCGTGTAATGGCAAAGGAGCGTGTAACATTGCTGTGACACGGTCCAATCGTGTATGGACAGTGCCACAGCAAGAGCAGGAAAGTTGAGAGCGTGTGCGCTCCTCTGTCTGTCAATGGGGCACTGTCCACAGCGATGTTACACGCCCCCTTGCCTAAACACGCCCTATTGAAAGTTCAGGGGGTTATTTAAATATCAGGCGCCAAATAGAACGGCACCGATATCTAAATAAGAGGAGGGTAGGAGAAAAATGTAAAGGGCCCCAAGGGTTTGTGCAGCCCTGCCCATTACATGCTGCACATGTATGGGCAGGTGAATGGTTCTCAAAGGCTATGTTCACACAGGGTATTTTGCCGAGTTTTTTGACGCGGAAACCGCGTCGCAAAACTCGGCAGAAACGGCCCGAGAACGCCTCCCATTGATTTCAATGGGAGGCGTCGGCGTCTTTTTCCCGCGAGCAGTAAAACTGCCTCGCGGGAAAAAGAAGCGACATGCCCTATCTTCGGGCGCTTCCGCCTCTGACCTCCCATTGACTTCAATGGGAGGCAGGAGAAAGCGTATATCTCGCTGTTTTATGCCCGCGGCGCTCAATGGCCGCGGGCGAAAAACGGCGCGATAATTGCCGCGAAAATCGGCGTGCAGAGAGAGGAATATCTGCCTCAAAGTTCCAAATGGAATTTTGAGGCAGATATTCCTCCCCCAAAATACTCCGTGTGAACATAGCCTAACACATTAGTGGATGATGGCCTAATAGCGCAAAGCCTCTGTTTTAGCGTTTTTGAGAGCACAAGCTCTTGATGTAAATGTATGTGGTAAGTATGAACTTTACACATCATCTATTACTTTTTACAAAGTTTTTTGTATGTAAACCACTTCTTGTATGAGAGTTTTAGGTGCAAATTTATGTTATTACGTTTCGTTTTTTAAATTAAAATAATTCCTGTTCGTCACAAAGTTACGTGAAGGCGGACATGCCGACCAACAGCACGTCAACGTTAGTCAGGTGGTCTGCTTTCCGGAAATGTAAAGAATTTGGGGGTACACACATTTCAAGGTGTGTGTAATCCTTGAATTTTATAGGTGGTTACGTTTATAAACGTCCAGCTTAAAGGGGTTTCACCATCGGGGACATTTATGACATCCATAGGAGGTCATAAATGTCAGATAGATGCGGGTCCCACTGAATAATGCGATTTCCGACCATCGCTGAGCTACGCGGTTTCCTTAAGTCCCATAGAGCTGAATAGCAGTTACGTGAACAGCGCAGCTCGCATGCTACGCTGCTTCTGTAACTGCCATTCACTACTATGGTCGGAAAACAGTCTCACGCTGATAGGTCAGGGTCATAGGCTCAGTGGTAGCTCTGCCCATTAAGAATTGCTGGCGGCCAAACCCACTTGGCTAATCATTTCCATATTGGTTGCTAAATAAAGAGGGGTCCATAGCTCAGCGACAGGGGGACACACAAGTACAGGACAAACGCCACTGGACTCTTAGACACAGCGGCTATTAGGGGAGTAATCTGACTTTGTAGGACCTAGTGACAGGTCCACTTTAAGAGGAATTATATCTTTAGGTATGGAACATAAGGAGGATATCTGTGGTGAGACAACTAGTGAACAAATATTTTGTTACACATTGACCACTAAATATCTATTTGAGGTAATAAACTACAGGCTTTGATACACATACTTTATCTTCTATAGAAACATTTAACCTCCAATAAACAGTGAACTATTGGCTTGTTTATTTAGTCCTATGGAGAGTTATCTGCTGAAAAAACAACCTGCAATACTTTGGCAGTCACTCAACTAACATAACCCAGGCTTGGCGTCAATTCCTGGGAGACCATTGTGGGAGATTGGTACGTCATCATCGGCTGTACATAAAGTCTGCCCCACAGTCATGTGATGCTACCAAGTACCTAATGTAAAATGCAGTTTTTTTGTATGTACTGCATTTTATTTTAGCTGGTCCAGTCTACTTTAGCGGTTTTCGACTTGGAAAGCCTAGTAGTTTTTCATGCAATCGCAAGTACTTTTGCAATTTCAGTAAACAGCGTTGTTGTGGAAATAGGCATCCAAAGCCAGGCTCTTCTGTTGAGGTACAGTATGATAAAAAATAATTTAAAAAAAATAACATATTGGAGGACAGACAAAACTTCCAGTTACTGCACATATATACACAATACCTACACCTTTTCTGAAAGAAAAGAAAAAAGCTTACCATTTAATAGGTCTATGTTAGAGTGATACAGGACTCATGTCCTCAATTATTTCTATGGGTACGGTAGTCTCTTGCGCACAACACACTAGTCTCCCGGCTTCGCTGTAATAGCAGCCATATTCCTGAGTGCATGAAAAACGGATTTCCGTTGCAGCAAATAAAGAACGATCGTCAACTACCACCAGGAAGAGGTTTTCAGATTACTGTTACACACTGACAAATGAGCCTCCGTAAGGGGGGGGGGGGAGGCGCGTTAACTTTACAAAGCTCATAGAATAACGGTGCAAGAACACCCATTTATTACTATACTTCAGACAAATGTTCTGTAAGATAACTATACAATATCAGACAACTAATATATATTTGTCTTGACTTAAAAGGGTATTCTGGTCATGCATTCTGGACATTGTTTGAAAGAGAACCAGTCTCTGCCTTGTAGGTCATCTCCTGTTAATAGAAAAAGACATGAAGCAATTGTGACAAAGGCAAGCATAAAGATCCCTCAGTGCAGTAAAAGATTTGGGTAGTTTTTAAACAGTTGGCTTGCAGTGAATGCACAAACATTTTTTTACCCTCAATCCACGCAAGCAGGCACAATATACGGATGTCCACTTGGGGATATAGTAATGGGATACCATAGACTTCAGTGGAGAGTGTCATGCACATGCACGGCCACCTCTTACATGCGGCTGTAATAAGGGGCTAGTGGAATCCGGGTCCTAGAAAGTCGCATAAGTGACCCCACCAACCTTAATCCAGCACTACAACTTTGCTGCAGACTTTAGCCATTACTCACAATTTTAAAGTTGTGCTACAAAGTCTCCATGAAGCCCCACCCTTGATCTGAAAGTCCATAACTTTCTGAAGGGCCTTTACACATATAGCTGAATGCATATGTCTGTCTTTTTAGGGTCTGAGTTAGACTGCTCTTCATTTAAAATCACCAAAATGATAAACATAAGAACCCTTTAATAAACTAAAACCACAAACTTTAATTCATAGTTGTAAATACAAGGATGTCTGCCAAGGTCTTGCAACAGGAAGTCCATGTGGTTTGCTGTTTGGGTACAAAAGTGCCGGATTTGGAAGCCATCTTTCTGACCACAGGCAGAAGTGAAAAATAGAGCAGCTCCTGAGAGATATAAATAAATAAAATATATATATATATATATATATATTTTATTTATTTATGTTTGTTAAATTTTTGTTTGTATTTAAAAAGGTTTAGGCCACATGCACACAATGCGTATTACGTGTGGATTTGCTGTGCGTATTTTCTAGTAACAGGTAAGTGGAAAATTATACGTAATCTCATCTACACGTTGCTGAATTTTTCCTTACCTTAACTGACCTGCGGTGCAGATTTTAAAATCCGCAGCATGTCAATTTATCAGGCGTTGCCATCTCAGAATCGTACCGGCCAATTTTTTTTTTTAGGGGAGCGCTATCTATCTAGTACTAAAATACTATTAAGAGCCCCCTGGACAAAATTGAGTAATACAATACAGCGCCCCCTCCCTCCCCAAACCACGGATTCGAGCAGTCCAAATAAAATGGATCTAAGGGACTTAACGGATACAGTACACTGCTGGCCTGCTGCTGTAGTCACACCTCCCGGTCCAGCAGCTCATCTAAACTAACCAACAGTCTGCCTATCTAAGAGAAAGCCCCTTACTCGATGGTGGCGCAGACTACCACTGGCTGCGAGTAAGCAGCACTCTCATTTGCACAGAGCCTGCTTGCAAGTATAGCACCGTGTCGCTCCTCTCCCTCTTCAGTACAGGGATAGAGGGGGAAGATACTTACATGCAGCGCGTGTTCGGGAGCACAAATGAGAAAGCTCCTTACTCGCTTTCAATAGTTGGCAGCAGCATGTAAAAAGTGCTCATAGACAAGTAGCACCTGTGAAGGAAAGCCAACGATGTTCAGTTTCACGCACGATATCTAAATACATTTTTAGGAAGATAAATGAATATTTATATATCCAAATTTTTATGTTTTCAAATTTCAGGTTTCATTTATAGGAGCTTAACATTGTCAAAAATAGTCTTCCCATATTTACACACAAATAAATATAGTCTAGAATTAAGGTCAAATAAATGTGCTTTTATTTATGAAAGTATTGTAAAAGAATGTCAGAGACAAGGGTCAAACTAAAATGTAAGTTTGATGAACTGATTGTTTTATGTTACTTACGTGGTAACAGTTTGTCTTATATGACATTCACGTTTGCATGCCACACGGAGTACATCATAGATTTTTTTAATTTTATTTTTAATTGGCACGCCTTACAAGAGAGGTTGCCTACCACTGTACTATTAGCATTAATCGTTTCAAAAGTTAGTGCACTTTAGCCCATTTTCCATCTATACAGAACATATGTACATCCACTTTTTATGGACAGACAAGCCATTTTTTACTTTGTCATCACCGCAGAGGAAGGACACAATCAGCAATAAGTTCTTTAAAGGGGTCGTGCAGCACCTCTCTCTTCCGCCCAATCTAACAAATGTCTCTCCATGCTGATGTCCGATCCAAAGAGTTGCTGTGCAACCTCTTTAAGACCTTATTGATGGGAATTACAAACAATTGAACATTTCACATCTGACCACGCCCACGATACTACATCTCCTATGATGCAGTGGGAGCAGGGCCGCCATCAGGGGGGTATTAGAGGTACTTCTGTAAGGGGCCCGGCCAGTGGCCCGCGGCATGAGGGGGCCCGTGTCGCCCGCCGGCACGGGCCCCCACCATGGCCAGAGGCTCCGCTAGCAGCCGCTATGGCTGCTACTGCGCAAAGCCACTTAACACTACGGCAGAGCAGGGAGGTATCTCCCCGCTCTGCCATTAAACAAAAGACATGTATCCCCTATTCACAGGATAGGGGATACATGTGTGATCGCTGTCATTGATAAGGAGAACGGGGGACTGAAAGTCCCCTGAAGCTCTCCATCACAAACCTCTGACTTCCGGGCTCCGTAGAAATGAATGGAGCGCCGGTGGCGCTTCTGCGCATGCGTGACAAGCGCTCCTTTCATTTTTATTGAGCTGTGCAGACTCCGGAAGTCAGAGGTTAGTCATGGAGAACTTTGGGGGACTTTCAGTCCCCCGTTCTCCCTATCGCTGCAAGCGATCACACATGTATCCCCTATCCTGTGGATAGGGGATACATGTCTTTTGTAGGACACACTGTAGGTCCGATTTCTTGGTGGGGGGTTGGGGCTGCATAGCGTTACCTACAGGGGGGCTGTATGGCGTTACCTACAGGGGGGCTGTATAGCGTTACCTACAGGGGGTGCTGTATAGCGTTACCTACAGGGGGGCTGTATAGCGATACCTACAGGGGGGCTGTATAGCATCACCTACAGGGGGGCTGTATAGCGTTACCTACAGGGGGGCTGTATAGCTTTACCTACAGGGGGGCTGTATAGCGTTACCTACAGGGGGGCTGTATAGCGTTATCTACAGGGGGGGCTGTATGGTGTTAGCGCCATACAGCCCCCTCTGTAGATAACGCCATACAGCCCCCACTGTAGAGAACGCTATACAGCCCCCCCTGTAGATAACGCCATACACCCCCCCCTGTAGAGAACTCCATACAGCCCCCTCTGTAGAGAACGCCATACAGCCCCCCCTGTAGAGAACTCCATACAGCCCCCTCTGTAGAGAACTCCATACAGCCCCCTCTGTAGAGAACTCCATACAGCCCCCTCTGTAGAGAACTCCATACAGCCCCCTCTGTAGAGAACTCCATACAGCCCCCTCTGTAGAGAACTCCATACAGCCCCCTCTGTAGAGAACTCCATACAGCCCCCTCTGTAGAGAACTCCATACAGCCCCCTCTGTAGAGAACTCCATACAGCCCCCTCTGTAGAGAACTCCATACAGCCCCCTCTGTAGAGAACTCCATACAGCCCCCTCTGTAGAGAACTCCATACAGCCCCCTCTGTAGAGAACTCCATACAGCCCCCTCTGTAGAGAACTCCATACAGCCCCCTCTGTAGAGAACTCCATACAGCCCCCTCTGTAGAGAACTCCATACAGCCCCCTCTGTAGAGAACTCCATACAGCCCCCTCTGTAGAGAACTCCATACAGCCCCCTCTGTAGAGAACTCCATACAGCCCCCTCTGTAGAGAACTCCATACAGCCCCCTCTGTAGAGAACTCCATACAGCCCCCTCTGTAGAGAACTCCATACAGCCCCCTCTGTAGAGAACTCCATACAGCCCCCTCTGTAGAGAACTCCATACAGCCCCCTCTGTAGAGAACTCCATACAGCCCCCTCTGTAGAGAACTCCATACAGCCCCCTCTGTAGAGAACTCCATACAGCCCCCTCTGTAGAGAACTCCATACAGCCCCCTCTGTAGAGAACTCCATACAGCCCCCTCTGTAGAGAACTCCATACAGCCCCCTCTGTAGAGAACTCCATACAGCCCCCTCTGTAGAGAACTCCATACAGCCCCCTCTGTAGAGAACTCCATACAGCCCCCTCTGTAGAGAACTCCATACAGCCCCCTCTGTAGAGAACTCCATACAGCCCCCTCTGTAGAGAACTCCATACAGCCCCCTCTGTAGAGAACTCCATACAGCCCCCTCTGTAGAGAACTCCATACAGCCCCCTCTGTAGAGAACTCCATACAGCCCCCTCTGTAGAGAACTCCATACAGCCCCGTGTAGAGAACTCCATACAGCCCCCCTTGTAGAGAACGCCATACAGACCCCACTGTAGAGAACGCCATACAGACCCCCTTGTAGAGAACGCCATACAGACCCCCTGTAGATAACGCCATACAGCCCCCTTTGTAGATATCTACAGAGGGGGCTGTATGGCGTTCTCTACAAGAGGGTCTGTATGGAGTTCTCTACAGAGGGGGCTGTATGGTGTTAAAGTTGTATATAAGAAAGTTTGTTACAATGTATCAGTCAATCATCTGTGAGCTAGACGCAGCAACAGCACAAACCCCTCTCCTGTGCTGGACTCCAGGCAGATGGCTCTTATCTACACTGACACATTGTAACAAGACCATCAGAAAGTGAATATAATAAGCCAGGACTGGTTTTAATGTTCTCATTCACAGACAGCAGGCAGAGATCTTGAAAATCATGAGGAACTGAAGCAGGAAGACCGAAAGCTGCAGAATGTCATTATACAGAAGGCTGGGGTGCTGCACTACTCACAGGGAATTTATACGTGTAAGGCTATGTTCACACTGAGTATTTTGACAAGTTTTTTGACGCGGAAACCGCGTCGCAAAACTCGGCAAAAACGGCCTGAAAATGCCTCCCATTGATTTCAATGGGAGGCGTCGGCGTCTTTTTCCCGCGAGCAGTAAAACGGGGGCCCAGAAAATGTATCTGTATGGGGCCCTGAAATTCCTGATGGCGGCCCTGAGTGGGAGGACCTTAAATGCGTACTCAGAGGTGTCCTCATAAAACATGGAGCTCGCCTTGAGAAAGGGCCCATTCCCTTAAAACTGCTCTTCAAAAAAAAAAAAAAAATAGGTTCCCTTGAACTGGCTCACAAGCGTGCGCTTTCTACTCCGCTATTGTGGGAGTTACAATGTGCCTGGCAAGACACCCGACTTCTATTGGACTCGGCCCAAAAACGTGTTCTCTAAGTCGGTCATGGCAAGTTCTACGAATTTGGTAACAAAAGCAGACGAATGCTAGTCAGAGCCCTAAAAGGCACAGATGGCCCAATCTCATATACCAAACATCTGGCCATGTTGTTCATATGACTCCTGAGGTAGCGGACTGCTTTCATGAATTTTATTCTGACCTTTACAACCTTTGTCCCCCTGCCGATTCACCCTCCGCTAGCCAGGACTCTTTCACCTCTCCTTTCACCTGCTTATCTAGGGATATGGATTTCACTTCTCCACAGTGATTCTTAGTCATAAAAGACCTCCGGGGGTGGGGGGGGGGAGAAAGAGTCCTGGACCGGATGGATGCACTGCCAAATTTTTTAAAACATTGGTTGACTGTCTGATGCCCCTTATGCTCCAAGCCTTTAATTCCATCTCACCTGAAGTACTATTCCCACCTAGCTCCACGTCGCTGTCCTCCCTAAACTGTGCAAGGATCCTCAACTCTGTTCCAGTTACGGTTCCATCTCATTACTTAACGTTAGAAGTCACTGGGGTCTTGGTCCCCAATTCCCCTGAGGCGGCTCCTCTATTCATGTTCCCTATGCCATTACCCATTTATAAACAGTTCCTAACTTGACACCTCCTCCAAGCTGCAAAGTCAGTCATCCCACGCAAGTGGAAAACGGTGGATCCTCCAACGTTGGATGAATAGTTCCAGGATGTTGCCTTGATACAGAGAATGGAACTCCTCATGTCGTATTCCCCAGAAGCCTCTACACGTTAAACGTCCACATTGTCCCATTGGACTACATTCCGCTCTTCTCCCACACAAATCAATGTAGTAACTTAAGACCTAATCCTCCCCCCCCTTCCTTTGAACATTAGACTGAGGGGACCTTGCTTGCTGCTTTGTGTGGTCTTGCGTGCTTCAACCATGCGCATAACTGCTATCGCTTCTTTCTACTGATAATAATCCGGAACGGGTGTCTAGGCTCACCATATCCCTCTCCAGCCCTTGTTTGTCCTACTGTTTTTTTCTTCCCCCTCCCTTGTCTGGGAGGAGCTTCGCTCCCTGTGATTACGCCTGTAAGATGCCGTAACACTTTATGCTGTGTAGGAGAACTAATGGTTATGTCTCCATTTCATTCTTATGCAATGCTCCTGTTCATTCTGCTTTTCCACATTGCTGATTTACATAGTCGCTTGTCATAGGATGTGATACTTACCTCCTTGTTGGGTCTTCGCCCTTATTTATTTTATTTTTTCTTATGCGGGTATTTCCTCCAACTGTGTTCTATACTTGTTTGTTTTAAAACCAATAAAAATTTTAATATGAAGACCTTATTGATGAGATGTCCTTCGTGTGCAGAGATAAAAGGCTTGCTATTAAATTGCCATGTTTTCATATTCCGGTCTTTATTTTGACTGTGGACCAATTAAAAAGGGCTACTCTATTATAAAATGTTTCTACATCTTTTTCTTGTGACCTAAAAAAATTATTATAGTTCGTACAGCGTACTATTCAGAAAAGTTTTTTTTGTTTTTAAAGTTTTAGTAGCATAAACCCTGCAAGCATATTTTTAAAGGTACAGTGCTGTGAAAAAGTATTTACCCCTCACCCTTTTAAATGATCATTCCATTTATTTGAGGCTAAGGATTTATTCAAAACCTAGATCACCCATCTCAAAGTGATTGCCCCCTAAACCTAATAACCGGTTGTGCCACCCTTGGGAGTAACAACTGCAATCAAACATTTGCGATAAGTCTTTTACATCACTGTGGGAGGAATTTTTGAGCATAAACTGCCCATTTAAGATCTTGCATCCCAATGAATTTCAAGTCAGGACTTTGACTCGGCCACTCCAAAACCTTAATTTTAATTCTTCTGAGCCATTCAGAGGTGGATTTGCTTGTGTGCTTCCGGTCATTGTCCTGCTTCATAACCCAAATGCACTTGAGCTTTAGGTCACGAACTGCCGGCAAACAATCTCCTTCAGGATTTTCGGAGAGCAGAATTCATGGATCCATCAATTATGACAAGTCTACCACCACAATGTTTGACTGTTGGTATGATGTTCTGATGGTGGTAAGCAGTGTTAGGGTATGTGCACACACACTAATTACGTCCGTAATTGACGGACGTATTTCGGCCGCAAGTACCGGACCGAACACAGTGCAGGGAGCTGGGCTCCTAGCATCATACTTATGTACGATGCTAGGAGTCCCTGCCTCGCTGCAGGACAACTGTCCCGTACTGTAATCATGTTTTCAGTACGAGACAGTTGTCCTGCAGCGAGGCAGGGACTCCTAGCATCGTACATAAGTATGATGCTAGGAGCCCGGCTCCCTGCACTGTGTTCGGTCCGGTACTTGCGGCCGAAATACGTCCGTCAATTACGGACGTAATTAGTATGTGTGCACATACCCTTAGTTTTACACCAGATGTAACAAAATCCAGGTTTTGCAAAAAGTTCCACCTTTGACTCATCAGTCCAGAGATGATTATCCCAAAAGTCTTGGGGGGGGGGTTATCTTGATTTTTTTCTCAAATGCAAAACGAGCACTTGTATTCTTTTTGGTCAGCAGTGGTTTGCTCCTTGTAACTCTCCCATGAATGCCATTTTTGTCCATTGTCTTTCGTATTGTGGAATCATGTAAATAGACCTTAACTGAGGGCTGCAGTTCCTTAAATGTTCCGCCGTTTTTCTTGTGACCTTCTAAATGGGTCGTACGGGTGGGCAATCAAATTAATTCAATTAATTCACCCTCAAGGACTCACGATTCGGTTTAATAGAATCTATTCTTTAGTGGCACAGTCACGCCGTGCTGCGGGAGGAAGCTCCGCCCCGCCGCCTCATCACTTCCTGGTCCACCCCGTTCGGTCTCTGCTTCCCCATGGAAATGCTGCTCTGTACTGAACAAAATGATATAGCACGGAACAGTAGTTCCGTGGCGAAGCAGAAACTCCTAGTCCATTGCCGCACCACCCCTTGCAGATTGCACCCCCCCCCCCTTGTACCTTGTAGATCACACGACACCACCTTACAGATCGCACCCCCCCCCCCCAATTGTAGATCGCACCACAACCACCCCCTCCCCTTGTAGATTGCGCCGCTGTAGCTCCCACTAGAATCCCAGGCCAAAGTGTCGGCAACCCCAGAACAGGGAGTCAGCTCCTAGTGGCAGCTACAGCGGCGCAATCTACTTGCGGTGCTGCGATCTGCAAGGGGGTGGGGCACTGCCTAAATGGGCACGGTGGCTCTATATGTGGGCACCATGTCGCCATAGTCACAGTCGTGGGAATGTAGCCTAAAATGACTGATGCCAGGAGTTCCATTCACATGTACCGTGATCGGGCCACGAAATCTGTCTGACACACGGACCATTTTTTACGGTCCAAGCACAGTCGTGTGAATCCGGCAATGTCGGGAACCGGATGAGGTGGTGACAGGGAGGGACCGGCTGAGGTGGTGACGACGGGGATGTTGGTGCACACAGTGTCTCGTTGATTATAGATTCTGTTAACCTGTTCCCTGCCAGGGAACACAGAAGTTATCAATTAGATAAATTTTTTCAATTGTATTTATGATAAAATAAAGTATTTGCAGAGGTTAAAAGTTGTTTAGTTACACACCATAATTATAGCAATATATGTTAAAAAAGTTATTTATATAAAGAAAATTATTAAATTGTCTCTTTGTATTCCTGTTACATAAACAGGAAGAAAAAAGTCGAGATTCAAATCGAAAAATCGCCCAAGGAGTTGAAAAAAAACTATTTTCTCTTTTTGGCAAAATCGCCCAGACTTCTATTGGCCACGGGTACCTTCCCGTTTTCTTACGGGAAGGTGCCCGTGCCGTTGAAAGATAGAACATGTCCTATTTCAGGCCGTAATAACGGCACGGACAGCCCATAGAAGTTTATGGAGCTCCCGTAATGACGGGTGGCTACATGTGTGCACCCGTCATTACGGCAGCGTTGCTAGGCGACGTCAGTAAATAGTCACTGTCCAGGGTGCTGAAAGAGTTAACTGATCGGCAGTAACTCTTTCAGCACCATGGACAGTGAATTCCGATCAGAATATAGATCAACCTGTAAAAAAAAAAAACAAAAAAAAAACACGTTCATACTTACCGAGAACTTCCTGCTTCCTCCAGTCCGGTTTCCCGGCCGTTGCCTTGGTGACGCGTCCCTCTAGACATCCGGTCCGACACCCCTGGATGACGTTTCAGCCCATATGACCGCTGCAGCCAATTACAGGCCAATCACATGCTGCAGCGGTCACATGGACTGCCGCGTCATCCAGGGATGTCGGGCTGGATGTCGAGAGGGACGCGTCACCAAGACAACGGCCGGGTAAGTATGAATTTCTTTTACTTTTACCTCGGAAAGGGATGCCCCTTCTCTCTATCCTGCACTGATAGAGAGAAGGGGCTGCTGATTAGTGCAGTGCAATTTTGCATCGAAAACGTGCCCGTAAATACGGGTGGAATACTGGTGACACCGGAACCGTATTTACGGGCACGGGTCGGTAAATAGACTCCAAGCGCATATTGGTTACAGGCTAGGTAAAGTTTAAGAGACCAACTTCCCCCCATAATGTATCAGATAGACTGCTCCATGATTATAGAACCATACCGAAGAAAAGAAAGAGCATATAGTTTGAGTATATAAGAATATATCAATTTTATTGGTGGAAAATAACATACATTTAAAAACACATCATAAGAAGACTCTAGTACTAATACTGTGGTACGTCATTCAGCACAGGGAAATATTACGTGACGAAATGAAGTGGTATATAGTGCAAAACCATATATGCTACCCACACAATTCAATATATAGTGTATCTTATCCAAGTGGATTATATACTGATAATCCAGTGACCTCTCAATTGTGTAAGTATAGTGGATATTACCAGATCACGAGAGAGTCACATAGGGACAATCAGTAAGTAGATAGTGAGCAGTTTTAGTAATGCAGTCTTACCCATTCCAAAAGAAGTAGAGCGTGTCAATACACGTCCGTGCTGAACGGTCCACAGAGAAACCACAACGCGCGTTTCGCTGTTTTTGGTCGCTTCCTCAGGGGGTAAATACTGGTGCAAAACGGGTCGAATACGTGTGACACCGGACCCGTATTTACGGGTGGGAAAAAAATACAGTCGTGTGCATGAAGCCTTAGGTGATATTTTGGTAAACCAGCCACTCCTGGGAAGGTTCACCGCTGTCCCAAGTTTTCTCCATTTGTGGATAATGGCTCTCACTGTGGTTCGCGGCGTTCCAGAGCATTAGCAGTGGCTGAGCAGTGATAGTCTAGTATGGGGATGAACGATTGTTACTGCGATCACTCATCCCCATGCATTTGAATGATGTCGACAGCACATCTCCTTGTGTACACAGGGAGATGGGTTGCCGACTAGTAACCATTTTTTTTAACCGCATAAAAGTTGCGCTCATCTGATGAATGAGCGTTTGCTCATTCATCAGCTGATCTTTGCCTTGTTTACACAGGGCAATGATTGGGAACAAGCGTTCGTATGAACTATCGTTGTTACGTGTAAAAGGGCTTTATCAAAATCTGAAACATTCAAGTATGAAAAAATAGAAGAAATTGGGAAGGGGCAAATACTTTGACATCACTGGATACAATCTGCTCAAATTTTTTTACAGTGCTAAGAAAGAAGATGAAGTTGCATGTTAATGTCCATATCTGTCCATTGTGGGACATCACTCTTCAGTGGTAAACACACATGAAAGTGGAGAATCAAGTTTTACACGGACCAATGATTGGGTGACGAGCATTCATACGAACGCTCTTTCCAGATTATTGCCCTTTGTAAACAGGGAAAAGATCAGCCTATGAATGAGCAAAACGCTTATTCATCAGCTGATCTTGCTAGTTGGCAGCACATCTCACCGTGTAAACAGGGAGATGTGCTGCAGACATTATGCAAATGCATGGGGACAGGCGATCATAATAACGATACTTCGTCTCTATACGAAGTGATCATTGCTCCATTTAAAGGGAGAAACGATCACCGATCGACAAGCTGTATTGTCAATTGGAGCTAGTTTTAAAAGCGGTAAACACGGGCAATATCTGCCTTATGTAAAACTAACTTTACTATGAGGTTTATAAACATATTTGAAGCAAGGCTCTGTATAACCAGATAAAAAGATGAAATGCAAGTAATTTTTGCAAAAAAAAAGCCACGGCCAGAGTTTTTAGAGGTGATGAGATCCTAGTAAATTACACGGGTAACAAACAAAGAAGATTTCACAACGGATTCTTTCAATACGCTCTGTCTGGCAACATGGTCTTTGACCTACTCTGTTACAGTGTATAAAGCACCTTATATGATGTGCAGCTACAGGGAGATTATATACCTTCTCCTATATATAGGATGCAAACTCATGAATGCTCTCCTAGCCTAACAAATGACTGCCTTCAGCATGTAAATCTATCTTAAGCTGTCCATAGACACTTGATATTTGTCAGTTTATCCTGCGGATTTTGTCAGGATCCTTTGCCATAGTCATTAGATTGTCAGTTACAAGACCCTAAACTTGATGCCTGATATTGGCAAGGAGGTAGGAATTCAATGTTATTTGCTTCTAAAGTGTTCCTTTAACCAGTGGAGGACTGCCCACTGTGTACGTACAGCGAATTTCTGCAGCAATTCTGTTGAAAGCAGCACTATCCGCTGCGGCAAAAACGCACCATTTCCTGTGGTTTTGACTGCAGAAAATGGTGCGTATTTTGCTGCGTTTTTCTCAACGCTAGGAGATGGTGAAATCTATGAAAAACAGAGAAATTCTGTCCACTTTCCACAGCAGGAATTGACATGCTGCAGTCCGAAAAATCTCGCCCACTTTGCGGCTACTGTATTCTGCTGCGTATTTTCCATCAGCAATTGTGGACGGGAAAACACGCAGCACTTCCTCTACGTGTGGACGAGCCCTAAAGGGTTATTCCCATCCTAGACTTTTATGGCATATATACAGAACATAAATGCAGGTCCCAGCTCTGGTAATACTATGGGAGTTATAGAAACACCCAAGCACGCTTGCTCAATTGTTTCCAGAACTCCTATGTAGAGAGCCACTTCTCCATTCATTCTACACCTGGGTGCAGAACGACCCTTAGGCCGGGTTCCCACGGGTCGGATACGCTGTGTAAAAACCGTGCAGCGTATTAGACCTGGAACCCGCAGCAGATTCCGTCTGAAAAAAATAAATAAAAAATTTTCGGATGGAAATTCCACTGCGGAAAGCAGCGCTTGATAAAAAACAAAGAAGTCGATACTTATCCCCTCCCTCTTCTCTACGCATAGTCCGGCCTCCTGCGAGGACGTTGCAGGCCACGTGACGCTGCAGCCTGTTATTGGCTGCAGCGCTCACATGGGATGAAACGTCATCCCAGGAGGCCGGACTGCAGGAAGGAGAGCGTTCTGGGTAAGTGATTTTCTTGTGGCGATAACGCCGCAAAAGCCGCAACACTTGACTTTCTGTTGCGGGTTTTGCATCCCAATTGAATTCAATGGGGAAAATCCGCAACAGAAAAACAAAAACGCAGCATAAACCGACATGCTGTGAAATAAAACTCTGCACCGCTGGTCAATTAAGGTTCACGCTGCCTTTTTTTTTCCCGCAACGTGGGCATGAGATTTACAAAATCTTATCCACTTTGCTGGTACTGTAAATGCTGCGGAATCTCCGCACACAATTCCATTGCACAACAGAGGCAAACGAAAACCATGAGCACCAGATCAGTCACCATTGAAATCAATAGTGATGGACACGGTTTCCGTTTGTGTCTGTTCAGGGTCCCGTTCGGACGGAAAGCTCCGACGTAACGTCATAACGGGACCCCAACGCAGGTGTGAACAAAGCCTTACCCAGTGCTTCCAGCTTATTGACAGGGGTTTTAGCTGCTCTATTACAGAATTTAGAATTGAGAGATTTTTGCAAGAATGAAGGAGTGCTTCAACTTTTAGCTCAAAGATATCTGCATTTCTGATGGCTAAATTACACTGATTCTGCGAAAAATTCACTTGAACAAACACAAACTGCAAGACCAGATACATACGGACATAAAAGTTACACTCATGTTCCCACTAATGAAAAATACGCGAAATTATTAACGAGTTAATAAAAGAGGTACACATTGAAGAGTATTTTTCCATTAAACCAAACAGGAAATAGAAGTCCCTGAGTTGTACTCAAATAGGATTGGTATACCACGCTACGATTTTTAGCTTCATCTGTTACAATCCTATCCAACAATTATACAAATTAAGGCCTCATGCACACATCCTTCACCGTTTTCACGTCCGTTTAAAACGGATCCGTGTGTCCGTTGTGACATCCGTGTGGTTTCCGTTGTCACTCCACGTCCGTCCCGTTTTAAACGGATGTTGTGCTTCCTTTTGTCTTCCGTTTTAAATGGTCCGTTAAAATCCATCTTGAGTGTTGAACGCAGGGGAACTTTGGCACGCCCTGCCATTGCTTAGCAACGAATTGGGGAACAACGGACAGCACACGGATGCCTTCCGTTTTTTTTATTTTTACGAACCCATAGACTTCAGTGGGCCCCACTGTCACTGAACGGACAAAGGTAGAAGATGCACTACTTTTGACGGAACGGACAAACTGAACTATCAAAACAATGGACGTGTGCATGGCCCCACAGAAATGAATGGGTCAGTGTGCGATCAGTTAAAAAGAACAGACAGCACCCTGAAGAAAAGAACTGAAGTGGGCATGAGGCCTAAATGTAAACCATTTTCAGTTGATGACATTAGCTTCCATAAAGTCCATTTACAATCAATAGGTTAAAATATAAGTGGCTTATATTGTACATAATGTGAGCGGCGCTGTAATGTAGATTACAGCAGTGTTTTTTATTTAGAAAAACGATCATTTTTGACAGAGTTATGACCTATATTAGCTTCTCAATGTACAACTGGGCGAGTTTTACTTTTTGGCCAAGTGGGCGTTGGAGAGGAGTGTATGACGCTGACCAATCAGCGTCATACACTTCTCTTCATTCATTTACACTGCACATAGCGATATCGCTATGAGCAGCCACATAAACACACTATAACATTACTGCAGTGTCCTGACAATGAATAGACATTACCTCCAGCCAGGACGTGATGTGTATTCAGAATCCTGACCACTTCTCTGTGATTTACAGCACAGCGTAATCTCGCGAGACTACGCCCGCTGTGCTGTAAATCACAGAGACATGCAGAGAAATGGTCAGGATTCTGACTACACATCCCATCCTGGCTGGAGGCAATTACTATTCATTGTCAGGACACTGCAGTAATGTTAGTGTATGTGGCTGCACATAGCGATATAGCTATATCGCCATCTGCAGAGTAAATAAATGGGGAGAAGTGTATGACGCTGATTGGTCACGGATTGGTCAGCGTCATACACTTCTCTCCACAACGCCCACTTGGTCAAGAAGTAAAACACGCCCAGTTGTCCATTGAGAACCTCATTAGCATAAAACTAATATAGGTCATAACTCCATCAAAAATGATTGTTTTTCTAAATAAAAAACACTGCTGTAATCTACATTACAGCGCCGATCACATCATGTACAATATAGGCCACGTATAATGTGGTGACAGAGCCTCTTTAAGGCCTCATGCCCACTTCAGTTTTTTTTCTTCAGGGTGCTGTTTTTTTTAAACTGATCGCATCCTGACATTCATTTCAATGGGGCCATGCACACTTTTGTTTTAGTGGAACCGTGTGGCCGTTCCGTCAAAAATAGGACAGGTCCTACTCCTGTCCATTTTTGACGGAACAGTCTCGGCCTTTCATTGATTTGGTCCGTGAAACAACGTAATGCACACGGAAGCCATCCATGTGCATGAGGCCTTAGCTAACATAGTAATAATAATAAGTAAATGAACACTACAAATATTGGTTATCAATGATAATTGTGGCTTACTTAGCATGGACATTGCTTGTTCTACATAGAAATGACTTCTCGTTTATCATGTTATTGAATGTAAATGGTAATTCACGGACATCTGCTTGTATAATCGAATTTGCATAAGAAACGCAAGACCGCGATGAATTAAATGTCCATCTAATGAACATGCCAGGTTTATCTAGGCACTTTATACGATCATTATAATCTCACAGTAAGTTAGATTTTCAGACATTTCAGTGTTTTTTTGGCGTAACCGATACTGCATTTCCAAAGTGTACAACCACTTATGGAAGCTACTAAAGAAAATAAAAGGGGTTTTAACAAAGTTGACAGACTCTTAAAGGGGTATTCTTAACTTAAACATTTACAGTATATCCACAGGATATGTCAAATGTCTGATAGAGTAGATCCCAGCTGTGCCTTGCCCGCCAAAGAAAGTTGTTGTACCCAGGCGGAGAATGAATGGCTCTCTATTCATTCCCATTGGCATTACAGAAACAAGCGCAAGTAAATCCTATTCTGGAGAATACACACACACACACACTAGGGCCTGTTCACATCTGCATTGGAGCCTCCGTCACACATTCCACCAAAAACACAGGAAACAATAGCGCAGCATGCTGCACTATTGTTTGTTGTAAATCCACAGACCTCCCTCGACGGAAAGCATCAAAGTCAATGGGTTCCGTCGGGCACCGGTTGTCCACGTTATTTAACATAGCCTGCGATTCTGGCATTTTCACCGTTCTGCTCCTCTGCTAGAGCAGAACAATGGAAGCCCGAACGCAGATGTAAACTGGGCCTTAATATGCTTCATTATATAAAAAGTTAGTCTTCCATAATCTGGTCACTGTAGTACTGGTGTTCTGCATAGATCTTATCCACTTTGAAGAGTAATATAGGGTGAAATCCACTGAGTATATTTACTCGCCAGAGGCCATTATTCTGCTGAAAGATGTCACTGCAAAAAAATGGAGCATAAAAAGACGCTACGTAAAAAGAAGTAGAATGTCACTTCTTGAGGCCTCAAAAGAAGCTCCAAATTAAAAGAAGCTTCATTTTCAGCTTCAAAAAACGCCTGAAAATCAGAGGCTGTTTTTTCTGAAAACAGCTCCGTATTTTCAGAAGTTTATTGTTAAGGGCCAGTTCACACAATTTTGACGCGTTTTTTGACGTGGAAACCGTGTCGGAAAACGCGTCAAAAAACGCCTCCCATTGATTTCAATGGGAGGCGGTTTTTTCCCCCATGAGCGGAAAAACTGTCTCGCGGGAAAAAGAAGCGACATGCCCTATTGTCGGGTGTTTACATCTCTGACCTCCCATTGACATCAATGGGAGGCAGAGAAAGCGTATTTCGCTGCGTTTTTATGGAGAACAGTTAAGGAAGACCCAAAATTTTGTGTCTCAGAAAACTAGATTATATAAGCACAATTTCAAAAGTTTTTTTTTTTTAATACCGAAAGGTTGGCCTACTGAAAAGTATGTCCAGTATATGCCCTCAATACTTGGTCGGGGCTCCTCTTGCATGAATTACTGCATCAATGCAGCGTGGCATGGAGGCAATCAGCCTGTGGCACTGCTGAGGTGTTATCAATGCGGCATGGCATGGAGGCGATCAGCCTGTGGCACTGCTGAGGTGTTATCAATGTGGCGTGGCATGGAGGTGATCAGCCTGTGGCACAGCTGAGGTGTTATGGAAGCCCAGGTTGCGTTGATAGCGGCCTTCAGCTCGTCTGCTGTGTTGGGTCTGGAGTCTCATCTTCCTCTTGACAATACTCCATAGATTCTCTATGGGGTTTAGGTCAGGCGAGTTTGCTGGCCAATCAAGCACCGTGATACTGTGGTTATTAAACCAGGTATTGGTGCTTCTGGCAGTGTGGGCAGGTGCCAAGTCCTGCTGGAAAATGAAATCAGCATCTCCATAAAGCTTGTCAGCAGAGGGAAGCATGAAGTGCTCGAAAATTTCCTGCTAGACGCTGCGCTGACTCTGGACTTGATATGACACAGTGGACCAACACCAGCAGATGACATGGCCACCAACCATCACTGACTGTGGAAACTTCACACTGGACCGCAAGCAACTTGTATTGCTGCCCCTCCACTCTTCCTCCAGATTCTGGGACCGAGATTTCCCAATGAAATGCAAAATTTCATCTGAAAACAGGACTTTGGACACTGGACAACAGTGTTGTTCCACTGTGTTATATCAAGTCCAGAGACAACGCCGACGAGCTGAAGGCCGCTATCAACGCAACCTGGGCTTCCATAACACCTCAGCAGTGCCACAGGCTGATCGCCTCCATGCCACGCCGCATTGATAACACCTCAGCAGTGCCACCGGCTGATCGCCTCCATGCCACGCCACATTGATGCAGTAATTCATGCAAGAGGAGCCCCGACCAAGTATTGAGGGCATATACTGGACATACTTTTCAGTAGGCCAACATTTCGGTATTAAAAATCATTTTGGGAATTGGGCTCATATATAATATTCTAATTTTCTGAGACACAACATTTTGGGTTTTCATTACTAGCCATAATCATCAATATTAAAAGAAAAAACTGCTGGAAATAGATCACTCTGTGTGTAATGAATCTATATAATATAGGAGCTTCACTTTTTGAATGGAGTTACTAAAATAAACTTTTTGATTCTATTCTAAATCATTGAGAAGGACCTGTGTGTATATATATATATATATATATGCTGCAATACTAGACACAAAGTGTGCACTTTTTTGTTAAAAACAAAAAACAAAAGCAAACCCCTTTTATGTAAATGCTGTTTCTCTAGCCACAATCTAGAAAGCCTCCTGGAATTGCTTTGTAAGCTACAATTTTGTTTTCCGTTTTTGTCACAATATGATAGGCCCAAGCTGCATGACTGACCAATATGCCATCTGTCTAAGTTTTCTGGTAACCTCAACTGGCCATTAAAGTTTCTAGGTCATTGGATAGGGGGAGGGGAGGTCACCAGTGACATTAGAAAAGGCTGAGAGCGGCTGGCTCTATAAAAGGCAGCAAATAGGTAATTGCCGGGTCAGCAAACCTCTCACTCAGCACAGCCTGGAAATACAGAGTCAGGAGCACAGCGAGTGACCGGCGCACTCCCAGCTGTCGCGGCGCCTTTAACTTCACACCATTAAATCTACACGCTCATACTATTTACACCAGTGGGGAAGTTGTGGGAAAAGTTATCATAAATAAAATATATAAATATTTCTAGAATTCACTCCGTTTTAGGTTTAGGTGGTTGTACAGGCCACAAAATGGTAGAATTCTGTACAATTGATGTATTTATTCCATTTCCAAAATGGAAAAAAGTAAGATATTTGGTTCCCATAGGGTATGCGCTTCTCGACATTGGCAAATAGTGAGCTTTAGACAAAACTTTCAGTCACTGCCTGTTTTCTGGACCGGATCCTCTTGACAGAGCAATATGGCACTTAGGAGTCAGATGGTAACGTAGGGGGGATTGGTTCTAAACTTTACGGTCACTTTAATAGTTGGCGAAAAGTAAAAAGTCTTCCGGAAACAAAAACAGTCAAACGACCGATAATATGTTTATAACAAGTCAAAGCCTGTACTGAATGTAAAGTGGTCAAATTCTAGAAATAACCGATGATTAACAGAACACCAACATTGGCATTGTTCACACTATACACAAACCGCGGTGAATTAGGTTTACTAAACAGAATGCTTGCGAACTTTAACAGCCGCTGGTTGAAGTCCCAGCAGTTACCCAACCAGCAGGTAAGTGGTTAATGATTAGGCCCCCCCCCCCTCGCCCCCCTATATTCACCTTTGTATGAAGACGCTCACAGACACTTGTCCATTATAATCTAACCAACTACTTGTCATATATGACAGTATAAAGCTCGAAGGGACAAGTATTATACACAAGAGGCAATAAATATACCTCCTTCTAGCGACCCCCGCCCATTTAAAAAAATACAGAGAGAAGAGGCAGCCACTTCTGACCGCTCACTAGAAGTAACGTCGCTGGGAAATGCCCAGTTCTATGGAATAAACGTTCCTTATTACAGGCTAAACGTGACGTAGACAGTCTGACACTGCAAATAACATTAGCCCCATACCTGGACTGGGCAGCCATAGCGAAGTTTCTCACACCAGGCGTCCAGTGTCCATGAGGTGTTTCCTATGTCCCTTCCAGGCGACGGCTAAAACTGATAGTGCCCGCTCGCACGGCTCCTCCGGTCAGTCACATTATTGTAGCTGTCTGCGAGTCCAGTACTACCCCAGCCTCCGTGTATTTGCGCGTCTCTCCCTGCGGCAGCGCTCGTCTCCCCCGAACCCCGCCCACCAAACGCTATCCGACACGCCCACACGCGATGGGGCGTGATAACTAGGGAATGGTGGAGACTCTTTATTCCCGCCCCTATTTGGCGTAAACCGCCTCGTTCACGGGGTGACTGACATAGATGAGGTGACCGGAATAAAATAAGTGAACCTAATAATATGTAAGTGGAGTTGGCAGTGGTGGTTAGCGGTTTTCTGTCAGAAAGTGGTGTCGGTTCTTCAGTAACATATGGTGTAGCGTTGTAAATGGAATCGTGTTGTGATTGGACAAGATGGAAGCTGAGGGGCGGGTGCAGAAGGCGAATCTGACCAATAATAGAGGAGCTTTGCTCACAGCTGGAGAGGGCTGTGCTCAGTTGGTTGGGGAATAGCTACACTGAGGTGTAATGCATTGGAGAGTTGTGTGGGTGAGGTTGCCAGGCGCTGCCAATAGTCCAATAGCCTGGCAATTGTACAGATCTGTGCTGATTATACACATAGGGGCAGCTTTATCATTACCACACAGATTGCCTCAAGGGCAGATAGGGGCTGGCAGTGTATCACATTTCTTACATTTGCCTTTTATGCCAGGATGAACCCGCTGCTGCACGTCAGCTATACCTAAATCTATCTCCCAAACCTCTGTCCAACCATGCAGCCTTCAGAGAAAGCAGAGCGAGCAGGGGTCACAGTGGTCAGAGTCCATCCGACCCAGCTTCTCTGTTCTGGTGTCCCTATGATAACACATCCTGTCCTGCGCTCTAGTAAGCTTGTGTTATATTATAATAGGGATATTGTCCGGTTTTTAATCATCAAAGATGTTTATATATAAAAAAAAAAAGGCGTCAGCGGAAATGTTGCTACTTGGCCTCTGGGTTGGCCCAATATATCACTCTGGATGGGATGCTGATGTCTTTTCTGCTTATTTTGTATTATCAGTGGTGACCAGTGGCGGATTAAGTAGGCCATAGGCCCTGGGCTGTTACCCAAAGTTGGGCCCCCCTTCTCTACCGCCGCCCTGTAACTATTATTAACACTTGCTTTTTGTCCAGACATTAACAAATGGGTGTTACTACTCCCCTTGTCAAAAGGCAGTGTCCCTACATACTGACAGTCTCCAACCATCGCTGACAGTATCGCACCGTGTAGGGACACATTCTCCTGACAAGGGGAATAGTAACACTTATTTGTCTATCAGTCCTGGACTGCACAAAGACTTTTCGTGAAATACAAGGATTTCCTATAATAAACATGTCAGGAGAAATGACAGATTGTCTATAAATCTAGTGACTCACAGGTGACGACGTAGTTTTTTTCCTCTTTTCTTCTCCATCCGGTGCAGAATTCATGACGACTTTTCCCGGCCATGACTCATTTCTGCACAATTTGGCACTCAGATGTCTTTGGCTCCTCACTTTTCCAACATTTCCACACCTATAAACAAAGATAAAATTATCATCGTGCCACACGCTGTGCCCCTAAATATGATAGCACCAAACACTGCGTCCCTGAATAAAATAGTACCAAACGCTGGGCCCCTAAATATTATAGCACCATAGACTGCGCCCCTGAATATAATTGTGTCAAACACTGTAGAGTAAAGCACCACATACACACAGCCCCTGTATATAGCACCACACACAACCCCCTGTAGATAGCGCTACACACAGACCCCTGTAGATAGAGCCACACACAGCCCCCTGTAGATAGCGCTACACACAGCCCCTGTAGATAGCGCTACACACAGCCCCCTGTAGATAGCGCTACACACAGACCCCTGTAGATAGCGCTACACACAGACCCCTGTAGATAGAGCCACAAACAGCCCACTGTAGATAGCGCTACACACTGACCCCTGTAAATAGCGCTACACAGCCCTCCCCCTCTGTAAATAGCGTCACATAGCCCTCCCCCTCTTGTATATAGTGCTACACAGCAATCCCCCTTAGATATAGTGATACACAGTGCTCCCCCTTCTATATAGTGCTATACAGCAATCCCCCTTGTATATAGTGCCACCCCCCTTGTATATAGTGCTACACAGCGCCTCCTCCCTTGGACCTGCAGCTCTTGTAATTGCTCAGTATAATGTCCCCCATAGATGCCCCATACAGTATAATGCCCTCCATAGCTGCCTCTACACAGTATAATGTTCCCCTTAGCTGTCCTACACAGTATAATGCCCCCATAGCTGCCTCTACACAGTATAATGCCCTCCATAGCTGCTTCTACACAGTATAATGCCCTCCATAGCTGCCTCTACACAGTATAATGCCCTCCATAGCTGCCTCTACACAGTATAATGTTCCCCTTAGCTGTCCTATACAGTATAATGCCCCCATAGCTGCCTCTACACAGTATAATGCCCTCCATAGCTGCCTCTACACAGTATAATGCCCCCACAGCTGTCCTATACAGTATAATGCCCTCCATAGCTGCCTCTACACAGTATAATGCCCCCATAGCGGCCTCTACACAGTATAATGCCCTCCATAGCTGCCTCTACACAGTATAATGCCCTCCATAGCTGCCTCTACACAGTATAATGCCCTCCATAGCTGCCTCTACACAGTATAATGCCCCCATAGCTGCCTCTACACAGTATAATGCCCCCATAGCTGCCTCTACACAGTATAATGCCCTCCATAGCTGCCTCTACACAGTATATTGCCCCCATAGCTGCCTCTACACAGTATAATGCCCTCCATAGCTGCCTCTACACAGTATAATGTCCCCATAGCTGCCTCTACACAGCATAATGCCCCCATAGCTGCCACATAGTATAATGCCCTCCATAGCTGCTACACAGTATAATGCCCCCATAGCTGCCTCTACACAGTATAATGCCCTCCATAGCTGCCTCTACACAGTATAATGTTCCCCTTAGCTGTCCTACATAGTATAATGCCCTCCATAGCTGCCTCTACACAGCATAATGCCCCCATAGCTGCCACATAGTATAATGCCCTCCATAGCTGCTACACAGTATAATGCCCCCATAGCTGCCTCTACACAGTATAATGCCCTCCATAGCTGCCTCTACACAGTATAACGTTCCCCTTAGCTGTCCTACATAGTATAATGCCCTCCATAGCTGCCTCTACACAGTATAATGCCCCCATAGCTGCCTCTACACAGTATAATGCCCTCCATAGCTGCCTCTACACAGTATAATGTTCCCCTTAGCTGTCCTACATAGTATAATGCCCCCATAGCTGCCTCTACACAGTATAATGGCTTCCATAGCTGCATCTACACAGTATAATGCCCTCCATAGCTGCTACACAGTATAATGCTCTCCATAGCTGCTACACAGTATAATGCCCCCATAGCTGCCCCCACACAGTATAATGCCCCCATAGCTGACACATAGTATAATGCCCTCCATAGCTGCCTCTACACAGTATAATGCCCTCCATATCTGCCTCTACACAGTATAATGCCTTCCATAGCTGCCTCTACACAGTATAATGCCCCCATAGCTGCCCCATAGTATAATGCCCCCATAGCTGCCTCTACACAGTATAATGCCCCCGTAGCTGCCCCCACACAGTATAATGCCCCCATAGCTTCCTCCACACAGTATAATGCCCCCACAGCTGTCCTATACAGTATAATGCCCTCCATAGCTGCCTCTACACAGTATAATGTTCCCCTTAGCTGTCTTATACAGTATAATGCCCCCACAGCTGTCCTATACAGTATAATGCCCTCCATAGCTGCCTCTACACAGTATAACATTCTCCTTAGCTGTCTTATACAGTATAATGCCCCCATAGCTGCCTCTACACAGTATAATGTTCCCCTTAGCTGTCCTATACAGTATAATGCCCCCATATGTACGTACCTAATAAAAAAAATAACATAATTACTTACCTATCCCCGTTTCCACGACGGTGGGGGATGCTTCTCCTCTGCACTGTCCCGTGAGTGACTCGGTGCAGACAGGCGCGTCACTACATCGCGCCTGCCTGCGCCGAGCCGCTCACGGCACAGTGGGTTAACCCAATTAAACCCAATTAATTATTTGTGTCCTGCGGACGCAGCTTCAGTTGGAAGCGGGACCAGCGCGGGCCACAGCGGCAGCTAGTAGCACTAGAGCGCTGCATAGTTTTTTAAGATTATGTGCGGTTCGGGCGGCCATGGGCCCCCTGGGAGCCTCGGGCCCCACCGGCCGCCCGAACAGCCCATATGATAATCTGCCATTGGAGGTGACATTACCGAGGCAGTGATATTGGCTTCTGTGATGTCATGCCTGCGGTGTCATCACCTGCTATCCTTTCTCCAGGATTTGGGAGCAACAAGTCCTGGCACTCAATTTATTAGCCCAAGCTAGCGTAAATGCTGCAGAATTTCCGCATCAGAAATGTGTGCACAAATTCCGCAGCATTTACAGTAGCAGCAAATTGGATGAGATTTAGTAAATCTCATGCCCACGCTGCGGAAAACAAACGCAGCGTAAAAGTTAATAAATTGACCTGCGGTGCGGAATTTAATTCAACAGCATGTCAATTTATGTTGCGTTTTTTGTTGAATTTCTGTTGCAGGAATTCAATGGGGATGGAAAACCCGCTACAGAAAGTCAAGTGTTGCGACTTTTGCGGTGTAATCGCAGCGGATACGCTGCAAAAATCGCAACTCTGGAAAAAAATAATCATACTTACCCAGAAAGCCCTCCTTCTTCCTGCAATCCGACCTCCTGGGATGACGTTTCATCCCATGAGGCTGCTGCAGCCAATCAAAGGCTGCAGCGTCACATGGCCTGCAACATCATCGTAGGAGGCGGACTACGCGCAGAGAAGAGGGAGGGGTTAAGTATCAACGGTTTTGTTTTTTTATCAAGCGTCATCGTACAAGGCCGGAGCAGATGTCAAAGAAGGGAGGGGGTAAGTATGAGTGCTTTTTTACGCAGCAGAAATTCAGTCTGAAAAACCGCACCACAATGTGGTGCAATTTTTCGGACGGAAGGTGCTGCGGGTTCCAGGTCGGATACGCTACGTGATTTTTATGCAGCGTATCCTACCTGTGGGAACCCGGCCATTGGGTCTGAAATATATTCATCCTCTGTGATGTCACCACTATTTTTGGAGCCATAAAGTGGATGCAGGTATGGTCACAGTAATTGTCCATTATGACTTCATTACATACATGCACTGGTGCCCTGCTGTGGACCAACCAGGTCCACAGCCAGGCCTTACTATTCCGATTACATCAACTGTGAGGTCAGCACCAGCTATGGATTCTCTAAGGGGAACACCAGGCTTCCAGCATGGGCCACACCTTCACCCAATTGCAGCCACCATGGCTGTCTGGCAGCTGCGGACCCCATAGCTCAATTTATAGGGCCAGCACAGCTTGAGATTTCACCAACCAACACGTCCCCAGCTGTGACATCATCGCCTGTGTTGTCACTACCAGTTCCAGGGCCTTAAAGGGCCCCAGAATCTAATCGCACAGAAGAACATATTATCAGTACCCTGTCAGCATCACATTCATCCAGGAGCACATCATTCTTCATCCTTATAAAAGCAAACCCTTCCCTCCCCCATCTTCTCTTACTGCAGCACACCATTCCCTAACCCACAGCACTGTCAGCAGCATATCCAACCCCTCTCCCCACAGATGCACAATTTTCTCATTGACCCCACCCCTGCATTCTTCTTCTCCCTTTTTCCTCTCAGCAGCAGCACTTTCACTCCCTGACCTGTCAGAATCATATTCCCCCTCCTCAGCAGCATTTGCTCCCCACTCCCCCCTGCTGCAGCAGCACATGAGCTCTTTTCTCTCCTCTCCTGGTTACTCTATAATGTCCTCAGCTAATGTACAGTGTGTCATCCCTGGCCACAGCAGCACACTTCCTGCCAGCCACAGCGGGCAGAGCACAATATGGGTCAATTCTTCCCTGTATTGTCTGTTTATTTAAATAAAATTGGCACTAGAGTGAATAGAGAGGTCTTGGCAGATGGTTAATAGGGCCCCAGGGTACAGCAGGGGCCCAGAGCTCTAACAGCACCAATGATAATCCGGACCTGCTGCGAACACATTTTTGGGTTGCTACAGCATGCGTCTGTTCGTAAGGGTGACATTAATCCAGCTTGACCCTGTTGTCAGGAGATGTTTCACAATCAGGGCCGGATTATAGGGTGGATCCAGGGCCGCCACCACCTCGGGAACCTAGGGGGCCTCCACCACCCCAGGGTGATTTCCTCTCTAATATTTATATATCTATTCAATTCAATAATTACCCTTTTAGAAGGTATTTATGAACTAGGGTACTACATTAAAAGGCAAGCTCTGTAGTAAATTTAAACATGTCCCAAATGTTTAAGGGGGGGGGGCCTTAAAACTAGGGGAGGCAGTATTTTCTAGTTCTGGCCGTGGCAGTCACTATTTATGTATTGTGGGTAGTGCATACATTTCTCACCACTATGATCCTCACCATTCATTAATAAAAACGGATCCCTAAGGAGGGGGAGATACAAGGGAGTCATTGCCTCGGCTCAGGGGCGTAGCTAAAGGCTCATGGACCTGGGTGCAAGAATTCAGCTTGGGCCACACTATCCCTCCGGAACACCACCATCATCAGACCCCTGCGCGCGCCTATGCCCAGACGCTTTGCCCAACAGCCCCCATAGTATAATGCCCCCACACAGTATAATGCTCCCATAGCTGCCCCCCACAGTATAGTGCCCCATACAGTATAATGCCCCCCATAACAGCCCCATACCGTATAATGCTCTCCATATCAGCCCCCAGAGTATAATGCCCCACATAGCTGCCCCCATACAGTATAATGCCCCCCATACAGTATAATGCCCCACATATGAGCTTCCTATACAATATAATGCCCCCATATGAGCTCCCCATACAGTATAATGCCCCCCATATGAGCTCCCCATACAGTATAATGCCCCTCCATATCAGCTCCCCATACAGTATAATGCCCCTTATATGAGCTCCCCATATAGTATAGTGCCCCCCATATCAGCCCCCATACAGTATAATGCCCCCCATATCAGCTCCCCATACAGTATAGTGCCCCCCATATCAGCCCCCATACAGTATAATGCCCCCATATCAGCTCCCCATACAGTATAATGCCCCTCCATATCAGCCCCCCATACAGTATAATGCCCCTCCATATCAGCTCCCATACAGTATAATGCCTCCATATCAGCTCCCCATACAGTATAATGCCCCCATATCATCTCCGCATACAGTATAATGCCCCCCATGTGAGCTCCCCTTACAGTATAATGCCCCCCATATCAGCCCCCCATTCAGTATAATTCCCACATATCAGCCCCCATGCAGTATAATGCTCCCCCATCTTATCAGCCCCCATGCCATATCAGCCCCCCATGCAGTATAATGCTCCCCATCTTATCAGCCCCATGCCATATCAGCACCCCATGCAGTATAATGCTCCCCCATCTTATCAGCCCCATGACATATCAGCCCCCTATACAGTATAATGCCCCCATATGTGCATAATAGAAAAATAGCATAATTACTTACTTATCCCCGTTCCTTCGCCTCCTCCGGTGTGTGCTATGAGTGACTCGGCGCAGACAGGCGCGATGATGTCGCTACATCCCGCCTGCCTGCGTCGAGCCGCTCAGGGCACAGTGAATGCTGGAGCAAGGAGACGTCAGCCCCTTGCTCCAGCATTGAATGGAGCCTGGACCTCGGTGAGTGATTTGCGACCCCCTGGAGGTCTTCACACGACCCCCCAGGGAAACGCGACTCACAGTTTGTAATGTATTGTGTTGGATTGTGCAGTTTGCGGTGGAGAGGAGGGGGGACTGTAATTTAACGGGCCCCCCCTCTTCAACGCAAACAGCACAGTACAACACATTACAAGACAACACAACACAACACATTACAAGACAATACATTACAAGGCAACACATCACATTACAATACATTACATTACAAGACAACACAATACAACACAACACATTACAATACAGACTCTGCAGCTCACCTGGAGTCCTCCGCACCGACTCTTCCACTGCACTGGCTGGAAGACGTGTCACGTGACAACACGGTCACATGGTACACGAAGTGTACCATGTGACCGTAACCAGGAAGTGCCGGCTTCACGACACATACAATGTATTTAATAACAAGCATGCTGTATGGCAATGGGGGCCCGTGGGCACCGCAGGCTTAGGGGCCCGGTCGCAACTGCGACCGCTGCGACCCCTATAGCTACGCCACTGCCTCGGCTGTCTCCATAGCTCCCATAGACTTCAGTGGAGAGAGCCGTGCACAGGTGCGGCCACCTCTCCTATATGTGGCTGCCATAGGGAATCAGGGGGGATGGGTGCCCCCACTCAATTTTTTAGCTATGGGGCCTCCACCAATCATAATATGGCCCTGTTGAACAAAACAGTTAATTTTGTGCACTGCTACCCATAAGGGCTGGTACTGAGGGTCATGCTCCTAAATAAAATAGGGCAACATCGGTGTATAAAAAAAGGAATTAAAATTTGTGGACACCAACATCCTTTGAATTTTAGAACCAGCCTGGAGACTTGACGTTGAGCATTGAGGTTTTGTAAATTATATTCTTCAGTTTTGATAATGGTAGAGTAAATGAGGTGAGGTTTCTATGGGAGGTTCACGTTCAGACAACTGTTTTTCAGACTGGTTTATAACATTATTTAAGGTAAACATTTTAAGGTTTCATAGATTATTTTAGCAGCCGTAAATAGGTAATCCAAATGGGTTTTACATTTATAGGACCACTATGAACTGTCAAGTTCTTGAGTATCCTAGAGGCAGCCGATGTGACTACTATGGGGGCACCCGGAGAGAAGAGGCCAATTTCAGGTCAGTCGTCCCCCCTCGGTAGTGAGAACCCACACAGGCAATGTTAATAAATAAGCAAGCAGAAAATGTGCTCAAGTCATGAAATTGGAATGGGGGCATTAGGACCCCCAGTCATGTGTGGTTAAAAGTACTTGAAAGGGGTCTAATTTTTTTTTCAGTGCTATGTACACCACTGGAACTACACTTTTATCCACAAATGGAGGTCTGTGCACTTGTATCCAAGTGTCCAGATGTATTTGACCTTTTCTGGTTATGTTTTGTATGATATTTTTCATCTGAAAGCATGATGCCGGAGGAAGACGAGTGTTCCATAAACTGATGAAATATAATAAAGAATGACTATGACTTACCTACCAGAACCATTTATTTCTATGAACAAGCAGGTGGTTTTCAATATTTCTCATTAGATAACATATTCTGCAGTGTTGTATAGAGATTAACATGCCTCACATCAGTGTGACTTCAATTTCACTATGTCATACACATACACACTGTTAGGGTATGTTCACACGAGGGCGTCCGTAACGGCTGAAATTACGGGGATGTTTCAGCCTGAAAACATCCCTGTAATATCAGCCGTAACGGCATGTGCAGGCGCTTGAACGCCGCGTCCATTACGGGCGTAATTAGCGCTGCTATTCATTGGAGTCAATGAATAACGGCTCCAATTACGGCCAAAGAAGTGACAGGTCACTTCTTTGGCGCGGGCGTCTATTTACGCGCCGTCTTTTGACAGCGGCGCGTAAATTACACCTCGTGTGAACAGACAAACGTCTGCCCATTGCTTTCAATGGGCAGATGTTTGTCAGCGCTATTGAGGCGCTATTTTCGGACGTAATTCGGGGCAAAAACGCCCGAATTACGTCCGTAAATAGGCCGTGTGAACATACCCTTAAACTGGGTTAACACGGGCAGATTTCTGCCTATAACAAGTGAGAATCGATGATATAACAAGTCGATCGGCGCTCGTTTAAAGGCTCTTTAAGATGGGCCGATGCAAATTGTATGAAGATGAACGATTATTAATATGTTAATACGATCGTTTGGTCCCCATACAGTTTGCATATTTTTCTCAGCACGTCCCCCCCCCCCCCCTGTTTACATGGGGAGATGTGCTGCTGACAACGGTTATTTTTAAAGCTGCATAAAGAAGGCGATCGGGAACTAGCCAATGACGTCAGGCCTGGCAGCATATTTAAAGTGAAATCTGGCCTATCTTCCTTTGTATGGCATTTTGTATTGCTGACTCTGACCTGTTCCCCGATTCTGCTCCTGTCTTGCTTCTTTGGATTTGTCGCCTGGTGCCTGTAGTTGTATTTCTTGTTTTAAACCCAGGCCTGTCCTCTGACGGTGTCTCGTCCTCAGGCTTGTTGCATCCGGACTGTTCTCTTGGTGATGACCCTTGGCTATGTTCCTGACTTCGCCTTTGATACTGTCCTAGAAAAGCCTAGAAGTATAATAGCTGCAAATCGGGGAACCGCAACCTTGGAATCCAACCAGGAAAGTCTATACCTTCTTACGGGCATTAACGGTAAAGAACGGGTAGATTCCTTACACTCTACAACTTAGTTTAGCCAGCGACACACCGATTGCGGCTCAAGGATTTACTTCTCAGGTGATAAACGTAACACACACACAGCATCTGTAGTATCTATATTTTTTGTTTAACTCTTGTACTCGTGACAACACTGTGCTCTGAATATTTGATGATTGTTTATGTCAGATGCAGAGAAAAAGTGCTGCAGTTAGCCGTAATGTTGGCGATCCCTGTTTAAAAGAATAGTGTGTACAATAGGCATGTGTTCCCATATTACATGTGGGTATTTCCGTATTAAACCATAACTCGCGGTTCAGAAGCTGAGTGAGTGACTGATAATTGAATTTCTGTTATAGCTACGGTCAAACACTGTCCATGTCCGGTTATTGCAGCACAAAATGTACCAACAAAGTGTTCTCTAAATTACATGACATATTTGCTCAGTTATTCAGGATTAAATGATAAGTACCCAGCACCATATAAAAAAACACTTTACAGATGCAGAAGCCCAACATGATTTTATTTTCCGCAGGAAAACATCTTCCAGGTCTAAACTACGGTATGTTAATAGAAATAATATTGTTGCTATTTTCTTTGTAGAAGCTTCATCTCTGAAAAATAATTTTATGTTAATATTGTATGCACATGCCTGTTCTTATCATTTTAAGCTAAAGTGGTAAGGAAGTTGTGGTATTTACATCAGGGGCATAGCTAAAGGCTCATGGGCCCCGAAGCAAAGGTTCTTCTTGGGCCCCCCCCCCCCAAAAAAAACTTCTCAGGGCCGATGGTCCGCAGCTTTCATCTGCATCGCTGGGTCTCCTAAGTGATTCAACAATGCAGCACTAGCAGCCAGTGGCGTCACTAAGGACTTAAAACATCAGGGGGAATAGCCGCAATACATATGTGCCCCCCCCCCCCAAAAAAAAGTGTGCGTGTATGAATATGTGCATATATATATATATATATATATATATATATATATATATATATATTTATATATATAGATATATGAGACAGCATATCTATAGTACTACGACCCTAAAGCTATGGATAAGATTAGATACAGCGGCGCAGCAGACAGTATCAGACATTATAGGATTAGATACAGTGGCTCAACAAACAGTATCACACATGATAGGATTAGACACAGTGGCTCAGCAGACAGTATCACACATGATAGGATTAGACACAGTGGCTCAACAGATAGTATCACACATGATAGGATTAGATACACAGCTCAACTGACAGTATCACACATTATAGGATTAGATATAGGGCCCAGCAGACAGTATCACACATGATAGGATTAGATACAGTGGCTCAGCAGACAGTATCACACATGATAGGATTAGATATAGGGCCCAGCAGACAGTATCACACATGATAGGATTAGATACAGTGGCTCAGCAGACAGTATCACACATGATTGCATTAGATATAGGGCCCTGCTCTGACATTGCAGCTTCAGAGCTGGACCCAGGAAGGGTAAGAATAATAATTATTTTCCTTTTTGACGTGATACTAATTATTTTTGTGTGTTTGTTTTTTTACAAGTTCGGTTGTTGGACTACTTCAGATTCGAGGACTACTTCGATAACTGCTGTTTTTTTCATTCTCAATAAAATGGATAACGAGGGTTGTGTGGAATTTTTATTTCAATAAAATATTTTATCTATGTCTTTGTATTTGTTTAAACTTTATAACTACCGCCCTAGTAATTGTCGCTGGCTGATTCACAACGCCCATTACTAAGGGGGGGACTTAATGTTAGACATGAAGAGGTTAACACTAATCCCCATTATTACCCTGGTACCCAGCGCCACCAGGAAGAGCCGGGTATGATCTAGTACCCGACCATCTGTAGTGACAGAGGGGCACTGGGGCGAACACAGTCTGGTATTATTAGGCTGGGAAAGGCCAAAAACTGTGACCCTTCCCACCCTGGTAATGCTAGGCGGCTGCTGCTGCTGCTATGTTGTATCTGGCTGGTTATAAAAATGGGGGAACCCCCCCATCATGCTGTCCAATTATTTACAAATTTTTTTTTTCATGGGGTCCCCTCCATTTTTCATAACCAGCCAGATACAACACAGCAGCAGCAGGCTAGCATTACCAGGGTGGGAAGGAACCAGCCTAATAAACCAGCCTAATAATACCAGCCTGCGGTCACCCCAGTGCCCGACCATCACTACAGATGGTTGGGTACTGGATCGTACCTGGCTCTTCCTGGCACCCCTGGTGGCGGTGGGTACCGGGGTAACAATGGGGGTTAGTGTTAGCCTTTTCACCGGTTAACACTAAGCTCCGCCTTAGTAATGGACGCTGTCAATCTGTCAGTGGCCATTAGTAAGTTGGCAGCGATAAAGTTTAAAAAAAAAATACAAAGACATAGAAAAAATAGATTTATTGAAATAAAACACCCCCACACAACCCTCATTAACCATTTTATTGAGAATAAAAAAGCCGTCATCGAAGTAGTCCTCGAATCCGACGTAGTCCAACAACCGAACCTGTAAAAAAAACATTAGTAAGGGCCTGTTCACATCAACAGAAAGGCAAACTGAAACCTCTGCTTCAGTTTCCCTCACCAGTGATCTCAATGGTGACGGAAATGTTGCTAAAGATTTCCGTTTGTCACCGTTGTGGCAGGGTCGACTGCGCTATTGATTCTGCCAAAACAACGGAACCTGTTCACAACGGTGACAAGCGGAAACCATTAGCAAAGTTTCCATCACCATTGATCAATGGTGATGCAAACGGAAGCTAAGGTTTCCGTTTGCCTTTACGTTGAGTGGTTAACCAGACGGAACCCCTCAACGGAAGGGCAGTGGTGATGTGAACAGGGTCTTAGATACAGGGCCTTAGATACAGGGCCCTAGATACAGGGCCCATGTGCATGTTTGATACTGTTTGTTGGACCCTGTATCTAAGCCTAATATAGGCTTAGATACAGGGTCCTGCAGACAGTATGCTTATGCACTATAAGCTGGGGCCATGTATCTAAGCCTAACACATGGTAGGCTTTAAAGGTTGTCCAGTCCCTAAACATTGGTGGCCTATCTTCAGTATAGATCATCAATAGCTGATGGGTCAGGGTCCCACTCCCGGGAGCCCCGCCAATCAGCTGTCTTGTAGGGGGTGCAGAGCTCGTACGAGTGCTGCTTCGTCTTCATTTCCCTCACTTGCTCACACTGTGAATCGCTGACACGTCCGTGTCGGCGATTCAGTGTGAGAAAGTGACCTGAATGAAGGGGAAGTAGCGCTCGTACGAGCGGCTGCAACCCCTTCAAAACAGCTGATTAGCGGGGGTCCCAGGTGTCTGACCCCAACCCATCAAGCAAGACACTAAAATGAAACTTACCTCCTCTTCGGCCGCAGGTCCTCACTCCATCAAGTGTCGGGATGCTGTGCGTAGCGCATAGCATCGTGACGTTATGCGCAGCGCACAGCGCTGTGACGTCAGAACCTTCGATGCGGTCCAGGAAGAGGAGGGTAAGTACTGTCAGTTACTATACTAACAGGGGCCCGTGTAGTTTATTACATAGGCCCCATTTACTATAGTAACTTTTCATTGATGTGGTGCGGGGGGCTGCGGGCCCCCCTGGCTTCTGGGCCCGGTCGCAATTGCGATCGCTGCGACCCCTATAGCTACGCCACTGATTTACATAGTACTAGTACCCACTTTGTAAAAACCTATTTATCCCATTTCTATTTTGATTATACATCTTTTTTAAAAGTTCACTAACCAGTTGCGGCCTGCAACTATACTATAATAGATAATGCTATACTATAGACTAGTCGCCTGGGTGGCCTGCACCTATCTCGGCAAGGACGTTCCAGACCTCCCCCGTGGCATTTAGCTCTGTGACACAGCTGTCTCTATACAGCTGATATCACGGAGCTTCACCCGGAGACCAAGTAGCGTGGTGTACAGTTATGTGATCGTTGTGACAACCTGTCACAACAATTACATTACTCCCCCCATTGGCGCTTACATGCCGATTATAAAGAGCCCTGTGATACAGCTATCTATAGACAGCTTTATCACGGAGCTTTCACCCGGAGACCAATCAGTGTGTTCTCCGGTCATGTGATCGCAGAAAAGTTTCTTAGTGAATAACAAACTTTTCCGTTAGTTGTCAATGTGGTTGTGTTGCGACACCCAAGTTGCCGCGACATGACAGTTGCAAGAAATCCAAACCGTCACGTCACAGTTGCTTGCAGGTCACAACGTTATCACATTGACTTTCATTACTTGCAGTTTAGGCTATGGGACATAGCGATCTTTGGCTGTTTGACTTGTGTTACAGCCAAAGTCACCATGTAGCCCCAGCCTTAGGGTGATTTTACATGTGGCGGAATCGCTGCAGATATGCGCATGTAAGGTCCGTAGTGGATTACAGTACAAGGCAAGTAGATGAGATTTTACAAATCTCTTCCACATGCTGCAAACATTTTACAAAGCAGATTTTTAAATCTTTGATATGTTGTTAAATAATGACCATGAGGGTCAACTTTCCATAAAATAATCATTTTGGGGTTGTTAAAGGGGTTAACAGTCCCAAAAAAATTGATGGCCTATCCTCAGGATATCTGATAGGTCGGGGTCCGACACACGGGAGTGAATGGTAGAAGGCTTTAATACGGTGAACCGCTGCTAGAAGTGTGTCGGCGATTTACGTGTGAGCAGTAAAGGAAATGAAGGGGAAGCTGCGTACGAGCACTGTGGTCCTTTCAAAACAGCTGATCGGCGGGAGGTGGAGGGAGACGGACGCGACCGAAAAGATATTTATGGCCTATCATTGGAAAATTTGCTGTCCAAAAGCCAGTTTGCGCACCATTCATTGTATGCTCCGCCTTGTGCCCAGCGTGTAAGAAATGCACACATATTTGGTATCGCTGAAGTCGGGAGAAGTTGCCAAAAATTTATTCAGGTGTGTATATATCGTATTAGGGAACTGTGTTATGGTAATATATTATTATACACTCCTCAACAGTGAAATTGCAACAGCAAGAAGGAAAAGTTTTGGAATTGTTGAAATCACAGGATCGATAGACATGTCAATTATATGCAAATGCTAAAAAAATTAAAAAAAGTATTCTAAACATCTTGATTTATTCAGCATCGAGTATAAGTGCCACGTGCCAAAATACGCACCGTGTCATCCTGTCAATGATATTATTAAGTAATATGCCACGCTGAATGCACTTGGGCACGCAAATCATCAAGATTGGCTGCTGGCAGCTCCCTTTGCAATTGCCGACCAATGACGTCCCAGATGTGTTTGATGGGAGACAAGTCCGGAGACACTCAGGCCATGATAGCATGTTTAGGCCACGCAGGCTGCTCATAGTAGCATGAGCAACATGCGGCCTGGCATTGTCCTGTTGAATAACTGCTTCTGGGACGCTTTTGAGAAATGGCCATACCACTGGTTCCATGACCAAATCAATGTAATGCTGAGCTGTTAGATCTCCTGAAATGAAGACCAGAGGGGTCCGGCTACCGTACATTATGCCACTCCACACCATAATCCCGGGAGTAGGACCGGTGTGACGTTCCCTTGGGATGGCCTCTTCATATCGTTGCCCACGTGGTCTCCAGACCAATCTCCGGCTATCATTACGTCCGAGACAATAGTATGACTCATCGCTGAAGAGGACAGACCTCCATTCCAGTCTCCATTGCCGTCTTTCTCTGTACCATGATAACCTTTGAGAGTGGTGGCGTGTGGTCAATGGAACACCTGTAGCTGGACGTCTGAATCGTAGACCAATGTCGTGCAAATGCCTTCTGATGGTTTGTGTCGGCAGTGGTTGCCATTCTAGGCTTGGGATATGACGTCCAATTTCACTTGCAGAACAGTACAGAATGGATCACTACGAGCCATTCTTCCAAACAGACGTTCTGTCCATGCAGAGGTCTGCCTTCGCGCACCGCTTCTTGTCATTCCCATTCGTTGTTGTTCTGCCTAGTTCCCACGCAACTTTGAATAGTGCTGACATCTCGCACAGGCGTGTAGTGATCTGCCGGTGTGATAAACCAAGGTCTCTCAGTTCAAAGATTCTGTCCCTCTCAGATTGCGACAAGTGGCAATAAGTGTCACGTCTACGAACAGGAGGCATCGCACAGTCATCCCACATCACTTGATCTGATTTTTGAAGTTTCATGTGGCTAAAAAAACGTTACTTTCAATCTGACTTTTATGCCCCTCCTACATGCCACAGATTGGAGCTAGGTGCTTGAAAATTTGATAATTTGCAGATCTTAGCGACACCTGCTAATTCCGCGATTTGCATAACCTTATGGCTTGCCCTTGGTATTGCAACTTCAATGATGAGGAGTGTAGGAATCAAGCAGAAGAGATTTCAATCATTACATGCAGTGCTGCAAGGCAATCCAAACTGCTCAACCTGTATGCCAATTGCCACTCCCAGGCAGTTTTTGCATGCTTATTGGCCAATTTCCACTGTTATGGCTAGCACCAGGCACCAATGACCCTAGATCTCAAGCCTTTTTGTACTTCAATGTCCCAGTTGTTAGCCTGTGGTCCTAAATGTTGCAAAGAGGTGGTGGTAAATTAAGTTGGAATGTGGCATACTGATTCAATCAGGGACCTCCAGATTGGAGGCCTGATAAATTTTCACGTCTGTGGGGTTTGTATCTGTGAGGTTTTACAGAGTGACCAAAAGACTAGGAAAATGGAAAGTCTGATACCATCCACATAAGAACTCCCACATTGGTCAAGGCCTAGTGAATGTACATATACCTGTGGGTCAGCATTTTAGTGAGATTGTAGGTGTTACAGCAATGAACAGTTTAAGCATACCAACTTGATATGTACTTAGTGTATGAAGTAATCTTTGAGACAACCATAACTTACTTAACTATAAGGAATCAGCAGAATCAACCTTGTAGTCCCACCATCATGATCCGTTGTGGATACGGTTAGGTGATCAGTCCCATCTTAGACCACGCCTTGCATATATAATTGACATGCCAGAAGAGTTGGTGAGTAAAGAACTGGAGTATTCCTGGGATACCACTGTGATGCTAAGTTGAAAAGCAAGAACGCCTAATACAAGCTTTATTTACATATGCCAATGTCCTAGCATCCATAATCATCCTTGTATGAATATGGCATTAGGGATGTTTAACAATTGACACAGATATTTTATTCTAGGTTATTCCTGCAAGGACTAGGAGTTCTGATCCCATATGGTAGAAGGGAAGTACAGCCACTGTAGGTGCTCAGGATTCTCTCGTTTAAAGCAAATCCCCCTCCACCTTACAAAGCTTTGTGCAGATTATGCAGTGTGAATTTCACTTGAGGTGAAGTTGAAAATCTTGTTCTTCTAGTTAGTTGACAGACACCTGAATGAGGCAGAATTTGTATATCCATTCTGCAAAGCGCAAAGATCAGTCAGTGAGAAGTCACATTAGTAATGTTTAGAATAGAGGGATGCATTGTCGGAATATTAGTTCAATATGTATTAAAAATTTACGAAAAGTAGATAATTACTTATTGGCAGACTGTGTCCTTATACACCTGGCCTCTTACCAATATATCACTTGATGTATTGATTTTATCAGCCTACAGTCTTTCTATGGTATATATGTAAAGCTTATTAACAGCTAATATAATTGTAAATATACATAAATGTGTGTAAATGTGACAGGAGCCTAGCTGGGGTAGCTGGAGGAGCATGATTCCTGGGTGGCAGGGGGCACCAATAAGCCAATCTTCCTTGATTGTGGTATTCAGATACAGGGCTAGGGCAACAAGCTGAATTTTGGCCAAAGGTGAAAGAAAACGTAGCTATTTTTTTTCTTGTATTTCAAAATAGCATTATTAAACATCTTAAAAGTATTAACCAGTATGAACACATTGGTAAGGTAGAAATGAGTGCTATAATCCCTCTAAAGCTGGCCATATACATTAGATAGAAGTAGGGTGACATTCGGACAATCGTTTGGCCAACCAATATTCATTAAGCCGACTCGTTCATGCAAATACCCCTTTTTCCCTTTTTTTTTGCCATCGGTCAGTTGTAACCATGAATTGGTTTTAAATCCAACCGATGAACACTAGTTAAGATCGAAGTTATCAATTTTTAACAACTTTCATCTAATATGTATGGACGCCTGAAGGCTGTGTGAGTGTAGCAATAACCGCTCTGTGTAAATGGTCATATTTGGATAAATCCAATCATTATATAACTGGTATAAACATCTACTCTTTCCATTCTCTGCTATTACTATCACTACAATAGTGGTGTGTAAACAGTCAGTGATTAGAAGGCAAAGCCTTACTTTAACCCCTTCCTGACATTTGAGGTATACTACGTCATAGCCATGAAGAGGGAGTATGGAGCGGGCTCACAGGCTGAGCCCGCTCCATACTATGCGGGTGTCAGCTGGATAAGACAGGCGACACTTCACTGTAATGAGCGGGATCCCATTCATTTGACCCCTTAGATGCTGTGTTCAATAGCAACCTTAACCCCCCCCCTTGACAGCCCATAACCACCCCTGGCAAAGTGATTGTGTGGTGTTGCGGGTGGCTGTGATAGCAGCCTGTGGGGTCTGTCATCTTTGTACTCCTATCAAGCCCCAGGGCTTAATAGGAACCTCTCAGAAACACAATATACTGCAATGCATTAGTATTGCAGTATATCAAGTAAAAAGCATTTAAATAAAGCTTTATTTATGTACAAAAAAATATTAAGTTAAAAAACCCACCTTTTTTCATTTTCCACTTAAAGCAAGGTAAAAAATAATTAATAAACATAATCAGTATCGCCACATTCGTAATAGTCAGTACTATTACAATATAACATTATTTAACACGCACAGTGAACACCGTAAAAATAAATAAATATTAAACTCCAAAATTGCTGTTTTTTGGTCATCTCATATCCCACAAAAAATGGAATAAAAAGTGACCAAAAAGTCTTATGTACCCCAAAATGGTACCAATAAAAGCCACAGCCCGTCCCGCAAAAAATAAGACCTCACAATGCTCAATCGACGGGAAAAAAAAAAGTTATGGCTCTCAGAATGTGGTGACACTATTTTTTTTTTTTAACAAATCGTTTTTTTAATTTAAAAGTAGTAAAACATAAAAAAACTATATAAATTTGGTATTGCTGTAATTGAATTGACCCGCAATAAAATTAACATGACGTAAAAACGAAACCCAATAAAAACAGTTGTCCAGTACATTATATGGTAAAATAAATGGTGCCATGAAAAACTGCAACTCGTCATGCAAAAAACAAGCCCTCATACGGCTTTATCAATGTAAAAAAAAAAATTATGGCTTTTGGAAGATGAGGAGAAAAAAGCGAAAATGAAAATCCAAAAAATGGCTGCGGTGGAAAGGGGTTAAATCCAATCCTTATACTAATTTCCCAATAATTAAAGCTGATCTCTAGGATCTCTACCATTATTTGCCTCAATATATGTATGGCAGTTACCTGTAGTCAATAATCATTCTCTCCTTGTAATGGAAATCAGCTCTCCAATGACTGACGTCCTTGTGAGCTTGTGCTGATATTCAGAAGCCAATCAGAAAAGGCAGAGTTGCAGTTTATAGCATTGGGAGGGACAGAACATCTACCTGTGGTTGTGATGAGGCAGCAGATTTTAGACTACCTCATATACAGGGTGGGCCATTTATATGGATACACCTAAATAAAATGGGAATGGTTGGTGATATTAACTTCCTGTTTGTGGCACATTAGTATATGGGAGGGGGGAAACTTTTCAAGCTGGGTGTTGACCATGGCGGCCATTTTGAAGTCGGCCATTTTGTATCCAACTTTAGTTTTTTCAATGGGAAGAGGGTCATGTGACACATCAAACTTATCGAGAATTTCACAAGAAAAACAATGGTGTGCTTGGTTTTAATGTTACTTTATTCTTTCATGAGTTATTTACAAGTTTCTGACCACTTATAAAATGTGTTCAAAGTGCTGCCCATTGTGTTGGATTGTCAATGCAACCCTCTTCTCCCACTCTTCACACACTGATAGCAACACCGCAGAAGAAATGCTAGCACAGGCTTCCAGTATCCGTAGTTTCAGTTGCTGCACATCTCGTATCTTCACAGCATAGACAATTGCCTTCAGATGACCCCAAAGATAAAAGTCTAAGGGGGTCAGATCGGGAGACCTAGGGGGCCATTCAACTGGCCCACGACGACCAATCCACTTTCCAGGAAACTGTTCATCTAGGAATGCTCGGACCTGACACCCATAATGTGGTGGTGCACCATCTTGCTGGAAAAACTCAGGGAACGTGCCAGCTTCAGTGCATAAAGAGGGAAACACATCATCATGTAGCAATTTCAGATATCCCGTGGCCTTGAGGTTTCCATTGATGAAGAATGGCCCCACTATCTTTATACCCCATATACCACACCATACCATCAATTTTTGTGTTCCAACAGTCTTGGAGGGATCTATCCAATGTGGGTTAATGTCATACCAATAGCGGTGGTTTTGTTTGTTAACTTCACCATTCACATAAAAGTTTGCCTCATCACTGAACAAAATGTTCTGTGTAAACTGAGGGTCCTGTTCCAATTTTTGTTTTGCCCATTCTGCAAATTCAGTGCGCCGATCTGGGTCATACTCGTTGAAATGCTGCAGCAGCTGGAGTTTGTAAGGGTGCCATTTGTGAGTAGCTAATATCCGCCGAAGGGATGTTCGACTGATGCCACTCTCCAGTGACATGCGGCGAGTGCTACGCTGTGGTCTCTTGCTGAATGAAGCTAGGACAGCCACTGATGTTTCTTCATTAGTGACAGTTTTTATTGGGCAAATCCAACACTGAACCAGTTTCACGAAACTTGGCAAGCAGTTTGCAAACTGTAGCATGGGAGATGGGTGGTCTCGTAGGGTGTCTTGCATTGAAATCTGCTGCAATGACCCGGGTACTGCGTTCACCAGACATCAACACAATTTCTATCCGCTCCTCACGTGTTAACCTCTGCGACATCTCAATGGCTGTAAACAAAGAGAAGCTTGTAAATAACTCATGAAATAATAAAGTAACGTTAAAACCAAGCACACCATTGTTTTTCTTGTGAAATTTTTGATAAGTTTGATGTGTCACATGACCCTCTTCCCATTGAAAAAACTAAAGTTGGATACAAAATGGCCAACTTCAAAATGGCCGCCATGGTCAACACCCAGCTTGAAAAGTTTCCCCCCTCCCATATACTAATGTGCCACAAACAGGAATTTAATATCACCAACCATTCCCATTTTATTTAGGTCTATCCATATAAATGGCCCACCCTGTAGATCCTAGCTGTGCCCAAAGCAGAGCTTAAAATCTAGGTGCTGACTTGTATGTCTGAAAGGCCACAAGAAAGCATACATTATGTGTAAAACAGTGAGTCCATCTCACCTGACTGGTTCCATGGGATCTTTCTTGCAAAGGATTCACTAAGCTGGTCGAAAGCTGCATCAGATTCTCTGCAACAGCCCTACGAGCAGACACATGCGTAATTACAGATTCATTCATTGTTATCCCATGTAGCTGTTGCAGAAAAAATTTAATGACAAATCTACTTATTGGCACCAAGTTAGTTTAATGGTTATAGTTTTGCTTTGGTGATCTTGGTGATTGGTGTCTTTATACGTATCTCTTATATGTGGAAGAGTATTCTGGTGTTGACCCTGTAATGGTCCACTAGAAGTATAAAAGGTACATTGTCATCTTGATATTTTTCTTACGATTTTATATAATGAAATGTCATTTCTTCTTATTATTTTATTTATTTATTTATTTCATGAGTGCAAAGTAAGACCTCAATGGCTGCATACTGTGAAGGGGAAATAGTTAAAGGCTATGTGAACCATTGAACACTTTTATTGTTTTTTTAACTTTTTAAGATATGGCTTCTATGTATCCTGGATACACAAAAGCTGTATCATGCGCTCAAAACTGAATCTGTCAGGTCAGCGGAACTGGCAGCTTTGGTGACAACGGCTCCTGTATGCCCTTAACATGCAGGATCCACCTGTTATCGATCATATCTAAGACGTGAACTTAGATGTCATCGATAACAGCTGGATCTGCATGTGTGACCCGCTGTCACTGAAGCCGTCAGCCCCTCTGACCTGACGGATTTGGGTTTGAGCGCAAGATACAGCTTCTATGTATCCAGGATAAATAGCTGCTTTATCTCAAAAAGAAATTTTTTTTTTTTAATAAAAAACAATTAAAAGATGTCTAAAATCTTCTAATACGTTGTTTTATAAAAAAAACAAAACAATAAAAATTGTGCAAAATGGTTTACATACCCTTTAAAGGGACTCTGTCACCAGTTTATCAATTCCCTATCTCCTAACTAATCTAATAGTCACTTTGCTGCTGATAACTAAAGTGTGTTTTATTTTAAAAAACGTTTATTATTTGCAAAGTTATGAGCATTTTTCTAAATATGTAAATGAGCTAATACTAGACAAGTGGGAGGTAACAGCGCATTCTCCTGAGGTGGAGCTACCTCACAGCCTCTGACACTGTTCTATCAGAATGAAGCTTCTTCACACAATGTGAGAGCCTGAGGCTGGAGGGAAGGGGGATCACTTCATACAGCCATATCTCAGGCTGTGGACCACCTAGAACAGTGGCGGAATATGAACGAGAAGATTCTAATCTTTCATATGACACCAGGATCGCAGTTCTAGCTGTGACATAACTGGAGATATCGCCACTTGAATACACAGTCAGGAATGGAAGCTGTATACTATATGATCACGCTGTGTTGCTGGGCAGGGAATGGGGAGAAGCTGTATGCTGATTGGACAGTGTCATACAGAAAACATTACACTGCCCAGAGTGAAAATAAAGAGTCACATCCTATTTGGCTATTAGAGCCACATTAGCATATTTAGAAAAATGCTGATAACTTTGCAAATTATAAACGTTTTAAAAAAAAACAACAAATCACACTGTAGTTATCAGCAGCAAAGTGCCTATTAGATTAGTTAGGAGATAGGGAATTGATAAACTGGTGACAGTCCCTTTAACTACCTTTCCTACTTTTTCTACAGACTAAACACCAGAAACAGCAAAAAAAAACAAAAAACAACCTGGTACACACTGGTATAATAACCGTTAAACGGGTTTTCCCATAATCAATATTTATCATTAATTGGATATTTATTACGAATCCGAAGACAGCGCTCAGCAGCCCCATTGAAATAAATGGAGCGGTGGTCGAGCATGCGCAGTACCAGTCTATTAATATGGGGCTCCCAGGAATTGCAAAGTAAGAGCATAGACAGTGGACATGGATACTGTAGTCGTCACGGACACTGGACTTGATGCGAACACTGGACACTGAAGTCGTCACGGACACTGGACTTGACACGGACACTGGACACGGATACTGTAGTTGTCATGGACACTGGACTTGACACTGACACCAGACACGGATACTGAAGTCGTCACAGACACTGGACTTGACACGGACACGGATACTGAAGTCATCACGGACACTGGACACGGGAACAGGGTTAGACACAACATTCTTCAGGCAATGAGGAAGTGGACAGAGTTCCTTTTAAAGTCCAGGGTGTGCTGGGATTGGTTTGGAGCAATATTCCTGGTGCGCGCTCTGGCCATTTAAGAGTGGGGATGAACGCACGTACACACCCTAGGGGCCCAGGCCGCGGAGAGAGCAGTGCGCGCCAGCGTCCCTGGGGAAGGAGATGCCGGCGGAGGTTCAGGGTCCTGCGGTTGCCGCTGCTGGTAAGAGGGGGATACCAGCGGTCATCAACCGCGGGCTTTACAGTACCCTCCCCTTACGCCCCCCCTTTCTAGGTCCAGAGCGAGAAGGAACTTCTTGATGAGAGCTAGTTCATCAACATTTTCTTCAGGCTCCCAAGACCTCTCCTCAGGACCAAAACCCTTCCAATCCACGAGGGAATTTTAAGACGAATATTTTTTTAAGATAACCAGACCTTAACTCCAGGAAGAAACTGAGGAGGAGGCCTTCTCTTCCTATGGGCATACTTCTTCATGCGATTCACTGCCTGCAGGATTGCAGACTTGGTTTGCTGCCAGACTTGAAGAAAACTTCCAAATGGGAGGCTATACGTGGGACACTATCTACAGGGGGGCTATATGTAGGGCACTGTCTACAGGGGAGCTATATGTAGGGCACAATCTACAGGGGGGCTATATGTGGGGCACTGTCTACAGGGGGCTGTACAGTATGTAGAGCACTATCTACAGGGGAAGCTATATGTAGAGCGCTATCTACAGTGGTGTTATATGTGGGGCACTATCTACAGGGGGGCTATATGTGGGGCACTATCTACAGGGCGCTGAATGTGGGCCACTGTCTGCAGGGCGCTCTATGGGGGCACTATCTACAGGGAGCTATATGTGGGGCACTATGTACAGGGGGCTGTATGTGTGCCATTATCTACAGGGGCTTCTATGGGGGCACTATCTACAGGAAGCACTGTGTATGGGACACAGTGTATGGTGCTATAATAATCAGGGTCACAGTGTATGGTGCTATTATAATCAGGGACACAGTGTATGGTGCTACTATAATCAGGGCAAGCTGTATGGTGCTATTATATTTAGGGGCGTAGTGTGTGGCACCATAATAATTTTATCTTCGTTTATAGGTGCAGAAATATTTAAAAAATGAGAAGCTGAAGACATCTGAGTGGTAAACTGCAGAAGTGGGCTGTAGTCATCATAGAGGTCTAGACCGGAGTCAGAAGAAAAGAGAAAAAGAACAACTAGAATCTGAAAATACTTCACCGGTAAGTCACTTAATGTAAATGTTTATTCTGCCTCCAATCAGTACTGTAGTCACTGTATGATCTGCAGTGAGATGATGGGTGTTATGATTTTTTTTGTGAAACAGCAACTCCCAACATATCCTTACCATTGTTTGTGTCATTCTGGAAGCTGTACTTTTACACCGTACAAACCTTTACGGCAGGGGTTGCACTAAATTGAGTTGTATTTGTGCTTGTGTTGTATTTATGTGCTGAGCTTGGTTCTGCTTGGTTCTGGAGCTGTATATATGTATTGAGCTTGGTTCTGGAGCTGTATTTATGTACTGAGTTTTGTTCTGGTGCTGTATATATGTATTGAGTTTGGTTCTGGTGTTGTATATATGTATTGATCTTGGTTCTGGTGCTGTATATATGTATACGTAGCAGAGTAGCAGCTGGCTAAACAACAGCGTACCAAGTCTATACAAAGTCCAAGCACAAGGGTACCTGCAATAGTCCAGACAGTAGCAGCGGCTTAGGCACAGAGGGTACTTTCATGACAGGCGATGCAAAACGTGGCAGGAGGTACCAGGCGTGGCAAATAACACCAGACGTGGTGTAAGACAGCAGGCGAAGCAGACGGCACAACACGACTCCAACACTAGATAAGGCACATGAACAAATACAGCACAGGATACAGGTTGGAGGGCATGGGAACACTGGGAACAGGATACGACTAAGGGACCATTTGCAAGACTAACATAGGAATACAAACAACGCTCAGGCAAGGAGTGAATGGGCAAGGCCCTTTGTATAGTCCAGGGTGATCTGGGGATAATTAGTTAATTATTTAAATGTGCGCACGCTTGCCCTTTATAGGCCGGGAACGAGCTCGCGCACGCACTAGGGGTCTGCGGTCCGTGGCCGTTACACTGAGCTTGGCAATTAAAAATTAAATTAAAATTGGATATAAATAGAAAGCGCTACTCAAGGAGAATAGATAGGCTGATTAATAATCATGAGAGCATATTATTCAGCCTATCTATTCTCCTTGAGTAGTGCTTTCTATTTATATCCAATTTTAATTTAATTTTTAATTGCCATTTTCTGCGGCACCATAACCATGATGCCGGTTACTGGATATTGAAAGCTGCAACCTATTTATCTGCTACTGCCTACTTTATAAGTTGTACCTCCCAGTACAACTATTTTAGGTGAGTGCAATTGCTTGCCTATGCTATAATTACCCCACCCATCAGGTTTATCTTGCACCATGTAGCGCTGTGTACACTTTTTTCATTCCAGTTACACTGAGCTTGGTTCTGGTACTGTATTTATGTACTAAGTTTGGTTCTGGTGTTGTATATTTGTATGAGCTTTATTCTGGTGCTGTATATATGTACTGAGCTCTGTTCTGGTGCTGTATTTATGTACTGACCTTGGTTCTGGTGCTGTATATATGTACTGAGCTTGGTTCTGGTGTTGTATATATGTATTGAGCTTTGTTCTGGTGCTGTAAATATGTACGATCTTTGTTCTGGTGCTGTATATATTTATTGAGCTTGGTTCTAGTGCTGTATATATGTACTGAGCTTGGGTCTGGTATTGTATATATGTACTGAGCTTGGTCCTGGTACTGTATTTATGTACTGAGGTTGGTTCTGGTGCTGTATATATGTATTGACTTTGGTTCTGGGGTTGTATATATGTATTGATCTTTGTTCTGGTGCTCTATATATTTATTGAGCTTGGTTCTGGAGCTGTATATAGGTACTGAGCTTGGTTCTGGTGTTGTATTTGTGTATTGAGCTTGGTTCTGGTGTTGTATTTATGTACTGAGCTTTGTTCTGGGGCTGTATTTATGTACTGAGTTTTGTTCTGGGGCTGTATATATGTATTGAGCTTTGTTCTGGCTGTATATATGTATTGAGCTTTGTTCTGGTGCTGTATATATGTACTGAGCTTGGGTCTGGTATTGTATATATGTACTGAGCTTGGTCCTGGTACTGTATTTATGTACTGAGGTTGGTTCTGGTGCTGTATATATGTATTGAGTTTGGTTCTGGTGTTGTATATATGTATTGATCTTTGTTCTGGAGCTGTATATATTTATTGAGCTTGGTTCTGGAGCTGTATATATGTACTGAGCTTTGTTCTGGTGCTATATTTATGTACTGAGTTTTGTTCTGGGGCTGTATATATGTATTGAGCTTTGTTCTGCCTGTATATATGTATTGAGCTTTGTTCTAGTGCTGTATATATGTACTGAGCTTGGGTCTGGTATTGTATATATGTACTGAGCTTGGTCCTGGTACTGTATTTATGTACTCAGGTTGGTTCTGGTGCTGTATATATATTGAGTTTTGTTCTGGTATTGTATATATGTATTGATCTTTGTTCTGGTTCTGTATATATGTATGAGCTTTGTTCCGGTGCTGTATATATGTACTGATCTTGGTTCTAGTGCTGTATAGATGTACTGAGCTTGGGTCTGGTGTTGTATATATATATGAGCTTTGTTCTGGTGCTATATTTAAGTATTGAGCTTTGTTCTGGTGCTGTATATATGTATTGAGCTTTGTTCTGGTGCTGTATATATGTACTGAGCTAGGGTCTGTGTCATGCCCATGGCCTCCTGACGCCCGCAGCCATGGATCTGCGAGCGATGGCCCCAGTCTCCTCCTCAGGAGACGCCAGCACTCACTTCCACTCACCTCGGCCAGTTCCCATAGGGTGCGCACGCACGCTCGTGCTCGCTCTTAAAGGGGTAGTGTGCGCACCGGACTTTCATGATTAATTAGCCCATAGCACCCTGGATTATAAGAAGGGCTCAGCCGCTACCTCCCACGCCTGAGCGTTGTTGTCGTACCCTAAGTTTGTCTATGCAAATGGTCTCCTAGTGTTTCCCAGTTCCAAGTGTCCCCTGCTCCTGTATCCTGAATCCCGTGCTATCCTGGTCTAGTGCCGTGCTGTGCTGAAGTTATGCTGTACTGTATACCACGCCTGTCCTGCTTCACCACGCCTGATGTCTACCTGCTGCCTAGTTCCAGCCGAATCTGCTTTGCTACTGTCCGAGCTGCCACAGGTACCCTATACGAACTATAGACTGAACCTGTTCCAGAGAGGTCCCAAGGGCAAGTCTATGGTATGTGGATATTTCTCTAAGCTCTTCTCTTCCGCAGAACGCAACTACTCGATTGGGGATCGGGAGTTACTGGCCATCAAATTGGCTCTGGAGGAGTGGAGACATCTACTAGAGGGCGCAGCTCATCCTATCGTAATTTTTAGGGACCACAAGAACCTCACTTATCTCCAGGCGGCCCAACGACTGAATCCTCGTCAGGCCAGGTAGTCGCTGTTCTTTACCAGGTTCCAGTTTGAGCTCCATTATCGCCCGGCTGACAAAAATGTGAGGGCCGATGCCTTGTCCAGGTCTTTAGAGACAGAAGACACCATGGAGATTCCACAGAACATTATTGTTCCTTCTTGCATTGTCTAGGTCAACCCCCTGCAAGTTGGGGACATTCCTTCAGGGAAGACTTTTGTGCGCCAGGCTGACAGAGGGAAAATCCTCCGCTGGGGACACTCCTCTAGACTGGCAGGTCTACCCGTAAGACCAAAGATCTGATTGCCCGTCATTTCTGGTGGCCCACGCTGCCCAAAGACATTATGGACTTTGTGTCTTCCTGTTCAGTGTGTGCAGCTAACAAGGTCGCTCACTCCAGACCTGTTGGCCTGCTCCAGCCATTGCCTGTTCCCAATGCTCCCTGGCAGCATATAGCTATGAACTTCATCACGGACCTGCCTCTCTCTGCAGGATGCAGTACTGTCTGGGTGGTGGTGGACCGATTTTCGAAGATGGCCCACTTCGTTCCTCTGACCGGTCTTCCTTCTGCACCTCAACAAGCTTTTCATCCAACACATCTTCCGCCTGCATGGCTTGCCGCAGCATATTTTGTCTGATCGGGGGGTTCAGTTCACCTCGAAGTTCTGGAGAGCCCTTTGCGGACTCCTAGGTGTAAAGTTGGACTTTTCTTTAGCCTACCATCCTCAGTCCAATGGTCAGGTCGAGAGGATCAATCAGATCTTGGAGAACTACCTACGCCACTTCATCTCCAAGCAGCATGATGACTGGGTGTAGTTGCTCCCGTGGGCTGAATTTTCTTACAATAATCATACCAGTGAGTACACAAGGAAGACACCGTTCTTTATTGTCTATGGCCAACACCCCCAAATTCCTCTCCCGGTGACTGATACATCCGAGGTACCTGTTGCTGACACTGCTTTTAAGTACTTTTTGCAGATCTGGCAGCAGACTCGATCCTCCATCTTGCTGGCAGTCGACCACATGAAACGGAAGGTGGACATAAAAGAGGAGAGAACTGCCTCAGTTTCTCCCTTGCACGAAGGTCTGGCTGTCCTCCAGGAATATCCGACTGAGGGTGCCATCTTACAAGTTTGCTCCTAGGTTCCAAGGACCCTTCGAGATCCTGCAGCAGATCAACCCTGTTGCCTACAAGCTTCGGCTGCCTCCTACCCTCAAGATCACCACTCCTTCCATGTCTCCCTCCTGAAACCGGTGGTTCTGAACCGCTTTACCAAGACTCCTAGCCCTGCGGTTGCCTCCAGCAGCCCTTCAGACACCTTCGAAGTTAAGGAGATCTTGGACACTAAGAAAGTAAGAGGAAAGACTTTTTATTTGGTGGATTTGAGGGGGTTTGGTCCCGAAGAGAGGTCCTGGGAGCCAGAGGAGAACCTCAATGCTCCTTCCCTTCTGAAGAAGTTTCTCTCTCGCTCTGGTCCCAAGAAGAGGGGGCGTAAGAGGGGGGATACTCTCATGCCCATGGCCGCGGGCCGTTAGGCTCACTCACCTCCTGACGCCCGCAGCCATGGATCTGTGAGAGCTGGCCCCAGTCTCCACCTCAGGAGACACCAGCGCTTACTTCCACTCACCTCGGCCGGGTCCCGTAGGGTGTGCATGCACACTCGTGCCCGCTCTTAAAGGGGCAGCGCATGCACGAGACTTTCATGATTAATTAGCCCATAGCCCATAGCACCCTGGACTATAAGAAGGGCCCAACCCCTTCCTCCCATGCCTGAGCGTTGTTGTACACTAAGTTTGTCTATGCAAATGGTCTCCTAGTGTTTCCCAGTTCCCAGTGTTCCCTGCTCCTGTATCCTGTATCCTGTATCCTTTATCCCGTGCTATCCTGGTCTAGTGCCGTACTGAGCTGAAGTTGTGCTGTACTGTATACCACGCCTGTCCTGCTTCACCACGCCTGATGTCTACCTGCTGCCTTGTATTGTATATATGTACTGAGCTTGGTTCTGGTGATGTATTTATGTACTGAGGTTTGTTCTGGTGCTGTATATATGTATTGAGCTTGGTTCTGGAGCCATATATGTCAGAGCTTGGTTCTTATGCTGTAATTATATAGGATATATTTATAATAACAAAATTGCAGGGCAGATGGAATTGTTTTCAATTCATTATATATTTATTGGGAACCTGTCAGGTAGTTTTAACCCTTTGTGCCGCCACCATGCAGTAATACATGACCTGACAATATTTCCACACATTCTTCTGTATGTTTTTTTCAGATGCAGTAAAATCTATAAAATCAACTTTTAAAACGAAGATGTCGTTTACGAATTCTTGGAACACTGCTAGAGCATTGCATAGTCCAAAGGGCATTGCAAGATATTTGTAGTGATCGTCCCGGGTGTTAAATGCAGTTTTCCATTCGTCACCCTAGCGTATACTGATCAGGTTATGGGCCCCACGTAGATCCAGCTTAGTGAAAACCTTGTCTCCACAAATTCTGTTAAAGAACTCGGAGATAAGGGGTACTTGTTTTTGACTGTGATTTGATTCAACCCACATTAGTCAACGCACGGACGAAGAGATCCATCCTTCTATTCCACAAAGAAAAATTCACCTCCGGCTGGCGAAGTAGACTACCTGATGAACCCGCTTTCTGGGTTCTCCTTGACATACTCCAACATGGCCTGGGTTTCTGGCAAGGAGAGAGGATAAACCCGTCCACGAGGGGGAGAGGCTTCAGGAAGCAACTCGATAGGACAGTCATATGAACAATGAGTTGGAAGGACCTCTGCCTCCTTTTTGCTGAAAACATCCGCGTAATGAGCATACTGTAGAGGTAGTCCAGAGGGAGACTGAGGCAGAGGAGAGACAACAGGTTGAATCTGAGGCAGACAGCGGTGAAGACATCAGGGTCTCCATTGGAGGAGCTCTCCGGAATTTTAATCAAGTACTGGGGCGTGCTGGCGAAGCCATGGTAATACCAGCAGGAGGGGGTTAATAGCTTTGGTTAAGACGTAAAAAGGTTATTAGTTCAGAATTGAGGACTCCTATCTGTAGTCTCAGCGACTTAGTGATATACAGAATAGAGTCTGGCAGGGGCTGTCCATCAACTGAAGCGACCGCCAGAGGTTTCTCCAGAGGGACAGTGGCCAAGTGTAGACGGTTTACCAGGTCATGCTGGATAGAATTTGCTGCCGCTCCGGAATCCAAGAAAGCAGGCACACCGTGCGATCCTTCACTGGTGACAATAGGCAGACTGGGAGAGAATTTAGTAGCAGAGGTAGATTCACCTAGAGTTGTCTCTTCAAATCAACCCTAGGCGCAGGAGATTTCTCGGTTTATGAGGGCACTGGCGCACAAAATGTTCCTTGTGTAATGATGGGGGTAAGGAAACAGACAAGTGAGCCCTAATCTACCCGCCACTCAGTCCTTGCCTATTTGCAACGACCCGCCCTAGGCGATGGGGTACAACTGGTCGACGGTCCCTACGCTCAATAAGTGCACGACAGACAAACAGACAAGGGTACACAGAAGCAAGGGAAAGAGAAAAGGGGCAGTTGCCCACGGCAACACCGTGAGCAACAAGAGAGGTGAACGAGCCGAGTCAAACCAGGAGTGTACGAGGTACCAAACGCAGAGCAGGAGAGTAGTGAACAAGCTGAGTAAAACCAGGAGTGTACGAGGTACCAAACGCAGAGCAGGAGAGTAGTCAACAAGCCAGGGTCAATATGAAGCAGGGTCAAATGGTACAGGAAGCTGCAGCAGGGCCAGGAAACAAAACGAGAAGAATCACAAGCAAGGAGGAACAGGAAAGGCAGGTATAAATAGACAGAGGGCGGGAGCTAGCTCCATCTGGCCAGGCTGTGATAGGCTCTCCCACTCCTAAGCCTGCCATCCTGAGTGGTGGAAGATGGAGTCAGTCTCACAGACATAGAAGCAGGTGCAGACTGATTACCTATGGGCATGGATACAGAAGCTGTGCCTGGCAGATCCTTAACAGTACCCCCCCTTTTATGAGTGGCCACCGGACCCTTTCTAGATGGACCTGGTTTATTGGGGAAACGAAGGTGGAACCTCCTTACCAATACCCCAGCGTGAACATCCCGGGTGGGTACCCAAGTCCTCTCCTCAGGCCCGTATCCTCTCCAATGGAGAGCCTTGGACCATCTTGCTGTCCACAATCTTGGCCACCTCGAATTCTACCCCCTCAGGGGTGAGAATGGGGACAGGAGGTTTCCTCGAGAGAGCCAAGGACGGGGAGCAGCGTTTAAGGAGGGAGGCATGAAACACGTCGTGTACTTGAAAAGATGGGGGCAACTCCAGTCGGAAGGAGACAGGATTGAGGACTTCAATGACCTTGTACGGCCCTATAAACCGGGGAGCAAACTTCTTGGACGGGACTTTAAGGCGCAAGTTCTTTGACGATAGCCACACCAGATCCCCGACCATAAACAAGGGGTTAGCAGAATGTCTTCTATCTGCCTGAGTTTTTTGTATGCTCTGGGACGCCTCTAGATTCTTCTGAACCTGGGCCCAAACTGTGCACAGTTCCCAATGAACGACCTCTACCTCGGGATTGTTGGAACCACCAGGTGAAACGGAGGAGAACCGTGGATTAAACCCAAAATTACAGAAAAAGGGGGAGACCACTGACGAGTTACTGACCCGGTTATTAAGGGAAAATTCGGCGTGGGGAATGAATGAGACCCAATCATATTGACAGTCAGAGATAAAACACCTTAAATATTGTTCTAGAGACTGATTAGTCCTCTCAGTTTGGCCATTAGTTTCAGGATGGAAGGCAGAGGAGAAGGACAGATCAATCTCCAACTTTTTACAGAAGGCTCTCCAAAACAAAGAAACAAATTGTACCCCTCTGTCAGAAACAATATTGACAGGGACCCCATGGAGACGCAGGATGTGTTTGACAAACAAGGTAGCTAACGTCTTAGCATTGGGTAGTTTTTTGAGGGGCACAAAGTGGCACATCTTAATGAAGCGGTCTACTACAACCCACACCACCGACTTGCCTTGAGATGGAGGTAAATCGGTGATAAAATCCATGGAGATATGGGTCCAAGGTCTCTGGGGAATGGGCAAAGAACGTAGTAAGCCCGCTGGTCGGGACCTGGGAGTCTTGGACCTAGCACAAACCTCACAAGCGGCGACGTAGGCCTTAACGTCTTTAGGCAACCCAGGCCACCAATAGTTTCTGGCAATGAGGTGCTTGGTACCCAGGATGCCTGGATGACCAGATAGTGCGGAGTCATGATTTTCCCTAAGTACCCTTAGCCGGAATTGCAGGGGAACAAACAGCTTGTTCTCAGGAAGGTTCCCGGGAGCTGAACCTTGATCAGCCGGAATTTCGGAGACTAAATCAGAATCAATAGCGGAAATTATTATACCTGGAGGCAAAATACAAGCAGGATCTTCCTCCGAAGGAGGGCTGGCCATGAAGCTACGCGACAGTGCATCAGCCTTAATATTTTTAGTCCCAGCCCTATAGGTAACCAAAAAATTGAATCTGGTAAAAAATAACGCCCATCGAGCTTGTCTCGGGTTTAGCCTCCGGGCAGATTCTAGGAAAACCAGATTCTTGTGGTCGGTAAGGACCGCTACCTGGTGCCTAGCCCCCTCCAGGAAGTGGCGCCACTCTTCAAATGCCCATTTAATAGCTAAGAGTTCGCGGTTGCCAATATCTTAGTTACTCTCAGTGGGCGAAAACTTCCTGGAGAAGTAGGCACAGGGACGGAGGTGGGTGAGGGACCTGGTACCCTGGGACAAGACAGCCCCCACTCCCACCTCGGACGCGTCAACCTCCACGATAAATGGCTCCATGTGGTTGGGCTGAACCAACACCGGGGCCGAGATAAAGCACTTCTTAAGGACCTCAAAAGCCTGGACAGCCTAAGGAGGCCAGCGGAGGAGATCAGCACCCTTGCGAGTGAGGTCCGTAAGAGGCTTAGCGATGACCGAGAAGTTAGCAATAAATCTCCTGTAATAATTAGCGAACCCCAAGAAGCACTGTAATGCCTTCAGGGAGGCAGGTTGGACCCATTCCGCCACAGCCTGGACCTTGGCGGGGTCCATGCGGAATTCATGAGGAGTGAGGATTTGACCCAAAAATGGTATCTCCTGCACCCCAAACACACATTTTTCGGTCTTCGCAAACAGTTTGTTTTCCCGAAGGACCTGGAGCACCTTCCTGACATGCTCAATGTGGGAGGACCAGTCCTTGGAAAACACAAGTATATCATCAAGGTACACTACAAGAAATACCCCCAGGTAATCTCTTAAAATCTCATTTATGAAATTCTGGAAGACCGCGGGAGCGTTACACAACCCAAAGGGCATGATGAGGTATTCGAAATGACCTTCGGGCGTGTTAAACGCAGTCTTCCACTCATCCCCCTCTTTGATGCGGATAAGGTTATACGCCCCCCGTAGATCAAACTTAGAGAACCATTGGGCCCCCTGAACCTTATTAAAGAGATCAGGAATCAAAGGAAGGGGATACAGGTTCCTTACAGTGACCTTATTCAAGTTACGGTAGTCAATGCATGGCCTAAGACCACCATCCTTCTTCCCTACGAAGAAGAAGCCAGCACCTACCGGAGAAGTAGAGGGGCGAATGTAACCCTTGGCCAGGCATTCCTGGATATACTCTCTCATGGCTTCACGTTCGGGACAAGAGAGATTAAATATCCTACCCTTAGGGAGCTTAGCTCCTGGTACCAAATCGATAGCGCAATCATATTCTCTATGAGGAGGTAACACTTCGGAGGCCTCCTTAGAGAAAACATCAGCGAAGTCCTGAACAAACTCAGGTAGCGTGTTCACCTCCTCAGGGGGAGAAATAGAATTAACAGAAAAACATGACGTCAAGCATTCATTACCCCATTTGGTAAGATCCCCAGTATTCCAGTCAAACGTGGGATTATGCAACTGCAATCAGGGAAGGCCTAAAACCAAATCGGATGATAATCCCTGCATCAACAGTACAGAGCACTGCTCCAAATGCATGGAGCCAACAAGGAGTTCAAAAACAGGGGTATGCTGTGTAAAATAACCATTAGCAAGAGGAGTGGAGTCGATACCCACTACCGGGACAGGTTTAGGCAAATCAATCAATGGCATAGCTAGAGACATAGCAAATTCCACAGACATGATATTAGCAGATGACCCTGAATCCTCGAAGGCACTGCCGGTAGCAGACCTACCACCAAAAGAGACCTGAAAGGGAAGCAAGATTTTATTACGTTTCATATTTACGGGAAATACCTGTGCGCCCAAGTGACCTCCCCGATGAGCACTTAGGCGCGGAAGTTTTCCGGCTGCTTATTCTTACGCCTAGGACAGGTGTTCACTTGATGCTTATCATCCCCACAATAGAAGCAGAGACCATTCTTCCTGCGGAACTCTCTACGTTGTTGGGGGGACACGGAGGCCCCGAGTTGCATAGGTACCTCCGAGTCTTCCGTGGAAGAACGAAGCAACGGAACCTCGGGAGGCATCATGGGGGAGTCAGAGGAGAAAACACAAAAACTTTCACGTTGTCGTTCTCTGAGACGTCGGTCAAGTCGTACCGCTAAAGCCATAACCTGGTCTAACGAGTCAGAAGAGGGATAGCTAACTAGCAGGTCTTTCAGGGCGTTCGACAGACCCAACCTAAACTGGCACCTTAAGGCAGGGTCATTCCACCGAGAAGCTACGCACCACTTCCTAAAGTCAGAGCAATACTCCTCAACAGGTCCCTTACCCTGACGTAAGGTCACCAGCAGACTCTCGGCAAAGGCAGTCCTGTCAGTCTCGTCATAAATGAGTCCGAGAGCAGAAAAGAAAAGATCAACGGAGGAAAGTTCAGGGGCGTCAGGAGCCAAGGAGAAGGCCCATTCTTGGGGCCCTTCCTGGAGCCGGGACATAATTATACCCACCCGCTGGCTCTCAGAACCTGAGGAGTGGGGCTTTAATTGAAAATAGAGCCTACAACTCTCCCGAAAAGAGAGCAAAGTCTTCCGGTCCCATGAGAACCGGTCAGGCAACTTGAGGTTGGGTTCAAGAGGAGAGGTGAGGGGCACTACCATGGTAGCATCAGGCTGGTTGACCCTCTGAGCCAGGGCCTGGACCTGTAGGGAGAGACCCTGCATTTGCTGAACCAGGGTCTCAAGGGGGTCCATAGTAGTGTGAGGGACCAGGGTAGAGTAGGTATATGGGCTTGTGATTATGTAATGATGGGGGTAAGGAAACAGACAAGTGAGCCCTAATCTACCCGCCACTCAGTCCCTGCCTACTTGCAACGACCCGCCCTAGGCGACGGGGTACAACTGGGCGACGGTCCCTACGCTCAATAAGTGCACGACAGACAAGGGTACACAGAAGCAAGGGAAAAGGGGCAGTTGCCTACGGCAACACCGTGAGCAACAAGAGAGGTGAACGAGCCGAGTCAAACCAGGAGTGTACGAGGTACCAAATGCAGAGCAGGAGAGTAGTGAACAAGCCGAGTAAAACCAGGAGTGTACGAGGTACCAAACGCAGAGCAGGAGAGTATTCAACAAGCCAGGGTCAATATGAAGCAGGGTCAAATGGTACAAGAAGCTGCAGCAGGGCCAGGAAACAAAACGAGAAGAATCACAAGCAAGGAGGAACAGGAAAGGCAGGTATAAATAGACAGAGGGCGGGAGCTAGCTCTGTCTGGCCAGGCTGTGATAGGCTCTCCCACTCCTAAGCCTGCCATCCTGAGTGGTGGAAGATGGAGTCAGTCTCACAGACATAGAAGCAGGTGCAGACTGATTACCTATGGGCGTGGATACAGAAGCTGTGCCTGGCAGCTCTTTAACACTTTGTGACCAATGTATAGACACAATTCAAAAGAATGTCTACGTTGCTGCTCTTGGTCGGACAGTCTGAGTCTGTCTATTTGAATTGGCTCCTCCAGACACACAACTGGAGAAGGCAGAAGAGGTCTTTGAAATTTAGGTGCCAATTGATAAGATATCTTCTCCCAGTGAACTTCACAAGTGTGCTCTTGGATCCTCATATCGATCCCGCTTGCTAGCAGTATCAAGACATCCAATGTAGAGGGGAGCTCTCGAGCTGCCAGTTCATCCTTTAAACTTGGAGAAATGCAAGAAAGTTGCATTATGGCAAGCCAGCTCCGATGCCAGCGTACAGAAGGAGATGGCGTACTCACCTACAGTTGATTCCCCTTGTTTGAGAGTCAGCAGTGAGGCAGCTGCAGAGGATGTTTGACCCGGGTCCTCGAACACTGTATGGAAAGTCTCAAAACACAGTGGCAGATCAGAGAATTCCGGACCATCATGTTCCAAGATTGCGTTTGCCCATGCCAGGGCTCTGCCAGATAGGAGAAAAATAACAAAAGCGACCTTGGCATCATTAGAGGGGAAGAGATGGGCACGTAACTTGAAGTGGATTGTATACCGGTTAATGAAACCTCTACATGCCTTAGGATCCCCGTCGTAGTGAGGAGGTAGAGGCAATGAGATTGCAGACCCAGGACAGGCAGGAGGGATAGCAGGTGGTAGAGTAGCCTAGCAGCCAGAGGAGGAACAGAAGGACGATCCAAACAGTTAATGACAGAGTTCACAGCCTGTAAGAGTTGATCGTGGCGTGCCCGGAGGTCACGCATGTCAACTTGCATCAGCTGGATCGCAGTTTTAAGTTGACCAGCGAGATCCATGACCTGAGCGTACAGTCATAGCTATGGGGTACGTGGACCCACTAGGCCTGTCCGCCGTAGCGAAGTAGCAGCTGGCCAAAGTATATTCAATAACAGTCTCTAGGACAAGATTACCTGGATAGATGATTTGGCAGACACTCGGTGTAGCAGACACATGGCGTAGCATATACGAGGTGTAGCAGACACTTGGAACTGATGACACTTGGCGTGGCAGATGACGCTTGGCACAGATAATGCTTGGCGTGGCAGATGATACGTGGCATATGACATGTGGCACAGAGGATGAACTCGACTCCAACGCTAACCTTCGCACAGAAACAAAACACAATTACTGGATACGGGATACAGGATACGGGAACACAGGGTAAAGAACACAACTAAAGGACCATTTGCAATAACAAACATGGGCAGACACAACAACGCACAGGCAAGGAGGAAGGGGCAGAGCCCTTTTGTCACGTAGGGTTCGTGGACCCACTGGGCTGTACTGCCTTGGCGGTATGGCAGCTGGCCAACAGGGCGCAGGTCAGAGTCTATAGTTCATATAGGGTACCTGTGGCAGCTCGGACAGTAGCAAGGCAGGCCTGGCAGGAACTAGGCAGCAGGTAGACGTCAGGCACGGAGAAGCAGGACAGGCGTGGTATACAGCACGGCTACAGCTCAGCACGGCACTAGATTAGGATACAGGTTACAGGATACAGGAACAGGGAACACTGGGAGCAGGAAACACTAGGGGACCATTTGCAAGACAAACTTGGAATACGACAACAACGCTCAGGCGTGGGAGGATGGGGCTGGGACCTTCTTATAGCCCAGGGTGCTCTGGAAACAATTTGCTCAATCTCCAACATGCGTGCGCTCTGGCTTCTTAAGTCTGGACTGAGCTCGTGAGCGCACCCTGGTGGTCACTGTGGAGCAGGAGGGCCGTATGTGCAGACATCTCTTGAGAGAAGGGCGTCGACTGGATGAAAGGAGTTCATGGTCAGCGACCACGGACGTTACAGTATTCCCCCCTCTTACGCTCCCTACTCTTGGGACCAGAACGAGAGAGAAACCTCTTAATGAGGGTAGGAGCGTTGAGATTCTCCTCTGGCTCCCAGGACCTCTCTTCTGAACCAAACTCCCTCCAATCCACCAAATAAAAAGTCTTTCCTCTCACTCTCTTGGTGTCCAAGATCTCCTTAACCTCGAAGGTGTCTGAAGGGCCGCTGGAGGCAACCGCAGAGCTTGGAGTCTTGGTAAAGCGGTTCAGAACCACTGGTTTCAGGAGAGAAACATGGAAGGAGTTGGTGATTTTGAGGGTAGGAGGCAGCCGCAGCTTGTAGGCGACAGGGTTGATCTGCTGCAGGATCTCGAAGGGACCGAGGAACCTGGGAGCAAATTTGTACGACGGTACCCTCAGTCGAATATTCCTGGAGGACAGCCAGACCTTCGTGCCAGGAAGAAACTGAGGAGGTTCCCTTCTCCTTGTGTCCGCCTTCCGCTTCATGCGGTCGACCACCAGCAGGATGGAGGATCGAGTCTGCTGCCAGATCTGCAGAAAGTCCCCAAAAGCCGTGTCAGCAGCTGGCACCTCGGACATAACAGGGACCGGGAGAGGAATTTGTGGGTGCTGGCCATAGACAATAAGGCATGGTGTCTTCTGTGTGGACTCACTGGTATGATCCCCAGACGAAGGCTTCCGGGCCGAAACGCGCGTCGGGGTGGACGCCAGACATCTGTACTTTGAGATGGGTAAGTGACATTCTTACACGTGCAATAGTTATTACTTGTTTTACTTGCGATGTGGATACCCTTTCTTGTAATGCACTGTAACCACGTATGGGCTGTTGTCCCAGATATATCATACAGTGTAATTACATAGCGAACGCATCGTTGTTGCATCCTGCACTCAGCACTTGGGATTGATATATAGTGTGCTTTCTACACAGCATTTCATCAAATATGTAGTTGTATTAGACCAGGTGTGTGTAATCGGTCCATATAGTGCCGCTCTGTGATGTATATTCTGGCTGTCCATTTTTTTCTTGTGGCATCATCTCTATGTTTTTACACGTTTGTTTATTTTAATTGATCTAATAAACTTTCATTGTTTTAATTAACTTTTCGTGTGTCAGACTCCAATTTATAGGTTTTGTTTGTGTCACTGGTATGATTGTTGTAAGAGTACCCACGGAAGCAACTGCACCCAGTCATCATGCTGCTTGGAGATGAAGTGGCGTAGGTAGTTCTCCAAGATCTGATTGATCCTCTGGACCTGACCATTGGACGGAGGATGGTAGGCCGAGGAAAAGTCCAACTTTATACCTAGGAGTCTGCAGAGGGCTCTACAGAACTTCGAGGTGAACTGAACCCCCCTGATAAGACACAATATGCTGCAGCAAGCCGTGCAGGCGGAAGATGTGTTGGATGAACAGCTTGGCCAGCAGAGGAGCAGAAGGAAGACCGGTCAGAGGAACGAAGTAAGCCATCTTTGAAAATCGATCCACCACCACCCAGACAGTACTGCATCCGGCAGAGAGAGGCAGGTCCGTAATAAAGTCCATAGCTATATTCTACCAGGGGGCATTGGGCACAGGCAATAGCTGGAGCAGACCAGCAGGTTTGGAGTGAGCGACCTTGTTGGCTGCACATACTGAACAGGAAGAAACAAAGTCCATAATGTCCTTGGGCAGTGTGGGCCACCAGAAATGTTGAGCAATCAGATCCCACGTCTTACGGGTCCCCGCGTGACCTGCCAGTCTAGAGGAGTGTCCCCAGCGGACGATTCTTCCACGGTCAGCCAGGCGCGCAAAAGTTCTCCCTGGAGGACTATCCCCAACTTGCAGGGGATTGACAGAGACAATGCAAGATGGATCAATGATGTTCTGTGGAACCTCCATGGTGTCTTCTGTCTCGAAAGACCTGGACAAGGCTCACATTCTTGTTAGCCGGGCGATAATGGAGCTCAAACTGGAACCTGGTAAAGAACAGTGACCACTTGGCATGACGAGGGTACAGCCGTTGGGTCGTCTGAAGATAGGTGAGGTTCTTATGGTCCGTAAAAATCAGGATGGGATGAGCTGCGCCCTCTGGTAGATGTCTCCACTCCTCCAGAGCCAATTTGCTGGCCAGTTACTCCCGATCCCCAATCGAGTAGTTGCGTTTTGCGGAAGAGAAGAGCTTAGAAAAATATCCACATAACATTGACTTGCCCTTGGAGCTTCTCTGGAACAGGAGTGCGCCAGCACCGACAAAGGACGTGACCACCTCCAACGAGAACTGTAGAGAGACATCTGGATGATGGAGGATAGAGGCTGACGTGAAGGCACTCTTCAGGCTAATGAATGCGGATTCTGCCTCAGGAGTCCATTGCTTGGCGTTCATGCCCTTCTTAGGGAGGTTAGAGATAGGAGAAGTCAGTGAGGAGAAAATGCAGCATAATAACCCGGCAATCCTGCCAATGACCTAGGCAGCGAAGGCTGAGCCGAACGAATCTGCACCAGGCATAGGCTTTGACACTCAGGGCCCCACTGGAGAATCTCTCCAGAATTCCAGTCCAGGACTGGGGCATGTAGTTGGAGCCAAGGCATGCCCAGCAACACAGGGTTAACGGCTTTAGATAGGACATAGAACGACAGGAGTTCTGAGGGAAGAGCTCCCACTTGGAGCCTCAGCAGCTTGGTCACAGCTATGACTTGGTCTGCCAGAAGTAGTCCATTCACTGATGCAATCGTCAACGGCCTCTCCAGGGGTGGGGGTGGGTAATTGAGTAAGATCCACCAGGTCTCTACGGATGAAATTAGCAGCGGATCCAGAGTCCAGATATGCAGAGACCTGATGCGTTCTCTTGCTAGACACTATGGTCACTGGTGTCACGTAGCGGGTTAGTGGACCCACTAGGCCGTACCGCCGTAGCGGGGAAGCAGCTGGCCAAACAACAGGAAACCCCAGCAATACAATGTCCCGCACAAGGCTACCTGGATAGTCCAGACAGTGGCCGCAGCTCTGGCACTGATGGAGATGGGTGCAGCAGATAACGCTAAGTCTTCCTCCCCGGGCGGGGCTGGATTCTTCTTCGTTAAAAAGAAGGACGGATACCTTAGACCTTGCACTGTCTACCGTGGTCTCAACCAGATCACGGTCAAGAACAAATACCCGTTGCCACTTATATCTGAGCTGTTTGATCGCATATGAGGAGCCCAAAAATTTTCTAAGCTAGACCTGCGGGGGGCTTATAATCTAGTCCGGATTCGCCGGGGTGATGAGTGAAAGACGGCATTTAACACCCGGAACAGGCACTACGAATACCTAGTGATACCCTTCGGACTGTGTAACGCTCCCGCAGTGTTTCAGGAGTTCGTTAATGATATCTTCCGAGATCTCCTCTATGTCTGTGTTGTTGTTTAACTCGATGATATATTGATTTTCTCCCCAGATCCGACGACTCATCGGAGGCATGTCCGTCAGGTTCTACTATGATTAAGGGAGAATCATTTATACGCCAAGCTGGAAGAGTGCGTCTTTGAGAAGAATTCTCTGCCCTTCCTGGGCTACATCATCTCGGATCAAGGCCTCAAGATGGATCCTGAGAAAGTGAAAGCTGTCCTGGAGTGGCCACTTCCTCAAGGCTTAAGGGCCATACAGCGGTTCCTGGGATTCGCCAATTTCTACCTAACTTCTCTTCTCTGACGGCTCCCATCTCTACCCTTACCAAGAAGGGTGTGAATGCCAAGGTGTGGACTCCAGAGGCAGAGTCCGCTTTTATTAGCCTCAAGAAAACCTTCACTTCAGCTTCGATCCTCCATCATCCTGACGTATCTCGGCAGTTCTCACTGGAAGTGGACGCTTCCTCTGTTGGTGCAGGTGCACTTCTATTCCAGAGGAGCTCCAAAGGAAAGGCAGTAGTATGTGGCTACTACTCAAGACTTTTTCTTCTGCTGAGCGCAATTACTCTATTGGAGATCGGGAGCTGCTGGCAATCAAATTGGCTGTGGAGGAGTGGAGACATCTTCTAGAGGGCGCTGCTCTCCCCATCCTGATCTTCACCGACCACAAAAACCTTACCTATCTTCAGTCTGCACAACGACTGAATCCCTTTCAAGCCAGGGGGTCGCTGTTCTTCACCTGTTTCCAGTTTGTGCTCCACTACCGTCCCGTGAACAAGAATGTGAGGGCCGATGCCCTGTCCAGATCGTTTGAGACGGAAGACACGGTGTAGTCCCTTCAGACTATCATAGACCCGTCCTGCATTGGTGGTGGACCGGTTCTCTAAGATGGCACATTTTATTACGCTGACCGGCCTACCTTATGCTCCTCGACTGGCGAGTTTCTTCATTCTACACATATTTCGCTTGCATGGCTTGCCTCTACACATTGTGTCCGACCGGGGGGTTCAGTTTATTTCAAAGTTCTGGAGAGCCCTCTGTAAACTCCTGGATGTGAGATTGGACTTTTCCTCATCTTATCACCCCCAGTCCAATGGGCAAGTTGAGAGGATCAACCAGATCATGGAGAATTATCTCCGCCACTTCATCTCTTCACAGCACGATCACTGGGTACAGCTTTTTCCATGGGCCGAGTTCTCATACAACAACCACACAAGTAAATCCACCACTTCCACTCCATTTCACATTGTGTACAGTCAAAATCCTAAAGTCCCTCTCCCAGTGTCGACCACATCTCAAGTACCCGCTGCTGACTCTGCTTATGGGGACTTTTTGCAAATCTGACCCGGTCCTCTATTTTACTGGCAGTCGATCGCATGAAGCAAAAAGCAGATACTAGGAGAGGAGAGCCGCCTCAGTATCTTCCGGGGACTAAAGTCTGGCTGTCCTCTCGGAACATTCGCTTGAAGGTACCCTCATACAAGTTTGCTCCCAGGTTCCTTGGTCCTTTCGAGATTCTGCAACAGATAAACCCTGTCTCCTATAAGCTGCGGCTGCCTCCTACCCTCAGAATCCCCAACTCCTTTCATGTGTCCCTCCTAAACCCAGTGGTCCTGAACTGCAACAGCAAGACTTCTAGTGCCACAGTTGCTCCCAGCGGTTCTTCTGATATATTCGAGGTGAGGGAGATCCTGGACTGCAAGAGGGTAGGAGGAAGGACTTTGTATTTGGTGGACTGGAGAGGGTTTGGTCCTGAGGAGAGGTCCTGGGAGCCAGAAGAGAACCTCAGTGCCCCTGTGCTTATTAAGAAATTCCTCTCTCATTCTGGCCCCAAGAAGAGGGGGCTAAGAGGGGGGATACTGTAGCGTCCATGGCTGTAGGCCGTCGGGTTTACTCACCTCCGACGCCCGAAGCCATGGATCCGTGAGCGCTGGTCCCCATCTCCTTCCTAGGAGACGCTCACTTCCGCTCCGATCTGCTGTGTCCCGCAGGGTGCGCGCGCACGCTAGTGCCCGGCTTTAAAGGGCCAGCACGCGCACAAAGGAAATCGTCATCATCATCAACTGCCACGATTTCCTGGTCTATAAGAAGGCCCCAGGCCTTCTGATCCTTGCCTGAGCGTTGTTAGTTTTCCCAGTCTGTCTTTCCAATGGTCCCTTAGTGTTTCTCATTCCAGTTGTTACCCGTGCCTTGTTACCTGTTCCTGTTTCCCATGCTGTGCCTTTAGTATCGAGTCGTGCCACGTCCTGTGTCATCTGCCACGTCTGGAGGAATTCGCCACGTCCTGTGTCATCTGCCACGTCCAGAGGAATTTGCCACGACCTGTGCCATCTGCCACGTCCGGAGGAATCCGCCACGTCTGGTGCAACCTGCGGCACCCATCTCCATCAGTGGCAGAAATGCGGCCACTGTCTGGACTATCCAGGTACCCTTGTGCGGGACATTATATTGCTGGGGTTTCCTGTTGTTTGGCCAGCTGCCTCCCCGCTACGGCGGTACGGCCTAGTGGGTCCACTAACCCGCTACGTGACAGTCTGAAGTGGATCAGGCACTGAATCAAAAATCCCCTGCAGGACCTCGGATCTCCGTCATAGCGTGGAGGTAGCAGCAAGAAATACAGGGGATTGGCACAGGTACAGACATGAAGTGTAGCAGGAGGAACAGCATGGGTGCGGTGACGACTGTGATTGGAGCAAGCAGCCGATGGGCAATGGCGTTCACCATCAGGAGGAGTTGGTCTTGTCATGACTGGAGATTCTCCATCTCAGCCAGCATGGCTTGTGTAGTCAAAGTCTCAGGTTGACCAGCAGGGTCCATGGCCTGAGCGTACTGTCACGTAGCGGGTTAGTGGACCCACTAGGCCGTACCACCGTAGCGGGGAGGCAGCTGGCCAAAGAACAGGAAACTCCAGCAATACAATGTCCCGCACAAGGGTACCTGGATTGTCCAGACAGTGGCCGCAGCTCTGGCACTGGTGGAGATGGGTGCAGCAGATAACGCCAAACGTGGCGGATGACAGGTGCCACAGGTTGCACCAGAAGTGGCAGATGACACAGGACGTGGCGGATTCCTCTGGACGTGGCAGATGACACAGGACGTGGCGGATTACACAGGACGTTGCACGACTCGATACTAGAGGCACAGCACGGGAAACAGGAACAGGTAACAAGGCATGGGTAACAACTGGAACGGGAAACACAAAGAGACCATTTGCAAGACAGACTAGGAAAACTAACAACGCTCAGGCAAGGATCAGAAGACCTGGGGCCTTCTTATAGACCAGGAAATTGTGGCAGTTGATGATGACGATTTCCTTTGTGCGCGCGCTGGCCCTTTAAGGCCAGGCACAAGCGTGCACGCGCACCCTATGGGACACAGCAGACCGGAGCAGAAGTGAGCGCTGGCGTCTTCTAGGAAGGAGACTGGGACCAGCGCTCACGGATCAATGGCCGCGGGCATCGGGAGGAGAGTAAACCTGACGGCCCGCGGCCATGGACGCTACAACTGGTATGGACAAGTTAGACAGAAGTCCTTTCTTACCCAAGGTTGTCTCTCCGAGCAACCCTAGGCTTTGGGATTTTTGGGGACACAGGCTCACAAGATGGCCACCGAGGCCGCAATATAGACAAAGTCCCGAAGTGCGTCTGCGTTGTCTCTCCTGGTCCATCCTCACAGACTCCTTAGGAGGATCGACATCTGAGGACAGCAGGGGTTGCTGCAAAGTAGGAACCAGACTGGGAAGGCCTCCCTCCCGACTAACCTCTTGGAGGCATTCTCGGATCCGCATATCAATCCGGGCGGACAGAAGGATGAGGTCATCCAGGGTAGATGTTAGGTCTCGAGCGGCAAGTTCGTCCGTCATTTTAGAAGACAGTCCATGCCAGAATGCAGCCACCAGGGCCTCATTGTTCCATAATAGTTCTCTCGCCAGGGTACGGAAGTGGATGGCGTACTCGCTCACAGAGGTGTTTCCTTGGCGTAGTTTAATCAAGGAAGCCGCTACAGATGAGACCCGTCCAGGCTCCTTAAACACCATGCGAAAGTCTGGAGAAAGCCCTGGCAGTCACTGGTCTCTGGTCCTTGTCTCTATCAGATAGGGTTCACCCATGCAAGAGCCTTGCCAGTTAGGAGAGAGATGATGAAAGTGACCCTTGCGCCGTCAGACGAAAATGTCCTAATATACAGGCTGAAGTGGATCTGGCACTATTTAAAAAATCCATGACAGGTACCTGTGTCTCCATCATAGCGGTCCGGAAGTGGCAAAGAAAAACGCGGGTCAACACTGCCATGAGGTGTATTCTGAGGATCAACAATGCCAGGAGGTGTAGTAGGAGGAACGGCAGCTCGTGCCTCCTGCCGACGTGCGAGAATGTACAAGGCCTTGAGGAGTTGGTCCTGTCGAGACCGGAGGTCTAGCATATCCGCCCGCATCTCTTGTGACGTCGTCATGGTCTTGGATCGACCAGTGGGGTCCATGGCCTGAGCGTACTGTCACGAAGGGTTCGTGGACCCACTTGGCCATACCGCCTTGGCGGTATGGCAGCTGGCCAACAGGGCGCAGGTCAGAGTCTATAGTTCATATAGGGTACCTGTGGCAGCTCAGACAGTAGCAAGGCAGGCTTGGCTGGAACTAGGCAGCAGGTAGACGTCAGGCATGGAGAAGCAGGACAGGTACTAGATCAGGATACAGGTTACAAGATACAGGAACAGGGAACACTGGGAGCAGGAAACACTAGGGGACCATTTGCAAGACAAACTTGGAATACGACAACAACGCTCAGGCGTGTGAGGATGGGGCTGGGACTTTATTATAGCCCAGGGTGCTCTGGGAGCAATTAGCTCAATCTCCAACATGCGTGCGCTCTGGCTTCTTAAGTCTGGACTGAGCTCGTGAGCGCACCCTGGTGGTCACTGTGGAGCAGGACGGCCGTATGTGCAGACATCTCATGAGAGAAGCGCGTCGACTGGATGGAAGGAGTTCGTGGTCAGCGACCACGGACGTTACACCTTTTTATAATTCAGGGTGCTGTTGGGATTGGGTAGGGAACATTTACAGGTGCTCGCGCTGGCCCTCTAAGGCCGGGGGCGAGCACGCATGCGCACCTTAGTAAACACTGGGCAGGGCAGTGTGGCCGTGTGTGCTGGCGTCTCCGGGGAGGGAGACGCCAGCAGGAGTTCAATGGTCTGTGGTCGCGACCGTTGGTGGGTAAGACAAGCCGACAGTCCCCGACCGCAGAAATTAGAGTACCCCCCTTATACCCCCTCTTCTTAGGTCCAGAGTGTGAGAGGAATTTTTTAATAAGAGTAGGGGCATTCTGGCTCCCAAGACCTCTCCTCGGGACTAAACCCTTTCCAGTCCACTAGATAGAAAAATCATTCCTCCTACTCCTTGTAGTTCAGGATTTCTTTGACCTTGAAGACTTCAGAAGAACCGCTGGGAGCAACTGTAGCACCAGGAGATTTACTGTAGCGGTTCAGGACAACATGCTTTAGGAGGGACACATGGAAAGAATTGGGAATCTTGACAGTAGGAGGCAGCCGAAGCTTATAGGACACAGGGTTAATTCGTTGCAAGACCTCGAAAGGCCTGAGGAGCTTTGGAGGGAATTTGTGAGAAGGTATCTTAAGTCAAATGCTTTTTGAATTTAGCCAAACCTTGACTCCAGGAGAATACTGAGGAGGAACTTTTCTTTTTCTATCGGGATACCTTTTCATGCAGGGCCGGCGTCAGCACCCGGCGAACCCGGGCAAGCGTCGGGGCCCACTAACCTTGGAGGCCCACTCGGCTGACACTACCTGGGAGGGGGGCTGTGTGCCACTATCTACAGAGGGCACTAAATTTATTGGGGTGCAAACTGGGGGCCTAACTTCTATATGGACGCTTAAACAGGGCCTAATGTCTATATGGGGGCACAAAGTGAAGTTTTCTGCCATTTTATTGCCGCTGTGAGTTCTCCCGCACGGGGGCCCACTAAGTCTGTGTCACCAAAGGGCCCACATAAACCTGGTGCTGGCCCTGATTTCATGAGATCAACTGCCTGAAGGATCGCACCTTAGGAAACACTACAAGGCAGTGCGGCTGCATGTGCTGGCGTCTGTGGGGAGGGAGACGCCAGATTTGCGGTTGCGGCCACTGGAGGGTAAGTGATGCCGGCAGTCTGCGACCGCGGCCATTACGAATCTATCATGGCAGATCAACTTTTTCACAGAAATTGGTCTTTTATCGGCAGAAAATAATATAAATCGGCCATTTAAAACCTCTAGTGTATGGCCAGCTTTACTGGATTTCTACTTGTCTTCATCAAGCAATTATTAAACTATTGGTAAGGCTTTATTCCAAGTACCAAGTAGTTCCTTGAAATCTATTTTGCCGGTTTAGTTTATATGTATTTTGGAAAGAATGTATAAATGGTTCCCCATATGGTATCTATCCATCCATGTAGAAAATGTAGGATAGCTTTATGAGAAACACATGCAGTGTGGGTGGGCTCCGTTTGCTAAATTCTTTGTTCACTGCTACCAGCATGATGAATTGGCAATTTTTGATGTGTGTCTCTCAATTGAATGCATATACTGCCATGCGCCAATTTGTAAGGCATTAGCTGTGGTCAGTGTTGGCCGTAACGAACGCCATATACATTGGCACCTGGGTACAGTCAGTAGCTCGAGATTGAGCCTTTTATTACGTTTTGACAGTTTCAGCGTTATCTTGCCACTCATGTCTGGTAAAATTGTTATCCATTTGTGTCAATTCCCTTTGGCCCCCTGATGAACCGCCTATGTTTATTGGGAAACTCCTTGGGACTTAGGCTAAGATCACACTTTCGTATAATCCTTTACTCTGATCCATTTTTAGATCAGAGTAATGGATAAAAACGGATCGATTAAAAATCCCATTAAAATCAATGGGTTTTTTAATTGCATCCGTTAGTGCCTGTTCGCGTCTGTTTTGCTAGTCAGCCTTTTTTAAGGGAGGTAAAAATGCAGACTACAAGACTTATTTCTCTGTTGAAAAAAAAGGATGTCTAACGTATGGGTTTTATCACTGGTGTCAATGTAAAATGGATACTAACAGATTGTAATCCGTTTGCATTTGTTATTTTGATGCTGTTTTTATCCTTATTCTGATCTGAAAATGGATCAGAGTAACGGATTACACAACGCAAATGTGAACTTAGCCTTAGCTACAGGAGTAACGTGTAGGGCTTAAAAGGGAAGGGTTTCGGCACAGGATCGCCCCTCTTTGGGGCGGGTGTACCGTTTGTCCTATTAGGGCATACAGGGCGTCTCTGGTAGGGACAGAGTTGGGTCCCACTCCAATAGACATTATCTGTCCCCCCCCCCCACCGGGCATCCCTGTATATTCACAGTCAAGTCACATTATTATGACCTCCTCCTGCTTTCGACGTCAGCAGCGCATAGCCCATGAAGGAAGTGATATGTCATGGGCTGGCTTGGTGGGTATATAAAGCGTGCGATAGGCTGTCTGAACACATATCACTCGTTGTTGCCATGGGTAAAAGGGGCGATTTATCAGAGTTGCAAAAAGGGATGATTATTGGCTTTCAGGCCAAGGGTGGCAATATTTCTCAAACAGCGCAGTTTGTGAACTGTTCGCATACTACTGTGGTGAAATTGTATCGTGAGTGAACAAATGGCACCAATGGGAATAACCGACGTGGAAACTGCAGAGCACCATGTGCCATTGATGTGAGAGGTGAACGTCAGCTATGAAGGTGTGCGAGGGCCGAACGACACGCTACAGTGGAGAAGCACACTGTGATAATCAACCTGGGGGCTACCAGATGTGTGTCTAAAACAGCAGTTCAGTGAACTCTACTACGTATGGGGCTCTGAATCAGACGTCACTGTATGGCCACTGCTCCTATGCTAACAAAGGTGCATGAGAAAAAAAGGCTACAATTCGCACGGCAATATCGGAATTGTACCACCGATGATTGGTAAAGGATTGCCTTCTCCCGTAAGATTTTCTGCTCCATCGAACGGATAAACATTGCCAAGTCAGGCGAGAAACATCACAGAACAAACACCCTGCAACCATTGCTGGAATAACACAAGCTGGTGGCGGCAGTGTTAGGGTATGTGCACACACACTAATTACGTCCGTAAGTGACGGACGTATTTTGGCCGCAAGTACCGGACCGAACACACTGCAGGGAGCCGGGCTCCTAGCATCATACTTATGTACGACGCTAGGAGTCCCTGCCTCGCTGCAGGACAACTGTCCCGTACTGTAATCATGTTTTCAGTACGGGACAGTTGTCCTGCAGCGAGGCAGGGACTCCTAGCATCGTACATAAGTATGATGCTAGGAGCCCGGCTCCCTGCACTGTGTTCGGTCCGGGACTTGCGGCCGAAATACGTCCGTCAATTACGGACGTAATTAGTGTGTGTGCACATACCCTTAGGGTCTGGGGAATTTTTTCATGACATGCTCTGGGCCCATTCATTCATGTGGAAGACACTCTGAACTGATTTGGGTATGAATCCATCGTTGCAGATCACGTCCACCCATACATGCTGTTTGTCTTCCCTAGGGCCGATGGAATCTTCCAGCAAGACAATGTGACATGTCACACGGCTAGAAATGTCCGACGGTGGTTGGAAGAGCACGACCAAGACTTCCAAGTACTTCCCTGGCCCCCTAATTCACCAGACTTGAACCCAATAGAGCATCTGTGGGACCACCTCGATCGTCTTGTTCACTCTATGGATCCTCCCCCACGCACCCTCCAGCAAATGTGGGATGCATTGCAGTCAGCAAGGCTACAGATACCGGAGACAACCTACCAGCACCTTATTGAGTCACTCCCAGCCCGTCAAGCTGCTGCCTGTGCTGCACACGGCGGTTACTCTGTATATTAGATGGTGGTCATAATAATGTGACTCGACTGTGTATATATGTGCCCACAGCTTGGCTAGTTTGGTTTTATCAGGAGAATAATAATACAAAGTTTTAAATGGCCGGTACGGATCAGTGATATATATATATGGATAGTAGACCACATAGAAAACCATCAGCACTGTTTTGAGGTGTACCATGTAGCTGTGCGTTTAGTCATGTTTAGCATAATTAGTGATAGATTATGAAGCTAGTAAAGAAGATAGTCATCTAATACATGTCCCATCTTGTTTAAAACCTGCAGGCAGCTTCTTATATGTCTGTCTCACCAAACACCCAAACTTTTGCAATGCATAAAGCCCACAAGCCTATTAAAGTTTTTGTCTGATGAATAATGGATGAATTTACAGAGAAATCATGGGCTGAACATGAGCTACTGTGAATTAATGACATTTCTTGGTAACATGGTGATGACTTTTAACCCTTTTCTCATCCATAACTATAGAACATTGTACGTCATATTGTAAGTATAACGTATATGGAACTATGTAACCCCCCCCCCCTCATTTTAAGACAGAATTCTGTGATCATACAGGTGAAGGAACGACAAAGTAAATTATAATACCCTTAATGATTTATACTAGAGAGTAAAGTATGAATTATTTTACACGTCTCAGCTTCTGCAGAACCCCTTTTTGAAATAAGAACCAAAAGTTTCATGCCAATCACTGATTGAATACTATGATCCGCTTCTACTTCAAAATGAGCATCTGCAGTAACTGAGGTGTGCATTGTAGCATTGGCGCTCCCAAGTCCAATAGCTGCTGACTTTTTGCACAGTGGATTTCACAGCAAATTCTCGCTGTTATAACGCTATGCATAAGGAAATCCGCAGCATGCCCTCAATTCAGCGCATTTTTTAAAATCAGTATCCACATGTATAGTACTGTAAGTTGCTGCAGATTTTCAGTGTGGAATCCGGACTGAAAATCGGCAGCAAATCTGCAGCATGTGAATTCATCCTTACATTGCAAACCAAAATGTGCCTCCATAGAGTTCTAGCCACAGTGTGTGTCCCCATGCCTGGCACAATGCCCCCACTGTGCCAGCCAGAGCCGGGATCACTTCTCTCTGTTCCCAAGGTACCACTCCACCCTTGGTTCCAGAAATGCAGCAAGATTGTTTTCGGGTAAGCAATAATTAATTTAATTGCACTAAAAGGAAGCGCTGGGACTTAAAGCGTTATCAGCTGATTGGGCACAGTTTCGAATTGGTTGTACAAAAAAAATTTAAAGTAAGACCGCCTTCCCTGACTTTCTAATAAGCTTTGGGGAATCTATCAACCTTTCTACATAAAAAAAAATCACAAAAAGGTCCAAAAGCCGCAATTTGGGTTGAATATTTAGACTGTTAGTGCTTCTTGCGGGGTCCCTATCAAAGAATAAAAAATAAATAATAAATGCTCACCTCACTGCTCCTCTTCGCTGCTCCCCTCCCGGTCCCATTAGGCTCTCACTACTGGCGGCTAATACAGCGTTTCTGACACTGGGCAGTGTCAGGACATTGTATCTAACGCATAACTCAAAGGCTTGAGTGTTGTGTCATATATAAGGGAAGAAACGAAGAGGAGCGGTGCTAGGGGAGCATGCATTTTTTATTTTACGTCCGATGGGGCCAGGGGGGTATGTATGGCGCATGACCAACGAAAGATGCAACAGATTTATTAAAAGGTGTGCGCCTATTAATAATTCTATTGCATCTTACTCCATCGGAACAGTTTGCTAAGACTGGCATATGAAACGATCTGCGTTGGATACTCCGTTAGGGGCCTTCATCGCAGATCCGTCCGGGATTACCAGAGACAATAGCGCAGCATGCTGCACTATTGTGTCCAGTAAAATCAGGGACACCTCGACGGAACCTATTAAAGTCAATGGGTTCTGTCAGCAACCAGCAGTGTCTGTTGGTTCCATTACTCCCTTGTTCTGCTCGTCTGACGGAGCAGAACAACTGAATGGTACAACGCAGGTGTGAACCCAGCCTAAGACATGGTCTGTGTCATGTCCATGGCTGCGGGCCGTCAGGCTCACTCACCTCCTGACGGCCGCAGCCATGGGTATGAGACGCCACTTCCGCTTACCTCGGCCAGATCCCTGAGGGTGCGCGTGCCCGCCCTTAAAGAGCCAGCGCGCGCACCTGAAGTTAATGTTAGAATTAGCCCATGAGTACCCTGGACTATAAGAAGGGCTCAGCCCCTTCCTCCCCTGCCTTAGCGTTGTTGTCGTACCCTAAGTTTGTCTAGCAAATGGTCTCCTAGTGTTTTCCAGTTCCCAGTGTTTCCCATTCCTGTAACTGTATCCTGTATCCCGTGCTACCTGGTAAAGTGCCGTGCTGAGCTGTAGTCGTGCTGTGCTGTATTCCATGCCTGTCCTGCTACACCACGCCTGACGTCTGCCTGCTGCCTAAGTCCCAGCTGAGCCTGGATTGCTTCTGTCCGAGCTTCCACAGGTACACTATACAAACTATAGACTGTGACCTGCATCCTGTTGGCCAGCTGCCATACCGTCAAGGCGGTACGGTCCAGTGGGTCCACGCACCTAACGTGACAGTACTCTCAGGCCATGGACACCAAGATGACGTCACAAGAGATGCGGACGGATATGCTGGACCTCCGGTCTCGACAGGACCAACTCCTCTAGGCCTTGAACATTCTCGCACGTCGTCAGGACTCGCATGCTGCCGTTCCTCCTACTACACCTCCTGGCAGTGTTGATCCTCAGACTACACCTCCTGGTGGTGTGGATCATCGATTTTCTTTGCCACTTCCTGACCACTATGATGGAGACGCAAGGACCTGTTGTGGATTTTTGAATCAGTGCCAGATCCACTTCAGCCTGTATGCAAGGGCATTTTTATCTGATGGCGCAAGGGTCACTTTCATCATCTCTCTCCTTACTGGCAGGGCCCTTGCATGGGCGAATCCTATCTGGCTGAGACAAGGACCAGAGACCCGTGACTTCCAGGGGTCCCTCTGGACGTTTCTCACAGTGTTTGAGGAGCCTGGACGAGTCTCGTCCGCAGCAGACTCCTTGCTGAACCTACGCCAAGGAGACACCTCCGTGGGCAAGTATGCCATCCACTTCCGCACACTAGTGGAAGAACTGTTGTGGAACAATGAAGCCCTGGTGGCTACTTTCTGGCAGGGACTGTCTCCTAAGATTAAGGACGAACTTGCCGCTTGAGATCTACCGTCTACCCTGGATGACCTCATCCTTCTGGCCGCCCGGATTGATATAAGGATCCGAGAACGGCTCTAAGAAGCTCGTCGGGAGGAGCAACCCTTTCTGTCCTCTGATGGCGATACTCCTAAGGAGTCTGTGAGGATGGACCAGTTTAAGCTATCTACCCAGGACAATGCAGACGCACTTCGGGATTCTGTCTATATTGCGGCCTCGGAGGCCATCTTGTGCGTCTGTGTCCCCAAAAGTCCATACCCGTGACCATAGTGTCCGGGGAGAAAACGCATCGGGTCTCTGCGTATCTGGACTCTGGATCCGCTGCTAATTTCATTCGTAGAGACCTGGTGGATCTTCTCCAATTCCCCACAACCCCTCTGGAGAGGCCATTGATGGTTGCATCGGTAAATGGACTACCTCTGCCAGCCCCAGTTCTAGCTGTGACCAAGCCGATGAGGCTCCAAGTGGGAGCTCTCCACCCCGAGCTTCTATCGTTCTTTGTCTTATCCAAGGCTGTTAACCCCGTGCTGCTGGGCCTGCCTTGGCTCCGACTACATGCCCCAGTCCTGGACTGGAACTCCGGGGAGGTTCTCCAGTGGGGTCCCGAGTGTCACAACCGTTGCCTGGTACAGATTTGTTCGGCTCAGCCTCCTCTGCCTCGGTCATTGGCAGGATTGCCTGGTCATTATGCTGCATTTTCGGACGACTTCAGCAAGCGGGAGGTATGACTGTCCTATCAAACGGATTCCTGGCGCATCCCTTCCCCGTGGTAGGGTATATCCTCTCTCCTTGACAGAGGCTCTGTCCATGTCCGCTTATGTTAAGGAGAACTTGGAGAGGGGCTTCATACGGAAGACTTTTTTCCCGGCAGGAGCTGGGTTCTTCTTCATCAGGAAAAAGGATGGTTCTCTGCGGCCTTGTATTGACTACTGGGGTCTCAACCAGATCACAGTGAAAAATAAGTATCCGCTGCCACTAATCTCAGAACTGTTTGATCGTATACGTGGTGCCAAGATTTTTTCCAAACTAGACCTGCGTGGGGCTTAAAACCTAATCCAGATTCGCTGGGGTGATGAATGGAAGACTGCATTTAACACCTGTGATGGACACTATGAATATCTAGTAATTCCCTTCGGCCTGTGTAATGATCCTGCGGTCTTCCAGGACTTCGTTAATGACATCTTCCGTGACCTTCTCTATGTTTGTATTGTGGTCTATCTTGATGACATCTTGATTTTTTTCTCCAGATCCTGTGACTGATCAGAGACATGTCCGTCAAGTTTTGCTGCGGTTAAGGGAGAATCGTCTGTACGCCAAGTTGGAGAAGTGCGTGTTTGAGAAAGATGCTCTACCCTTCCTGGGCTACATCATCTCGAATAGAGGTCTCAAGATGGATCCTGAAAAGGTAAAGTCCGTCCTGGAATGGCCACGCCCTCAAGGCTTGAGGGCCATACAGCGCTTTCTGGGATTCGCCAATTTTTACAGACAGTTCATTCCAAACTTCTCCTCACTGACATCTCCTATCTCTATCCTCACCAAGAAGGGCATAAATGCCAAGGTGTGGACTCCTGAGGCAGAGTCCGCATTCAATAGCCTGAAGAGTGCCTTCACATCAGCCTCTATCCTCCATCATCCAGATGTTTTTCGACAGTTCTCGTTGGAGGTGGACGCCTCATCCTTTGGTGCTGGTGCACTCCTGTTCCAGAGAGGTTCCAAGGGCAAGTCAATGGTATGTGGATATTTCTCTAAGCTCTTCTCTTCCGCAGAACGCAACTACTCGATTGGGGATCGGGAGTTACTGGCAAAATCAAATTGGCTCTGGAGGAGTGGAGACAACTACTAGAGGGTGCAGATTTTTACGGACCACAAGAACCTCACCTATCTCCAGACGGTCCAACGGCTGAACCCTCGTCAGGCCAGGAGGTCGCTGTTCTTTGCCAGGTTCCAGTTTGAGCTCCATTATCGCCCGGCTGACTAGAATGTGAGGGCCGATGTCTTGTCCAGGTCATTCGAGACAGAGGACACCATGGAGAGGAGATTCCACAGAATATTATTGATCCGTCTTGTATTGTCTCTGTCAACCCCTTGCAAGTTAAAGACATCCCTAGGCAGAATGGCGCTAAATAAAAAATTCTCCTCCAAACTGTCTATTTTCATGAACATAGGGTCCGGCGACAAGATGCACTGTGTCTCTGCCTATCTGGGGGTTTGTGGCAAACTTCATCCAACAAAACCTAGTGGATCATCTCCAGTTGCCCACAGTCCCTCTGGAGACGTCTCTGGCTGTTGCCTTGGTGAATGGACTTCCTCTGCCCGATCCAATCGTGTCTGAGACCAAGCCACTGAAGCTCCAAGTTGGAGCCCTACTGAACTGATTACATTTCTTTTCTTGCCTAAAGCCATCAATCCTGCCTTGCTGGGTCTGCCTTGGCTCCAGTTACATGCCCTAGGCCTTGACTGGAATACCGGAGAAGTTCTCCAATGAAGCTACAAATGTCTCCGCCGTTGCCTGTAACAGATCCATCCTGCCCAGCCTCCTCGGCCTCAGTCATTAGCAGAATTACCTATTCATTTTTCTCAGTTTGCAGACGTCTTCAGCAAGAAGGAGGCTGAGATGCTTCCTCCACACCGGCCTTACGACTGTCCGATTGAACTGATTCCAAATGCTTCACCTCCTCATGGACGGGTATATCCTCTCTCCTTGCCAGAGACTCAGTCCATGTCAGCCTATATCAAAGAAATCTGGAGAGGGGTTTAATACAAAAATCCTCCTCGCCGGCCGGGGCCGGGTTCTTCTTCATTAAAAAGAAAGACAGATCTCTTCGACTCTGCATTGACTACCATGGTCTCAACCCGATCACGGTCAAGAATAAATACCCATTGCCACTGATATCTGAATTGTTTGACCGTATACGAGGAGCCAGGATTTTCTCTAAGCTGGACTTGCATGGGGCTTACAACTTGATCCGAATCCGTCAAGGTGACGAGTGGAAGACGGCATTCAACACTCGAGACGGGCACTACAAATACCTGGTGATGCCCTTCGGTCTGTGTAACGCTCCCACGGCCTTCCAAGAATTTGTGAATGATATCTTCTGAGCTCTCCTCTATGTCTGTGTTGTGGTCTATCTTGATAATATTTTGATCTTTTCCCCAGACCTGACGACACATCGGAGGCATGTCCGTCAAGTTCTGTTGCGATTAAGGGAGAATCGTCTGTATGCCAAGCTGGAGAAGTGCATTTTTGAAAAGAATTACCTGCCTTTCCTGGGCTACGTCATCTCAGATCAAGGCCTCAAAATGGATCCTGAGAAAGTAAAGTCTGTCCTGGAATGGCCACGTCCTCAGGGCCTGCGGTCTATACAGTGTTTTTTGGGATTCGCTAACTTCTGCCGGCAGTTTATCCCAAATTTCTCATCACTGACGTCTCCAATCTCTACCCTTACCAAGAAAGGTATGATCGCCAAGGTGTTGACTCCAGAGGGGGAATCTGCATTTATTAGCCTCAAGAGTTCTTTCACTTCAGCCTCAATCCCCCATCATCCTGACGTGTCTTGACAGTACTCATTGGAGGTGGACACTTGCTCTGTTGGTGCAGGTGCACTTCTGTTCCAAAGAAGCTTCAAAGGAAATGCAGTGGTTTCTGGTTATTACTCGAGACTTTTTTCTCCTGCAGAGCGCAATTACTCTATTGGGTATCAGGAGTTACTGGCCATCAAGTTGGCACTTGAGGAGTGGAGACATCTTCTAGAGGGCACAGTTCATCCTATTCTGATATACACAGACCACAAGAATCTCACCTATCTCCACTTGGCTCAATGGCTAAACGCCCGTCAAGCCAGGTGGTTGCTGTTCTTCACCCGCTTTCAGTTTGTGCTCCACTACCGTCCTGCTGACAAAAATGTGAGGGCCGATGCCCTGTCCAGGTCGTTTGAAACAGAGGACACTGTGGAGACCCCTCAATGTATCATAGACCCGTCCCTGCTAATCCCCTGCAAGTTAGAGACATCCCTCTCGACTTGACCATTGGACATGGGATGGTAGGCCGAGGAAAAATCCAATTTCACAGCTAGGAGTTTACAGGTATCTCTCTAGAATTTTGAGGTGAACTGAAGCCCCCCGATCAGACACCATATGAAGGGGCAAGCCATGCAAGCGGAACATGTGCAGAATGAAGAGACTAGCCTGTCGAGGAGCAGAAGGTAGGCCGGTCAGCGGAATAAAATTTGCCATCTTCGAGAACCGGTCCACCACCACCCAGACAGTATTGCATCCTGCTGAGGGAAGAAGATCTATGACAAAGTCCAATGCAATATGCTGCCAGGGAGCGTTGGGCACAGGCAGAGGTTGGAGCAGACCGGCAGGCTTGGAGTGAGTAACCTTATTAGAAGCCCAGACAGTGCAGGAAGAGACAAAGTCCACAATATCTTTGGGCAGTGTGGGTCACCAGAAATGATGAGCTATCAGGTCTCGAGTCTTATGAACACCAGCGTGATTCTCCTCCTGTCAGCCAAACAAACAAAAGTCCTCCACGGAGGATTAAACAAATCATGAAGAATTATCTTCGTCACTTCATCTCCATGCAGCATGACTGGGTACAGCTTCTTCCATGGGCTGAGTTCTCTTATAACCACCACAAAAGTGAGTCCACTACTTCCACACCATTTTACATTGTGTACGGCCAACATCCACAAATCCCTCTTCCTGTTCCGTCTCCATCTCAGGTACCCGCAGCTGACTCTGCATTTGGAGTTTTTCTACAAATCTGGCAGCAGACCCGGTCCTCTATTCTGCTGGCGGTTGATCGCATGAAGCAAAAAGCGGATACACGAAGAAGAGAGCCACCTTCCTGGTACCAAAGTCTGGCTGTCATTAAGGAATCTTCGCCTGAAGGTGCCCTTGTACAAATTTGCTCCCAGGTTTCTCGGACCTTTTGAGTTCCTGCAACAGATAAACCCTGTCTACTATAAGCTTCCACTGCCTCCTACTCTAAGAATCCCCAACTCCTTTCATGTGTCTTTCTTGAAACCTGTGGTCCTGAACCGCTACAGTAAAACTCCTAGTCATGCAGTTGCTCCCAGCGGTTCTTCTGATGTGTTCGAAGTAAAGGAGGTCCTGGACTACAAGAGAGTAGGAGGAAATACTTTTTATTTGGTGGACTGGAGAGATACTGGGAGCCAGAAGAGAACCTTAATGCCCCTACCCTCATTATGAAATCCCTCTCACACTCTCTATCCAAGAAATGGGGGCGTAAGGGGGGGTACTGTAATGTCTGCGGCCGTGGCCTGTTGTCCCTACTTACCCCTTGACGGCCACGACCGCAGACTGCCAAGTTCAGGGTGGCATCTCCCTCCCCAGCACTCTATTATGCTCCGTCTTGCAGCATTCTCTTGGGTGCACGAGCACGCTCGCTCCTGACCTTAAAGGGCCAGCACGCGCACATAAAAAATATTACAAATTAGCCCCTGATCACTCTGGACTTTAAAAAGGGCTCTGCCCTTCCACTCGTTGCCTGAACGTTGTTGTGTATTCTCATGTTAGTCCTATCAAATGGTCCCTTAGTGTTATCCTGTTCCCAGTGGTCCTGTAACCTGCTACCTGTATCCAGTGCTGAGTTTGTTCCTGATACTTATCTAGTGTTGGAGTCGTGTTGTGCCACCTGTGACGCCTGCTCTCAAACACCACGTCTGGTGTCTTCTTCCACGCCTAAAATCATCCGCCACGTGTGGCGTCATCTACCTTCAAGTTTCATCTGTGCCTAAGCCTCTGCTACTGTACTACAGGTACTCTTGTGCTAGGACTTTGCAGAGACTCTATAGACTTTTGTTTGGCCAGCTGCTACTCCGCTACGGCGGTGCTGCCTAGTGGGTCCACATTCGTGACAGTAAGTTACTATGTAAATCAGAAATTACCCTTTAATTTGTTTTTCACTTTTCTAAAACAAATGATGAATGCAGAACAGGGCATTTTCTATATGCTTTCTGGTGTGTGCATACTTTTAATTGTTATTACTTTGCATAAAATATTGCTTTTATAGTTAGTATTAGCCGTTCTGGAAAAATTTACTGAAGTGAGAGGTGGGAGAGAGAGCTAATGTTCAGCTCTTGTCTATGTAACAATATAACAAGTTTTGATATAATAGCTCTGCATGTTAAAGCCAATCCCAACACCTCCTTTTCTCTTTAGCTGCCAATTTAGACTTGTGTATCAGTTAACTCAGCACTTCTAAATACTGCAGCATTGACTGTCAGCTTTTTTTCTGAAATTAACACATGCTACTGGCATTCAGCTGGCAGAACAGAACCTAGTTACACAGCGAGCACTCATTTCAATCCAGATTTTTCAGACTGAACTGATCACATTATCCTTTTAGGCCAGAATCTGTTCGCTGAGATATTCTGCATGTACACAGCTGATGATTAACTACACCAAAGCTTCTAATAATTAACCCATGCTAAAACCTGACTAACTCTAGTTCAGCTATATGAATTTAATTTGGTCCTGTAGACCTATTTACACATGGTTATATAAACTGGGGCCTGCCTATAATATAGAAACCTGAGCAGCTGTGGTTATTTTAGACAATTTAAATAAAGTATTAAGAATCCATGATCAATGAAGATAATTATTCTAAATTAGCACAACACAGTACAGATAGTGCAGGTTTAAAGAGGCTCTGTCACCAGATTTTGCAACCCCTATCTGCTATTGCAGCAGATAGGCGCTGCAATGTAGATTACAGTAACGTTTTTATTTTTAAAAAACGAGCATTTTTGGCCAAGTTATGACCATTTTTGTAGTTATGCAAATGAGGCTTGCAAAAGTCCAAGTGGGTGTGTTTAAAAGTAGAAGTCCAAGTGGGCGTGTATTATGTGCGTACATCGGCGCGTTTTTAATACTTTTACTAGCTGGGCGTTCTGAAGAGAAGTATCATCCACTTCTCTTCAGAACGCCCAGCTTCTGACAGTGCAGATCTGTGACGTCACTCACAGGTCCTGCATCGTGTCGGACACATCGGCACCAGAGGCTTCAGTTGATTCTGCAGCAGCATCGGCGTTAGCAGGTAAGTCGATGTAGCTACTTACCTGCAAATGCTGATGCTGCTGCAGAATCAACTGTAGCCTCTGGTGCCGATGTGTCCTCGCTCGTCTGACACGATGCAGGACCTGTGAGTGACGTCACAGCGTGATCAGGCAGAAGCTGGGCGTTCTGAAGAGAAGTGGATGATACTTCTCATGAGAACGCCCAGCTAGTAAAAGTATTAAAAACGCCCCGATGTACGCACATAATACACGCCCACTTGGACTTCTACTTTTAAACACGCCCACTTGGACTTTTGCAAGCCTCATTTGCATAACTACAAAAATGGTCATAACTTGGCCAAAAATGCTCGTTTTTTAAAAATAAAAACGTTACTGTAATCTACATTGCAGCGCCGATCTGCTGCAATAGCAGATAGGGGTTGCAAAATCTGGTGACAGAGCCTCTTTAAAGTAGCCCACCCCGAAGACGTATCATGCACCAGTCTGAGGCATAATGTGAAGGGGTTTATAGTAAGAAGATGATGTTCCTGCCAATGTACATCTTGATCCCAAATGCATTTTGGACAAACTTTTAAAAATACCTCTAAGGCCCTGTTCACATCTACATCAGGGCATTCCATTGTACTACTCCATCAGAGGAGCAGAACAAGGTAATACCGGACGCAACGGTTCTGTTGCAACACAGACACCACCGGCGGCCGACAGAACCCATCGACTTTAATGATGATAAAATACTACTTAAAAAAAGAGAGGTTAATAAGTGTTTTCATTGCACAACGTTGCTGGTCAGTGAAAGACTTACTATGGTTAGAAGACCCACTTACTTTGGTATACCTTAAATCTTACTACTGTGAGTAGTGCTTTAGGCCTGATTTACACGAGCGTGTGCGTTTTGCGCGCGCAAAAAACGCTGCGTTTTGCGCGCGCAAAAGGCATTTGACAGCTCCGTGTGTCATCCGTGTATGATGCGCGGCTGCGTGATTTTCGCGCAGCCGCCATCATAGAGATGAGGCTAGTCGACGCCCGTCACTGTCCAAGGTGCTGAAAGAGCTAACTGATCGGCAGTAACTCTTTCAGCACCCTCGACAGTGAATGCCGATCACAATATACAGCAACCTGTGAATAAAAAAAGACGTTCAAACTTACCAGGAACTGCCTGCTTCCTCCAGTCCGGTCTCCCGGCCGTTGCCTTGGTGACGCGTCCCTCTCTTGTCATCCGGCCCCACCTCCCAGGATGACGCGGCAGTCCATGAGACCGCTGCAGCCTGTGATTGGCTGCAGCCTGTGCTTGGCCTGTGATTGGCTGCAGCTGTCACTTGGCCTGAATTGTCATCCCGGGAGGTCGGACTGGAGGAAGGAGCCGGGACTTATCGGTAAGTCCGAACTTCTGTTTTTTTTTACACGTATATGTATATGGCGATCGAAAGTCACTGTCCATGGTGCTGAAACAGTTTAAGTCTTTCAGCACCGTGGGCAGTGACTGTCTCCTGACGTCGCGTACCCGAACATTTTTTGCCGGGTTCGGTCAAAACGAGTTCGGCCGAACCCGGTGAAGTTCGGTGCGCTCATCTCTAATTTGACACTCCGTTTGGATGTTTGTAAACAGAAAAGCACGTGGTGCTTTTCTGTTTACATTCATCCTTTTGACAGCTCTTGCGTGATTTTCGCGCATGCAACGCAGTAGCGTCCGTGTGGCATGCGTTGTTTTCACGCACCCATTGACTTCAATGGGTGCGTGTTGCGTGAAAAACGCACGATTATAGAACATGTCGTGAGTTTTACGCAACGCACTCACGCTGCGCAAAATTCACGCATCGTCTAAACTGCCCCATAGAGTAATATAGGTGCGTACGACACGCGTGAAAAGCACGCGCGTCGCACGCGCGTATATTACGCTCGTGTAAATGAGGCCTTATACCTCCCTTACATAGGATGTTAATATATTATACATTTTCAATGAAACTGTGCACATTAGCCAGCTCTAAAGTGTGATTGACAGAAAAGGTACTTTCTTGTCATTTGGAATAAGGGAACGTTGGAGTAAGAACTATATTAGTAGTTCAAAATAGAGAAGCTGTCACTGTCAAAAAATGGAATTCGGCACAAGTGTGTTGATAGTGGTGCTGCTATAAGAAATAGCATTTCATTGAATAGCAAGTATGTGTAGGAAACACGGCACCACTGCAGGTTAAATAATTGATAGAACAGCAGTACACACATATGGTTAGTGAGGTAAGTTTTCCACGACTGACAGAACGTTTTGCCCTACACATCATCAAATGATGAAAAGCTCAACTCATTAACCATGTATGTATGGTACTATTCTATGTGGAATTAATTACGGTATTTTATCCACAATGATAAATTAGTAGTTTACCCTACTTAAATATCTGAGTACTAGTTTCCATTCACTTGACTTCAGCAATATACACATAACTGCATGTTCTTAAATAAATAATAGAAATGTAAATTAGAACAAGAGGGATAAGAACAATGGCTTGGACTTCAGATGCTTGGATTGTATCGCGAGTTTAGGTCTTTGTGACCTTCAAGGAGGACATTTCTAAAAATTATACCCATTACAGATTGGCAGAGGACAATAAAAGTTTGTACAGGTTGATCAGTTTATATTGGAACAAGCTTTCTTTCATATTGTGATTAACAGATTTCTGTGCTAAAATTCATAAGTCATGGGCTTCTGTATAATAAAACTATAATACCATTTATCATGTTGTGGTAAATAGTAATATATTTGGAAATTTCTAAGATACTCAAGTAGCACAATAAAATACATTTAGACCCAAAGGGTAAACCATTTTAAGATTTTATTGCATCAATGAACAGAACTTATATACCATTCAGTAGGCAAGGTAAAAATAGTTTTAGACATTTGCTACAGAAGAACATAGGGAGTATCAACATAATTTACTGAGAGGAAAAGAAGGATTCTTAATTCAAGAAATAGAGGTGTACTGCCACGAGGCCTCTGAAAACTGATACTAGTATAGGACCTGCAGAGGATGGTGTAAACCCACTTTGTCACCAAGGGAATTTACCTAGGCCTAAACCGGAGAGCAGAGTCTAAGGGTACCCCAGGCATTCACCCTTTAATTCCTATACAGGGATCTGGACTTCGTTGCTAGAGACCCTAGGTTGCTACCTCCAGACTATTCTCCCTTGCTAACGGCCAACGTAAGCAGGCATAGTATAAAAATGAGTAGACAGTATTCAGGGTCAGTTATAGCAAAATACAGCGCAGTCGGCAAACGGGCACTCATGGTTGGTCGATCAAAAGGTTAGGGCAGACGGCAGAGGTTCGTCATGGGTCACAAGCAAGACGTCAGACCAGGCAAGAATAGTCAAAGGTACAGGCAAAGGTCAATCATAGAAAATCCAACGAAGTATAACATAGGGAATCACTAGATAAGCTAAAATGACCCTAATGACCCTAATTGTTCAGGCAATGGTAGGAAGGGGAAGTACCTTTTTATACTGTGAGAAAGCTGGGTGGCAATTTGGCACGCGCTGGCCCTGTAAGAGTAGGCGAGCGCACTATGAAGTGCAGAAGAAGAGCGGCGGTGATGGAGATCATGTCCAGCCTGGAAAGATGGAAGGACATGGCGGTGGCTAGAAGCCAGAGGATGCTGGAGAGGTAAGTATATGGCGGGGAACAGCGGCCGTTCCATGTACCAGTTGATCCTAAGTCTTACATTGTTGTATCATTTAGTACTAGAAGTAAGGTTCAAGACCTCTGCAAAGTCTTATATGCCGTCATTACTCTTCATCCATTTATTATACAATTGCTAAAGATTTAAAAATGTAATGTACTGTCAAGGGAAGCTTCCAGTTGCAATAAAGCTTATTAATTGTAAAATAAAAACGTATATAATTTTGTAATATAGGCTCTATACTAATTTATAATTTGGTTTGCTGTCATTGAATTGGAATCGTCATTATGTCCTTCTAAATGATGATAATCTGTCCTGTTCATATGTCGATCACACAAGTGCTCATTTCGTTGCAAGAAAGAGAGAACACTGTACTGTAACCTAAGGTGTGACTTAGAGTTCCTTGGCCCAATACAACCCCCCCCCCCTTTACACGAAATTTATAGTACTAGTACCTTTGTATGTGATTAAGGAAGCAATGGGCCAACTCAGATTCCAACTAACAAATATACATGAAACTAAAAATGCACACGGTGAAGTCACTGCACAGGAGCAATTCTTACAGTTATGCAACAGAAATGGATAATGCACACAACACAGGGATAATAAACACTGTAAAGTTATAGTATAGGATAATACATACAGTGATGTCACAAAACAAGATACCAAACACAGTAATGTGTTTGTACAGGTGTAATAATTACAATGATGCCATAATATAGACATAATAAACATTAATATCTCTGCAAAAGGATAATAAATATAATGATGTCACAAAACAGGGGCAATGACCAAAGTGAAGTAAAAGTACAGTAACAATAATCATAGTGATGTCATGCATAGGATGATAAACACAACGATGTCATTGTTTGTGGATAATAGACACTGTGAAGTAACGTAACCCCTTTAGGACGCAGCCTGTTTTGGCCTAGTGGCACAGCCGATTTTTTCAAATCTAACGTGTCAGTTTATGTGGTAATAACTTGGGAATGCTTTTACCTATCCAAGCGATTCTGAGAATGTTTTCTCATGACATGTTGTACTTTATGATAGTGGAAAAATTTGGTCGATAAATTTAATATTTATTAGTGAAAAACACCAAAATTTAGAGATTTGTAAAAATTTGCATTTTTCTAAATTTAAATGTATCTGCTTGTAAAACAGATAATAATACCACACAAAATAGTCACTAGTTAACATTTCCCATATGTGTACTTTATGTTTGCATCATTTTTTGAATGTCCTTTTATTTTTCTAGGACGTTACAAGGCTTAGAACTTTAGTAGTAATTTCTCACATTTTCAAGAAAATTTTAAAAGGCTATTTTTACAGGTACCAGTTTAGTTGTGAAGTGGTTTTGAGGGCCTTATATATTAGAATCCCCCAATAAATCACCCCATTTTAAAAACTGCACCTCTCAAAGTATTCAAAACAGCATTCAGAAAGTTTCTTAACCCTTTAGGCGTTTCACAGGAAATAAAGCAAAGTAGAGGGGAAATTTACAATTTTCATTTTTGTTTTTGCCGAAACTCATTTGTAATAAAAATAAAATTCTGTAACACAGAAGGTTTTACCAGAGAAACGCAACTCAATATTTATTGCCCAGATTCTGCAGTTTTTAGAAATATCCCACATGTGGCGCTAGTGTGCTAATGGACTGAAATACAGGCCTCCGAAGCAAAGGAGCACCTAGTGGATTTTGGGGTCTGCTTTTTTTTAGATTATATTTTAGGCACCATGTCAGGTTTGAAGAGGTCTTGTGGTGCCAAAACAGTGCAAACTCCCCAAAAGTGATCCCATTTTGGAAACTACACCCCTCAAGGAATTTATCTAGGGGTATAGTTAGCATTTTGACCCCGCAGGTATTTTGCTATATTTATTGGAGTAAGTCTGTGAAAATAAAAATCTACTTTTTTTCTGAAAAAAACATAGAAATTTTTAATATTTACAAGGAATAAACAAGAAAATGCACCCCAACATTTGTAAAGCATCTTCTCCCGATTACGGAAATACCCCATATATGGTAATAAACTGCTGTTTGGACCAATAGCAGGACTCAGAAGGGAAGGAGAGCCATTTGGATATTGGAGCGCAGATTTTGCTGGATTGGTTTTCAGTGCCATGTCATGTTTGCAACACAGTGGAAACCTCCCAAAAGTGACATTTGGGAAACTACACCCCTAAAGGAATTTTTCTAGGGGTATGGTGAGCATTTATACCACACAAGTTTTATGTAGAATGTAGTGGAATTAGGCCGTGAAAATGAATATCAACATTTTTGTCCACTAAAATGTTTAATTTTTTCATTTTCACAACGGATAAAGGAGAAAAAGTCGCCCTAAATTTGTAACGCAATATCTCGCGAGTATTACAATACCCCACATGTGGTAGTAATTGATTTTTTTAATAGAAATTAATTAACCTTTGCAGGACTGATCCTTTTTTGCTTTTTTGCTTTTCCATTTTAGTTTTTCACACCTCGCCTTCCAAACGCCATAACTTTTTTATTTTTCCATCAGCGGTGTGAGGGCTTATTTTTTGTGGGAGGGGTTGTAGTTTCTATTGACACCATTTAAAGTACCATATAATGTACTGGGAAACCAAAAATAAAATTCTTTGTGGGGTGAAATTGGAAAAAACTGCGATTCCTCCATTGATTTTTGGGTTTAATTTTTACCGCTTTCACCGAGCGGTAAAAATGACAACTTAACTTTATTCTGCGGGTCAGTACGATTACGGTGATACCAATTTTTTTTATATTTTACTACTTCTACAAAGAAAAAACTATTTGTTAAAAAAAATAATTGTTTTGTATCAACACATTCTGAGAGCCATAACTTTTTTATTTTTTGGTCGATTGAGCGGTGTGAGGGCTTATTTTTGGCGAGACAAGCTGTAGTTTTTATTGGTACAATTTTTTGGTACATACAACGTTTTGATCACTTTTTATTACATTTTATTTAGAGCTTTGGTGACCAAAAAACAGTGATTTTGTAGTTTTATATTCTTTATTTCTTACGGCGTTCAATATGCACTAAAAATGACAGTTTTACTTTATTCTGCGGGGCGATACGATTACTGCGATACCATATGTATATAGTTTTTTTATGTTTTGCAGCGTTTGCACAATAAAATCACTTGTTTATAAAATAATTTTTTTTCTGTGTCACCATATTCCGAGAGCCATAACTTGTGTTTTGCGGGATGGGCTGTAGTTTTTATTGGTACTATTTTGGGGTACATGCAACTTTTTGATCACTTTTTATTCTATATTTTGGGAGGGGTAGTGACGAAAAGATAGTGATTCTGGCATTGTTTTTAGTTTGTTTCTTTTGCGGCGTTCATCATGTGGGAAAAATAACATCATAGTTTTATAGATTGGGTCGTTACGAACGTGGTGATGCCAAATATGTGTACTGTTATTTAATATTTTCATTTTTTTCCTATAATAAGAGACTTATTATAGGAAAAAAAATCTTTTATTTTTACACTTTTGTAAAACATTTTAATTAACTTTTTTTTACTTTTTTCTTTACTTTTTTCACTTCCTTTTTTTACCTGCAGCTCTGATCGCTGCTAGAATACATTACACTACCTAGGTAGTGTAACATATTCCAACTGTCAGTGTGACATCACAGTCACTCTGACAGTAAGTCTACGAGGACCAGCCAGAGGCTGGTCCTTATAGGCTTCCATACATGGCAGACCCGGAGGCGATCGCAATCAAGCCCCGCATTTAACGGGTTAATTGCCGAAATCTGCGGCAATGAGCCACTGATCGGCAACAGTGGAGTGTCAGCTGTCGGGGACAGCTGACCTCCCAGTTCCCGATGCACACTGTCATTGGCACTGTCACCGACATTGTGCATCGGGAACGACACAGGGACTTCCTGTCGGCTCCCGTACCGACGGAAGTGCTGGCGTTGTCATGACGATGACACTCGCAGCGTCAAGCGTCATGACCCAGTCACTTCCTGTACAGAGCGACGGAGGAAGTCTCAATCGGTTCTATAAGGAGGGGGGAAGGCGTGCTGAAGTGATGGGGGTCATCATGATGTCACGCAGGGGGGAGGAGCCAGTGGGTGGCGTGAAAAGGAGAGAAAGGAGAGGGACAGGATGCCATTTAAGAGGGAGTGGAAAGTTATATGCAGGGATCGTTGAGCCAGAGAACGGAAGGCTGCAGGGCTGCACAGCCTGAGTCTGCATGTACAGCTACCCCCTGAAGCTGTGGAATTCATGTAGTCAGTGGAGTACTAAGTTGGATGCATCTTCCCCCAACCGGTGTGGCTACCTAAGGCCGATGTTCCTGGGCTGCAGATAAGTGATACAAACTTGTGACTGTGCTGGCGCATGTGATGTGATTTCAAAAGAAATATTGGAATTGTTAATTACAAAGTAAAGTTGGATAGTGTGTGAAGCAGACAGTGCAAAACGACAAAAGACTAAAATGTGATTATACTAATGCATGGCTTGAAGAAGGTGTCATATTGAGATTCGAGTATATTGTCGTTACTGGACTGGCTGTGCGTTCAGGTGAGGCTATCCCTCAGACCGGCTAAGGGAGGGAGAGGGATACCGTGAAAGGTAGCGGTTAGCACCGTAATGACCCGCAGTGGTGCCCGGAGGTCCGGTTAGTCCATTTGACACTCACGGCGTAACTAGTAGCCGAGAGTGTGACTCTTACTGCTGGTATTCCGCTCAGTAGTGGGTAGCTACCACGGTGACTGGCGGAGATGCTTCCATCGCCACCTTCAGGCCACGTGAGTTCAGGCGCGACCTCTCTAAGGGAGACTCCAGCGGGATCGATGTCCCCACCCTTAGTTCTACTGTCTGTTTCACACTGAAGAAGATTAGTGTCGTTGTATTCAAGTAAACGTTTATTGCAAGAATCCGTGTCGACTCTTCTCTCTTACACCCAAGCAATTGTACCCTTGCAACATTTGGCATAGTCGGCAGGATCCACAGAAGATATAGAGCCATCCAGCAGCAGGTCGCCGGCACCAGCCACGGTCGTGATACCTATGGGGGCCGCCTTGTTGAACATACCGCAATTTGATGGAAAGAAGGTACTAGTAACGGACTGGGCGGAGAGAGTACGTATGACTGTCCGACTGTTCCAAGTTCCCCCGACGCATCAGGCCAGTTTAATTCCTTGGAAGGCGATGCCCGGAAGGCCGTGTTAGTGTTGCCGACAGACCAGCGCAGCACATTGGAAGCTATCGTCAACCGACTAGACTCTCTGTACGGTGTCATCACCTCAGCGGCTGACCTGCGGAAGAAATTTTCCACAAGGGTACAGAAGAACGGGGAATCACTCCAGCAATTCGCAGTGGGGATACAAGGCATGTGGAGTCGATTGATGAAAAAGGATCCGGCTGGCTATGCAGCATTACCCGATTCAGACAGAATAGTATGGGACCAATTCATTTCCGGCCTAGACAGTCGTACTCTTTGAAGAGCTCTGCGCGACTTTGGAAGAGCCACGCCTGCGGCCATGATGGAAGAAGTGATGAAGGAACCTCTCAAAATACAGCGGGAGGAATTGGGGGAAGCTAATGTGGCCACACAGTGTGTGGGTGCTCCAGAAACTACTCCAAGCGTAGCAGAATGACCAGGGGCAGCGTTCCAAGACTTGGCCGAGATGTACGAGAAGCTATACGGGAGTTGAAGACTGAGATAGCCGAGTTGCGAATCAGCGCCGACAGCCCGAATCAACCCTCTCGACCACCCCGCCAAGCGCAAGGGGGACCGCGACGCTGTTGGTGGTGTGACCAGCCGGTTCACTTTGCTAGAGAATGCAGAGCAGAGCGTTATCCTAGATGCGAACCACCTGCTTTAAACTAGAGTTACCCGCCGCTGAGGGCCAAGCCGACGGCAGACCACCAACAGGCTTACAAGGGAATAGAGAACTATTGATGGGACAATGTCCAGTAGTGACTGCCACAATCAGCGGGGTGCAAGTCCCATGCCTAATTGACCCTGGGTCCGAGGTCACTACCATGACCTATCAATTCTTCCACGAACATTTTCAAAGCCAGAAGAGTTTAGAAGCTCCCTGGCAAGAGTTGACCGCGGCAAATAGCCTGCCGATTCCCATTGCCGGAGTTACCTGGCTAGAGCTAGAAGTATTCAAGCATAAGTTCCCCAGGGCTGTCATGATAGTGGTGCATAATTGTGCGCGGCCAGGTGTACCGGTCATCATTGGGATGAATGTGTTACAAGAAATGCATGGCTTAATGTTTAACGAAGTGGGGGTAGACTATTGGGACCAATTGCCCAACGATCAGACAGCCCGACAAACTTTACACCATGTCCATCAAATCTGTCAGCGACAGGAGGGGTGGAGAGCCCTGTCAGGGAGAGTAGGAATGGTGGGAACTTCAAGTAAAGTACCACCTCAACAAGAAATTGTCATTCTGCTTGCTGTTGGAACTCACCATCGCTTGAAAGGAGCCATGATCGTGGTAGAACCTTTGAGCCGGGGCGGGAATGCAGGTCCCTTGATGGTAGGACAAACCGTGTGTCGAGTGACAGGAGGTATGGCTACCGTTAGAGTGATGAATCCCACAAAAGAAGCCATTGAAGTTCCGCCAGGTGTGCTGCTGGCCGGTGTGGAATTGATCCAGTAAGAAGACATTACCGACTCGACGGTCCCAATGATACCTGAAAGTATATCACCAGAAGGAGGCGGCACGGACACCTCCAACCAAGAATTTACCGCGTTACTGTGGCAACAGTTAGAATTGGAGGGAGTTGCACCGGACACCGAGTCAGAGGAACAACTGAAATCTCTCATATGGCAATTCAGTTGGGTGTTCGCTCAACATGAGGAGGATTATGGGTGCACCGCCACCATAGAGCATGGCATTCACACCGGAGACGCCCCATCCATTAGAGAACGGTATCGTAATATACCATCGGCCTTACAGCTGGAAGTGAAGGGGCTCCTGCGGAAAATGCTGGACGGCCATGTGATACGGGAGAATCAGAGTCCCTGGGCTGCTCCAATAGTGTTGGTGCGAAAGAAAGATGGCTCACTCCGGTTCTGTGTGGATTATAGGAAACTTAATGCGTGTACCCACCGGGACGCATACCCATGAAGGAGGAAGATAAAGAGAAGACAGCGTTCATCACGCCTTCTGGGCTATTCGAGTTTAACCGAATGCCTTTCGGTCTAACAAATGCTCCAAGCACATTCCAACATCTCTTGGAACACTGTCTGGGGGATCTAAATTACGAATCCATACTGATCTACTTAGATGATATTGTAAATTTTTCAAAAACTTTCTCCACGCACCTATAACATCTACAAACTGTTCTAGGGTGGCTGGGCAAGTACGGACTCAAGCTGAAACCTAGCAAGTGTCGACTGATGCGACAACAAATCAAGTATCTCGGTCATCTAGTTAACGCAACTGGAATTGCTCCAGACCCCGATAAAATTAAAGCAGTGAAAGAATTGCCGGTGCCACGTAACACGACGGAGGTGAGGGCATACCTGGGATTTGTCCGGTACTACCGGAGGTACATCCGAGATTTCGCTAGAATAGCAGCTCGCTGAACCAACTCCTATGTGGGCAACCCACGCAGAGAAAAGGGTCTCGGAGCTGTAGCGTCACGGAACAGTGGCAGGATCCACAACAGGTGGAATTCGAAGAACTGAAAAAACGGCTACTGACAGCTCCTATTCTGGCATTTGCAGATTATGGACAACCATTCCGGCTGTACACGGATGGCAGTCTCCAAGGGCTGGAGGCCATACTGGCTCAACAACAAGGAGGTATAGAATGGGTTGGAGTCTGTGGCCCTCAGAGCGTAATCCCAGTAATTATAGCTCCTTCTGATTAGATCTCCTTGCCATTGTGTGGGCAGTCACCGAGAGATTTGCGGAGTACTTGGCGGGATGTCGAGTGGACATTTACACAGATAACAACCCGTTGGCCTACCTTGGGACTGCCAAATTGGTAGCAATCGAACAATAATGGGTGGCGAGACTGGCCCGATTTGATTACACTATCCATTACAAGCCTGGCAAGAATCACACCAACGCAGATGCACTCTCCTGACAACCGTGCGAAGCCCCTCAGGTAGAAGTGGATGTGGAGCAGGAGGCAGTGGAGATTCCTCCACTGAGGGTTTCTCACCCGAAAAATAAAGGCCTAGATAACACCATGACACTTTAGTGTCCAGTATGCTGCTGGAAATGTATGACAAAGTCGAGTGGAATGAACGCCAACAACGGGATGCAGATATCCATATAGCCACCGGATGTGTGTTGCAAAGTAGAAGGCCGTCAGCAGTGGAACGGAATCGACTTTCCCCACGAGCTAAGGCTTTGTCACATCAGTTAGAACGGTTAAACTATACAGATGGGCTGCTATATCGGTGAGTGTGGGTTCCGCGAGAGCACAGGGACCAGTGGCAACTGATATTACCAAAGTTAGATGTGGAACCAGTGTGTCGATGGATGCACGAGAAAGGAGGGCACTTTGCAGTGGAAAAGACTCTGTAGCCAAGAATGATATGAAGAGAAGTATCGCACCGAGTCCGTGCCGAGACGGGAAGAACAGCACCAAGTCTTTCTCCCGGGAGATCGGGTGTTGGTACGGAATCGAAGAACAGCGCGGGGAAGTAAATTAGAGCCTCGCTGGGAAAGGCGACCGTATTTGGTAATGAGGTGCTTAAACCCTGAATTGCCGGTTTACAAAGTCCGACCAGAAGATGAAGACGAACAAAGCAGGAATCTACATAGGAACCTGTTGCGACCCTGCACCTTTCCAGCACAGGAAGTCGTTTCCTTACCCAGGCAGGAAACATAAAAGGAACCCCAACCAGCAGGAATCAAGGATGGTTGGTGGGTAGTGTACCCCCCGAACAGCACTAGTAGGACAGTGGATCTGTTCTCTAGAGATTTGACAGGACCTGGAGATTCGAATGCTCTGGTCGAGAATTCCGACTCCGATTCCGTACCGACGGAAGTGCTGGTGTTGTCATGATGATGACACTCGCAGTTTCAAGCGTCATGACCCAGTCACTTCCTGTACAGAGCGACGGAGGAAGTCTCCGTCGGCTCTGGAAGGAGGGGGGAATGCGTGCCGAAGTGATGGGAGTCGTCATGACGTCACAAAGGGGGGAGGAGCCAGTGGGTGGCACGAAAAGGAGAGAGAGGAGAGGGACAGGACCCCATTTAAGAGGGAGAGGAAAGTTATATGCAGGGATCGTTGAGCCGGAGAACGGAAAGCTGCGGGGCTGCACAGCCTGAGTCTGCATGTACAGCAACCCCTGAAGCTGTGGAATTCGTGTAGTCAGTGGAGTACTGACTTGGATGCATGTTCCCTCACCCCGTGTGGCTACCTTAGGCCGATGTCCCTGGGCTGCAGATAAGTGATACGAACTTGTGACTGTGCTGGCGCATGTGATGTGATTTCAAAAGAAATATTGGAATTGTTAATTACAAAGTAAAGTTGGATAGTGTGTGAAGCAGACAGTGCAAAACGACAAAAGACTAAACTGTGATTATACTAATGCATGGCTTGAAGAAGGTGTCATATTGAGATTCGAGTATATTGTCGTTACTGGACTGGTTGCATGTTCAGGTGCGGCTATAGTAGGGCCCACCGGCTGAGGGAGGGAGAGGGATACCGTGAAAGGTAGCGGTTAGCACCGTAATGACCCGCGTTGGCGCTCGGAGGTCCGGTTAGTCCATTTGACACTCACAGCATAACCAGTAGCCGAGAGAGTGACTCTTACTGCTAGTATTCCGCTCAGTAGTGGGTAGCTACCACGGTGACTGGCGTAGACGCTTCCATCGCCACCTACGGGCAACGTGAGTTCAGGCGCGACCTCTCCCAGGGGCACTCCAGCGGGATCGATTTCCCCACCCTTAGTTCTACTGTCTGTTTCACACTGAAGAGGATTAGTGTCGTTGTATTCAAGTAAACGTTAATTGCAAGAATCCGTGTCGACTCTTCTCTCTTACACCCAAGCAATTGTACCCTTGCAACAACCCAGCATCAAACTACTAGGAAAATGCACACGTTGATGTCACAGGAGATAATTAATGCAGTGGTGATATCACAGCAAAGGGGGTAATAAACACAGTAATAAAGCTGAAGGACTGTAATGGCCGCGGTCGCGGACCGCCGCCTCCCCTTACCTGCTGACGGCCGCGACCGCAGACCTTGCTCCTCTGGCCGACATCTCCTTCCCCAGAGACATCAGCGCATCCGGACGCTCTGTCCTGCAATGTCTGCGAATGTAATTAATTAATTATTTCCCAGATCACCCTGGACTATAAAAATTGCCCTGCCCTTTCACTCCTTGCATGAGCATTGTTGTTGTCTACCCATGTTCATATTGCAAATGGTCCCTTAGTGTAATCCTGCTCCCAGTGTTTCCGTGCTCTGCTACCTGTTTTCTGTATCCCGTGCTGTGTTTTGTTCCTGAGCCTTTCTAGTGCTGGAGTCGTGTTGTGCCGACTTCTGTTATACACCACGTCTGGTGTCATCTGCCACTCCTGGTATCATCCGCCACACCTGGTGCTACCTGCCACACCTCCTGTTATACACCGTGTCTAATGTCATCTGCCACTCCTGGTATCAAACGCCACGTCTGGCGCTACCTGCCCCATCTAGCCCCATCCGTGCTAAAGCCTCTGCCGCTGTCTGGACTATCTCTGGTACCCTTGTTCTATGAACTTTTGTATAGACTTTGCATAGACTGTGACTTGGCCAACTGCCTCTCCGCTATGGCAGAGCGGCCTAGTGGGTCCACATACCCCTAGTTTAGGGGTCTCAATCACGCGGACCGCGGGCCGCATGCGGCCCCTGAGGCTGTTATCTGCGGCCCGTGGGACACAGAGCCGCTAGTATAGGCTCTGCTCCGAGACTCTGGAATTCCCTGACATCGCTGTCCATATATGGACAGTGTGTCAGGGTCTTCCCCAGAGCGGAGTCCCGGGCAAAGCGCTAGTATCGGCTCTACTCCAGGACTTTGTGGAATTCCCTGACATTGGTGTCCATGTTTGGACACACGATGTCTGGGGCTTCCCCAGAGCCGGAGTCCCGTGCAGAGCGCTAGTATAGGCTCTGCTCCGGGACTCTGTGGAATTCCCTGACATCGCTGTCCATATATGGACAGTGTGTCAGAGTTTTACCCAGAGCGGAGTCCTGGGCAGAGCGCTAGTGTAGGCTCTGCTCTGGGACTCTGTGGAATTCCCTGACATCACTGTCCATATATGGACAGTGTGTCAGGGTCTTCCCCAGAGCGGAGACCCGGGCAGAGCGCTAGTATCGGCTCTGGTCCGGTACTCTGTGGAATTCCCTGACATCGGTGTCCATGTTTGGACACATGATGTCTGGGGCTTCCCCAGAGCCAGAGTCCCGGGCAGAGCGCTAGTATAGGCTCTGCTCTGGGACTCTGGGGAAGCCTCTGACATCGCTGTCCATACATCGACAATGATGTCAGGGGCTTCCCCAGAGCAGGAGTCCCAGTGATGTCAGGAGCACAGCTGGAGTCCCAGGAAGAGCCTACTAGCGCTCTGTCTGGGACTCCAGCTCTGGGGTTGCCCCTGACATCTCTCTCTGCCCATATATGGACAGTGATGTCAGGAGCAGAGCTGGAATCCCAGGCAGAGTGCTAGAAGCGGCTCTGCTCCGGGACTCCAGCTCTGGGCAAGCCCCTGACATCACTGTCCATATATGGACACTGATGTTAATATCTTCCCCAGAGTTCCAGCGCAGAGCCTATACTAGTGCTCTGCTCCAGGACTCTGGGGTTGCCCCTGATATCACATTCTGGTCTAGGAGGATTCCCTGACGTCACTGTGTATGGACAGTGACATCAGGGGCTCTAACAGTAGAGGAATCCCCAGCCAAAGCATCGACAATGCTCTGGCTGGGGATTCCACTCCTAGAGGGAGCCCCAATGGAGCTATCTACTTGGGGTATGTGTGGCATTATCTGCAGAGGGCACTGTGGTAGCATTTGTGGAGGGCACTGTGGCAGCATCTGCGGAGGGCACTGTGGTAGCATCTGCGGAGGGCACTGTGGCAGCTTCTGCAGAGGGCACTGTGGCAGCTTCTGCAGAGGGCACTGTGGCAGCATCTGCGGAGGGCACTGTGGCAGCATCTACAGAGGGCACTGTGGCAGCATCTACACCCGCCCCCCGCAGTGAGAAAGATCTTGAACGGAGCAGCGGTCTGTTGCTCTGTTAAATGTCTATGGAGCTTACATAAGCAGTCTAGTGCTGCACTCGACCGCCACTCTATTCAAAGATATCCTCACTGCAGTAATTTTCTGCAGCAAAAAGCGCAACATCTTCTGTTTGTTGCGGGTTTTACCTCCCCATTGAATTCAATGGGTAAAACCCGCAACAGAAAAGCAGAGATTACGCAAATACAATTGACAAGCTGCGGATTAAAAAACTGCACCGCTAGTCAATTTCGGAGTATTTTTTCCGCATATCATTTACACAGCATGTGGATGAGATTTGTTCAGATCTCATCCACTCTACTGCTACTGTATTATGCTGCTGATTTTCCGCAATGAAATACGTTGCAAAAAATCTGTATTTATGCTACGTGTGAACTTACCCTTAAAATCAGCAATGTGCAGTGACACTTGTTCTGAATATACAGTTTAGCCAGAACACGTGAATTCAATTATCTTGAAGCATTGCTGAGGTCAGCATTTCCTGTCACATGGGGGTTAAACATATTTCCAAACAAATGTTCTATTTCCTTGTAACTAAATTGAAGTTGATGAGTCGATATACTGTAGTTTAAAAACTGACTTTTTTTATCTATCAATGAGAACAGAAACAGAGATGGAGAGTAAAATAAGAATTCGCACATGAGTTCAAGCTACACTCTGAGCTGCTTTCTGAGTTCTTGCACTGAAGAGTGGGTTTACCTGTCGGTTTGACCATAGAACTGAAATTAATAAAATACATAATTTTTCCTAACGAAAAAAGTAAAAAAGGAAATGGGGGAATTTATCAACCTTTCTACGTCAATTTTCTGGCGTAGAAAAGCTTAAAAAAGGCCCAAATGTTGCAATTCACATTAAAAAATTGTGCCTTTTGGGTCTTTTGCTTCACCTTTGCCACTTCTTTTTTTTCTTTTTTTAAAAAGACCATAGTTAACAAAAAAGGGCCGGCCCATCACAGCTTGATAAATGTATAATAATTTACGCTAGAAAACTGGTGTAAATTATAGCGGTAATCTACGCCAGCTCCTATCTACCATAGATATAACTCTGTGGGGTGTAACAAAGTAGAAACCGTGCCGAGCTCTGTACCTTACTCCTCTCCTGATTGTAATACCCCCTATCTGTAAAGGATCTGCCAGGCACAGCTTCGGGGGTTAACGCCCATAGATAATCAGTCTGCACCTGCTTCTATGTCTGTGAGACTGACTCCATCTTCCACCACTCAGGGTGGCAGGCTTAGGAGTGGGAGAACCTATCACAGCCTGGCCAGATGGAGCTAGCTCCCGCCCTCTGTCTATTTATACCTGCCTTTCCTGTTCCTCCTTTGCTTGTGATTCTTCTCATTTGGTTTCCTGGCCCTGCCGCAGCTTCTTGTACCATTGTCCTTGCTTCATATTGACCCCGACTTGCTGACTACACTCCTGCTCTGCGTTTGGTACCTCGTACACTCCTGGTTTGACTCGGCTTGTTTACTACTCTTCTGCTCTGCGTTTGGCACCTCGTACTCTCCTGGTTTGACTCGGCTTGTTCACTTCTCTTGTTGCTCACGGTGTTGCCGTGGGCAACTGCCCCTTTCTCCCCCTAGCTCTGTGTACCCTTGTCTGTTTGTCTGTCGTGCACTTATTGAGCGTAGGGACCGTCGCCCAGTTGTACCCCGTCGCCTAGGGCGGTTCGTTACAAGTAGGCAGGGACTGAGTGGTGGGTAGATTAGGGCTCACTTGTCTGTCTCCCCACCCCCGTCATTACATAATCACAAGCCCATACCTAGTCTACCCTGGTCCCTGACACCACTATGGACCCCCTTGAGACCCTGGCTCAGCAAATGCAGGGTCTCTCCCTACAGGTCCAGGCCCTGGCTCAGAGGGTCAACCAGCCTGATGCTACCATGGTAGTCCCCCTCACCTCACCTCTTGAACCCCACCTCAAGTTGCCTGACCGGTTCTCAGGGGACCGGAAGACTTTTCTCTCCTTTCGGGAGAGTTGTAGGCTCTATTTTCGTTTAAAGCCCGACTCCTCAGGTTCTGAGAGCCAGCGGGTGGGTATAATTATGTCCCGGCTCCAGGAAGGGCCCCAAGAATGGGCCTTCTCCTTGGCTCCTGACGCCCCTGAACTTTCCTCCGTTGATCTTTTCTTTTCTGCTCTCGGACTCATCTATGACGAGACTGACAAGACTGCTGAGAGTCAGCTGGTGACCTTACGTCAGGGTAAGAGACCTGTTGAGGAGTATTGCTCTGACTTTAGGAAGTGGTGCGTAGCTTCTCGGTGGAATGACCCTGCCTTAAGGTGCCAGTTTAGGTTGGGTCTGTCGAACGCCCTGAAAGATCTGCTAGTTAGTTATCCCTCTTCTGACTCCCTAGACCAGGTAATGGCTTTAGCGGTACGACTTGACCGACGTCTGAGGGAACGACGACTTGAACGTCTTGATGTTTTCTCCTCTGACTCCCCCATGATGCCTCCCGAGGTTCCGTTGCTTCGTTCCTCCCCGGAAGACTCGGAGGTACCTATGCAACTCGGGGCGTCCATGTCCCCCCAACAATGTAGAGATTTCCGCAGGAAGAATGGTCTCTGCTTCTACTGTGGGGATGACAAGCATCAAGTGAACAACTGTCATAAGCGTAAGAATGCAGCCGGAGAACTTCCGCGCCTAAGTGATCATTGGGGAGGTCACTTGGGTGCACAGGTATTTCCTGTAAATATGAAACGTAATAAAATCTTGCTTCCATTTCAGGTCTCTTTTGGTGGTAGGTCTGCTACCGGCAGTGCCTTCGTGGATTCAGGGTCTTCTGCTAATATCATGTCTGTGGAATTTGCTATGTCTCTAGCTATGCCTTTGATTGATTTGCTTAAACCTGTCCCGGTAGTGGGTATCGACTCCACTCCTCTTGCTAATGGTTATTTTACACAGCATACCCCAGTTTTTGAACTCCTTGTTGGCTCCATGCATTTGGAGCAGTGCTCTGTACTGTTAATGCAGGGATTATCGTCCGATTTGGTTTTAGGCCTTCCCTGGTTGCAGTTGCATAATCCCACGTTTGACTGGAATTCTGGGGACCTTACCAAGTGGGGTAATGAATGCTTGACGTCATGTTTTTCTGTTAATTCTATTTCTCCCCCTGAGGTGGTGAACACGCTACCTGAGTTTGTTCAGGACTTCGCCGATGTTTTCTCTAAGGAGGCCTCCGAAGTGTTACCTCCTCATAGAGAATATGATTGTGCAATCAATTTGGTACCAGGAGCTAAGCTCCCTAAGGGTAGGATATTTAATCTCTCTTGTCCCGAACGTGAAGCCATGAGAGAGTATATCCAGGAATGCCTGGCCAAGGGTTACATTCGCCCCTCTACTTCTCCGGTAGGTGCTGGCTTCTTCTTCGTAGGGAAGAAGCATTGTGGTCTTAGGCCATGCATTGACTACCGAAGCTTGAATAAGGTCACTGTAAGGAACCAGTATCCCCTTCCTCTGATTCCTGATCTCTTTAATCAGGTTCAGGGGGCCCAATGGTTCTCTAAGTTTGATCTACGGGGGGCGTATAACCTTATCCGCATCAAAGAGGGGGGTGAGTGGAAGACTGCGTTTAACACGCCCGAAGGTCATTTCGAATACCTCGTCATGCCCTTTGGGTTGTGTAATGCTCCCGTGGTCTTCCAGAATTTCATAAATTAGATTTTAAGAGACTACCTGGGGTTATTTCTTGTAGTGTACCTTGATGACATACTTGTGTTTTCCAAGGACAGGTCCTCCCACATTGAGCATGTCAGGAAGGTGCTCCAGGTCCTTCGAGAAAACAAACTGTTTGCAAAGACCGAAAAATGTGTGTTTGGAGTGCAGGAGATACCATTTTTGGGCCAAATCCTCACTCCTCAGGAATTCCGCATGGACCCCGCCAAGGTCCAGGCTGTGGCGGAATGGGTCCAACCTGCCTCCCTGAAGGCGTTACAGTGCTTCCTAGGGTTCGCTAATTATTACAGGAGGTTTATTGCTAACTTCTCGGTCATCGCTAAGCCTCTTACGGATCTCACTCGCAAAGATGCTGATCTCCTCCACTGGCCTCCTGAGGCTGTCCAGGCTTTTGAGGTCCTTAAGAAGTGCTTTATCTCGGCCCCGGTGCTGGTTCAGCCCAACCAAATGGAGCCATTTATCGTGGAGGTTGACGCGTCCGAGGTGGGAGTGGGGGCTGTCTTGTCCCAGGGTACCAGGTCCCTCACCCATCTCCGTCCCTGTGCCTACTTCTGCAGGAAGTTTTCACCCACTGAGAGTAACTATGATATTGGCAACCGCGAACTCTTAGCCATTTAATGGGCATTTGAAGAGTGGCGCCACTTCCTGGAGGGGGCTAGGCACCAGGTAACGGTCCTTACCGACCACAAGCTTCTGGTTTTCCTAGAATCTGCCCGGAGGCTAAACCCGAGACAAGCTCGTTGGGCGTTATTTTTTACCAGATTCAACTTTGTGGTTACCTATAGGGCTGGGTCTAAAAATGTTAAGGCTGATGCACTGTCACGTAGCTTCATGGCCAGCCCTCCTTCGGAGGAAGATCCTGCTTGTATTTTGCCTCCAGGTATAATCATTTCCGCTATTGATTCTGATTTAGTCTCTGAAATTGCGGCTGATCAAGGTTCAGCTCCCGGGAGCCTTCCTTAGAACAAGCTGTTTGTTCCCCTGCAATTCCGGCTAAGGGTACTTAGGGAAAATCATGACTCTGCACTATCTGGCCATCCAGGCATCCTGGGTACCAAGCACCTCATTGCCAGAAACTATTGGTGGCCTGGGTTGCCTAAAGACGTTAAGGCCTACGTCGCCACTTGTGAGGTTTGTGCTAGGTCCAAGACTCCCAGGTCCCGACCAGCGGGCTTACTATGTTCTTTGCCCATTCCCCAGAGACCTTGGACCCATATCTCCATGGATTTTATCACCGATTTGCCTCCATCTCAAGGCAAGTCGGTGGTGTGGGTTGTAGTAGATCGCTTCAGTAAGATGTGCCACTTTGTGCCCCTCAAAAAACTACCCAATGCTAAGACGTTAGCTACCTTGTTTGTCAAACACATCCTGCGTCTCCATGGGGTCCCTGTCAATATTGTTTCTGATAGAGGGGTACAATTAGTTTCATTGTTTTGGAGAGCCTTCTGTAAAAAGTTGGAGATTGATCTGTCCTTCTCCTCTGCCTTCCATCCTGAAACTAATGGCCAAACTGAGAGGACTAATCAATCTCTAGAACAATATTTAAGGTGTTTTATCTCTGACTGTCAATATGATTGGGTCTCATTCATTCCCCTCGCCGAATTTTCCCTTAATAAACGGGTCAGTAACTCGTCAGGGGTCTCCCCCTTTTTCTGTAATTTTGGGTTTAATCCACGGTTCTCTTCCGTATCACCTGGTAGTTCCAACAATCCCGAGGTAGAGGTCGTTCATCGAGAACTGTGCACAGTCTGGGCTCAGGTTCAGAAGAACCTAGAGGCGTCCCAGAGCATACAAAAAACTCAGGCAGATAGAAAACGTTCTGCTAACCCCTTGTTTATGGTCGGGGATCTGGTGTGGCTATCGTCTAAAAATTTGCGCCTTAAGGTCCCGTCCAAGAAGTTTGCTCCCCGGTTTATAGGGCCGTACAAGGTCATTGAAGTCCTCAATCCTGTCTGCTTCCGACTGGAGTTGCCTCCATCTTTTCGAGTACACGACGTGTTCCATGCCTCCCTCCTTAAACGCTGCTCCCCGTCCTTGGCTCCCTCGAGGAAGGTCCCTGTTCTCACCCCTGTGGGGGCAGAATTCGAGGTGGCCAAGATTGTGGACAGCAGGATGGTCCAAGGCTCCCTCCAGTACCTGGTCCATTGGAGAGGATACGGGCCTGAGGAGAGGACTTGGGTACCTGCTCGGGATGTTCACGCTGGGATATTGGTCAGGAGGTTTCACCTTCGTTTCCCCAGTAAACCAGGTCCACTTAGAAAGGGTCGGGTGGCCCCTCATAAAAGGGGGGGGTACTGTAAAGGATCTGCCAGGCACAGCTTTGGGGGTTAACGCCAATAGATAATCAGTCTGCACCTGCTTCTATGTCTGTGAGACTGACTCCATCTTCCACCACTCAGGGTGGCAGGCTTAGGAGTGGGAGAACCTATCGCAGCCTGGTCAGACGGAGCTAGCTCCCGCCCTCTGTCTATTTATACCTGCCTTTCCTGTTCCTCCTTTGCTTGTGATTCTTCTCGTTTGGTTTCCTGGCCCTGCTGCAGCTTCTTGTACCATTGTCCTTGCTTCATATTGACCCCGGCTTGCTGACTACTCTCCTGCTCTGCGTTTGGTACCTCGTACACTCCTGGTTTGACTCGGCTTGTTTACTACTCTTCTGCTCTGCGTTTGGCACCTCGTACTCTCCTTGTTTGACTCGGCTTGTTCACTTCTCTTGTTGCTCACGGTGTTGCCGTGGGCAACTGCCCCTTTCTCCCACTAGCTCTGTGTACCCTTGTCTGTTTGTCTGTCGTGCACTTATTGAGCGTAGGGACCGTCGCCCAGTTGTACCCCGTCGCCTAGGGCGGGTCGTTGCAAGTAGGCAGGGACTGAGTTGTGGGTAGATTAGGGCTCACTTGTCTGTCTCCCCACCCCCGTCATCAGACAATAAAAAAATAATAAAAAAAGTATATTCACATCACCGCTCCTCTTCTCTCCTCCAGATCCCCTCAGGCTCTCAATACTGGTTGTGGCTGATAGAACGTACTGACCGTGGGCAGCATCAGAACATTTTATGTTATGCAGCACTGATGACATTGAGTGCTGCGTCGCATATAAGGCCCTGATGGAACTCGGCGTTGGAACCTTGTATAAGCTGCAGCATATTGAGCAGACCTGGGGAGGATTAGCCAAGAGGAACAGTGAGCATCCATTTTTTTTATTTTATGAGCGACAAGGTGGGGAAATGAATGGCGCACGGCCGCGGTTGTTGCACCACAGTTGTGGATCATAGCCAGCGGAAAGATGCAACATAATAATTAATTAAGAGGCACGTGCCTCATAATAAATCTGTTGCATCTTTCTGCAGCAGAACAGATAGCTAAGACTGGCGTATAAAACGCCAGCCTTAGTAAATCTACCCCAATGTCTTTTTGTAACCGGCAGAGTTTGTAAAGGAGAGAAATTCACAGAAAATTTACCCATGTCCACTCCATGACCTCTATGTCAGTTCTACAGGGACAGCTAAATCAGTGCTTTAGTACACGAAGCGTGCAAACTGTAGCATAGATCTGAGCTTCCTGGACATATGTCTTGGGGAGGAATTGGAGATTGTGCGTTCAAATGGGAATCATCAGGTTCTAAATAGAGTTATGCTTTAAAATTGATGACCAGAATATTGTAAAATATAGTATTGATGTTTGTTACTGTCTTTAGAGATATTACAATAGCATTACAGTTGCTTAGGCAAGAGGAGATCTTGAAGGTCTTTGACAGGACGATCCAATGCAAGCTGTAATTAGTTTATTACTTTACATTCGCCTCTCCTCAATTTTATTTATTTTTCCAGTACATCCCTCATGACAGCACTACAGGAGGTTGCCCTATTGACCTCTGTAGGGACAGGAAGACAGAGAGGTTAAAAGGCCCCTCCCACCACCCACTTGCCAGTGTTCTTCCTGTCCCTACAGGGTCAGGAGCAGAGAGACGTCGCTCCTGTGTTGCTGCAGGAAAAAACTCGGGCAGGGGGCAAGATCGGGGGGTCCGTGCACTCCCCCTTCTCTTCCCCCTAAAGCCTAGGCTAACACCCCTCGAACGAGAGGTCTCTTAGCTCCCACCCTAAGACACCTACCGGAGGAATCCTAGGCAGGGTTCGGGTAGTGTGTGGGGGTTGGGGATTCCCAAGCAGGCTTCGGCCTGGCCGCGTGACCAGGCGGGGACCGGCAGCTCCATAAGTTTGGACGCACCGGCAGGGATCCTCGCTGCGCCGCATAGCAAGCCTCAGTCGCCGGCTATGGCGGCTGCACTCCAACGAATAGCCGACCAGAAATGACGTCGGGCTACTTCCGGTCCACGGCCATCTTGGAAGGCGGGAAATTCAAAACGCCCGCATTTAAAGGGACACGCACAGGTATGTAGTTAGAGCTGATAACTCTAACTTGGATTATTTTTGTGGATTGCATATTGCATTGCCTGTTACCTGTCGCGGTATGGAACTTCCTCGTCCTGACGGAACTCCAGATATGTCCCAGGGTCACATGAGTCTCACCCTTGGGGTAAGGGTTATGACTCCTTATGTATGCACACAATACTTTACCTACCTTCTGTTTTCTCTAGGATAAAGATTCCTCTCAGAGACAAACTGATAAAAAGAAGGTTAAAAAATGTGCGACTTGTGCAAAAAAATTGCCAGAGTCACATAGGAAACAATTGTGTCAGGATTGTATTGCAAAAATACTAAAAGAGGAACAACCAACGTTCATGTCTGAACTTAGGTCTATGATTCGTGAAGAAGTGAGTCAGTCAGTAGCCTCCCTCGCCCCTCCTCAAGAAACTTCCTCTCACTCCCGGGCAAAAAGACCATGGATGGAAGTGGATCAAAAATATTGTCCTCCTTCTCAGGGGTCTGACTCTGAGCAGGAGTGCTATTACCTATCGGAGGGTGAGTTAGAAGAAGGAGAGGAACTCTTGCCTTCAACTTCTTCCACTCAAGAGAAAAAAAATGTCTTCTCTTCCGAGATGTCTGATACATTAATTCAGGCAATACGGGAAACAATGGATATTCCCGAAGAAGACCAACCACATACAATCCAGGATGAGATGTTTGGAGGTCTAACCGAAAAGAAAACGAAGGTTTTTCCGGTAAACGAAAATCTCAAAAGAATGGTGGCAACTGAATGGGAAGATTCAGAAAAAAGGCTCTTCATTTCAAGAGATTTTAAAAACAGACTTCTCTTTGATCCAGAAGACACTAAACCTTGGGATGAGATCCCAAAAGTAGATGTCCCAGTAGCCAGGGTTGCTAAAAAAACCGCAATCCCATTTCAAGATTCCTCGCAGTTGAAGGACGCCATGGACCGAAAGGCAGACAGGCTACTGAAAAGAGCGTGAGAATCTTCCTCTGCTTTGATCTCGACTAATATCGCGGCCACATCAGTAGCAAGAGCAATGTTTATATGGTTAAACCAGCTGGAGACCCATTTGATGATGAAGACATCACGACAAGATCTATTAGAATCTCTACCCTTACTAAAGATGGCAACCGGATTCTTGGTAGACGCCTCAGCGGAATCTATTAGATTTGCTGCCAGGAATGGGGCACTCTCAAATGCTGCTAGAAGAGCATTATGGCTCAAAATGTGGTCAGGAAATACTAAGTCCAAAAACAAATTATGTTCTATCCCGTTTACAGGGTCTCTGATGTTCGGTCCTCTCCTGGACAACATGCTGGAGAATGCAGCAGATAGAAAAAAGGGGTTTCCTGAAGAGAATCCAAAAAAACCCCCTCAGTTTGGGAGGTTTTGCCAACAGAGGGATCCTACCTTACAGAACTACAGCGGGAAAGGGAAGTCCGGTCGCTGGAGTTACCCCAAAGGAAGAAGGGGTCGAGGATATCTCCTTAACCCCAATAATTAATTTCAGCCCTCAAAGCAATGACGCCAAGAGCGTAGGAGGAAGACTCCTACAATTTTATCCCAAATGGTCGAGAATAACCCAGAACCCCTGGGTTCTAAAGATCATAGAAGAAGGGTACAAAATAGAATTTTCCTCCATTCCTCCAGAGAAATTTCTAATAACCCAGTACCAAGCAAAAGACCTTTATCAGATCCTTATCCGGGACGTCCAGGAACTACTCAAATTGAGGGCCATTTCTCCAGTTCCACACAACGAAAAATGCAAAGGCCACTATTAAAAAATCTTCTTAGTCAAAAAACCAAACGGTTCCTACAGGACAATAATCAACCTGAAGGTCCTAAACAAGTGGGTGAAATATCGAAAATTCAAGATGGAGTCTATCCGATCGACTATTCCTCTAATAAGGGAAGAAGCGTCAATGTGTACGATCGATTTAAAGGATGCGTATTATCACGTTCCTATCCACCCCGCTTACCAGAGATTCCTCAGATTCGCAATTCAGGACGGTCCTTCCATTCTCCACTTCCAGTTTGTCTGCCTCCCTTTCGGCATTTCCTCCGTCCCCAGAATTTTTACTAAAATTATGGCAGAGATCATGGCATTTGTAAGACGTCAGGGCATAGTAATTATCCCATATCTAGACGACTTCTTGTTGACGGCAGATACTCCGTCTATCTTAGACAGTCATCGGTCACAGGTTCTTTCCCTACTACAGGAATTGGGATGGATAATCAACTTTCAGAAGTCAAGTCTTCCTCCCCAAAAATAGAAGGTCTTCTTAGGAGTACTACTAGACTCCTCCCTTCAACATTCCTTCCTCCCAAGAGAGAAACAAATACTCCTACTGGCAGAAGTAAGGAAATTTTGGGGGAAAGACGCCTGTTCCATAAGGGAATGTATGCGGATGTTGGGAATGATGACGTCTTGCATCCAATCTATTCCATGGAGTCAATTTTACTCCAGACCCTTACAGAATCTGATCTTGTCCCAGTGGGATCGAAAACAGAACTCCCTGAATTCAAGAATTCAAATTTCCGAGACACTGAAATCATCCCTCCTGTGGTGGCTCTGCACAAACAACATAGACAAGGGAGTCCCTGGGGAATGGTCCCTAAACAGGGAAGTCTTTCTGTCCTTAACCCGAAGATGGGGTTATCCACAAATAGACCTGTTTGCCACGAGGAAAAACTCCCAAGTAGAAACATTCTTCTCCCTAAATCTCAGAGACAACCCATTGGGAGTAGATGCATTGTCCCAACCCTGGGACATGGATCTGGCCTATGCCTTTCCTCCGTTTCCTCTAATACCAATGGTATTAAGAAAAATCCAGGAAGAGTTGACAAAGCTCATCATTATTCTTCCCTATTGGCCAAAAAGAAGTTGGTTTCCAATCGTAAAATACCTAGCGTTGGAAGACCCTATCATGCTCCCAGTCAGGGAGAATCTTCTCTCCCAGGGTCCCTTATTCCTTCAGGGAATAGAAACTCTGAAATTGTCAGCCTGGATCCTGAAAGGCAGATCTTGAGGAACCACGGTCTGTCAGATGAGGTAATTTCAACTATCTTATCAAGTCATAAAGAAGTTACCTCAAAAATCTATCAAAAAATTTGGAAGAAATTCTGTTCCTGGTATGGAGACCCAGGACCAGACCCCTTTTCTCCCAACATCGCGAAAATCCTAGATTTTTTACAATCGGGATTCAAAAAAGGGCTTAGCCCTAGTACCTTTAAAAGTGCAGATTTCAGCCTTTTTTTAACACTCCCCTGGCTGGACATCGGTGGATCAGAAGATTCACTCAAGCGGTCTCTAAACTGAAACCTTCCCTAAAGAAATCAGTTCCTACCTGGGATTTGAATGTGGTGTTAACGACTCTTTGTGAGCCCCCCTTTGAGCCGCTCGACACAATTAGTATGCACTTTTTAACTCTAAAAGCTGCATTCTTAGTCGCTATTACTTCAGCAAGAAGGATTGGAGAAATCCAATCTCTGTCAGTCATAGAACCGTACCTAAAAGTACAAGAGGATAAGATCATCCTAAAGCTGGATCCCTCCTTTATTCCAAAGGTATCTACTGCTTTCCATAGAGAACAAGAAATAATTCTACCTTCCTTTTATCCAGATCCAAAAAACCAACAGGAAGAAAAATTCCATTGCCTGGATGTCAGGCGAACAATTCTTCAGTATCTGGATAGAACCTCCTCCTGGAGACGAGATAAAAATCTATTTGTCCTGTTTGGGGGAAAGAATAGAGGAAAGAAAGCCTCAAAAGGCTCTCTAGCGAGATGGGTAAAAACTACCATACAAGAAGCCTACAAGTCCCAAGGACTATGTGTCCCACAAGGCATCAGAGCCCATTCAACGAGGGCAGTTTCGGCATCCTGGGCAGAAAGAAGAGAAGCCTCTATGGACCAAATCTGCAGAGCTGCCACTTGGTCAAGCCATCATACGTTTTGCAAACATTATAGGTTAGATGTTCTGTCCGATACGGATTTAAGTTTTGGACGGAAAGTCCTCCAATCCGTAGTCCCGCCCTGAGCATTATAATCTGGTATTGCTCCTGTAGTGCTGTCATGAGGGATGTACTGGAAAATAGGAATTAGACCTACCGGTAATTGTATTTCCAGGAATCCATCATGACAGCACCCTTACATTCCCTCCCTTATTGAAATTCTGATTTGTGCAATTAACATGTCAGTTATTATCCCTAGAAATAAAATAGGGTTGCATCCATCCTGGTGTAGTAATTGAAAAACACTGGCAAGTGGGTGGTGGGAGGGGCCTTTTAACCTCTCTGTCTTCCTGTCCCTACAGAGGTCAATAGGGCAACCTCCTGTAGTGCTGTCATGATGAATTCCTGGAAATACAATTACCGGTAGGTCTAATTCCTATTTTTATTCACAATGATTATATAATTCCAACATATTCTCACACGTCCCTGACCCCAATTGGGCCGACAATCTAATTTCTCTATCTCAGACACACACTAGGGACAATTTTATAGGAAGCCGATGGGACGACAAACAATCCCATGCAGATGTTGTCTTTGTTCGGATTCCGACACAGGACCCCAGTGCTGCAAGGCAATAGTGCTACCCAATGAGCAACCATGCCCTCAATGTTTGTGCTCGGATTTATTGGTAAATTATCTATTGGGTTTCTCTTGTTATATATCGATTTGTGTATTTTTAACCGTCAATCCAGCCCCATATGCCAGAGCATGTGTGGAAAGGCTATGTGGGAAGAGGTAGTGGTACTGATATAGTATATTATGTCATTTATGTGGGATTTCTCAAAATTGTTTAAATAAATTGGATAAATATATTATATGCCAGGATTACTCAACTACATTTAGCAAAGGTCCACTTACTGGGGTATGTCGTCAGGTGAAGTTCCGAGCTGAACATCAGTAGTAAAGATGTTGTCTTGCTACTTTTTGCAAACTTGGCCGAACTATTTACATCCAGATTTATAGTTTATTAGTGGCAAAACTAGCATCTCTTCTCTTTAACCAACCCTTTGAAATTAGGTACAAAGGGGGCGACTGCCATTCGAACAGACTGATGCATAAGCTCATCTGTGATCCGAGTGCGGTATCTTTTCGTAACCAGATTCATAGTGGAGAATGCAGATTTACAAGTATATGTAGAACCAAACATAGTAAGAACATAGATTGCTATTTTACTAATGTGAGGCACATGGAGATACTTTATTAGAAACTCCATGTGCCTTAATAATATGTAATGTCATTATTTTTTTTCGTTTTACCTTTGAAATATCCACTGTCTTTACAGAGGACCACTGACAGAGAGGCACAGACATGATGGGATTGCCCCACTAACACTGTGGTAGGTGGTCCTTGTCTGCAGTGACGCGATCCTATTTTGCTCTGCATCTGCCCTTCTCCCTCCTTCACTCCCCAAACTGTTTATTTCATTGGTGGCAGTGGTCTATGTCCCTCCTCTGCTCCAGCAGCACCTAAGTGGATCTCCCTCCGTTACCGCTGTAATGTCAGGATGAAACCGCAAGTTTCTCAGCCGCACTTCCGGTTTCGTCCTGACACCGGCATAATACAAAGTGCTGCTTGCCGGTCCAGAAAGCAGGGGTCCGAACAACTGGTGTCCGGGTTCAGACCATGGTCTATCAGCTGAGGACCCCTGTTCTATGCTAATACATATTTTTACATTGTGTATTAATACATGGAAACACAAACTGTATCGGTCAACAGAATATTTGAGACAAATAATGTGACAGAAATGGTGGAAAACTGTCTCCCATATGACTGCAAGCACATGATGAGACATGCTTTAATCCCTGCGATAATGTATACTAAGTGATAATTTATAATACGACTCATGTATAGATGTAACAAGTGAAAAGGATACTCCTTTCCTCTGGCTTGAAATTCCATATTTAGAATGTAACTTGGCAGACTCGGGATGTTAGAGCTTGCGGTTTGCCTTGAATAGTATGAAAGCTGTAACGCCAAAAGGAAACATAATGGTAAGGCTTACAACTGTATGTGAGTAATGACAACTAAAAAATGTGATCTTTATTGTTGGGAACTTCATATTAGACATATGTTAACAGCTGAAAGATAAAACTACACAGCATCATGTAGTGTCCTCTTTTCTTTATCCTAAGGCCGGATTCACAAGAGCGTGTGCGTTTTGCGCGCGTTGCAGATCCGTGTGTCATCAGTAAATGGTGCATGGCTGCGTGATTTTCTCGCATATGCCATCCTTATGACACGCGGTTTGGATGTTTAGAAAAAGAAATGAAGGAAGTGCTTTTATTTTTTCCTTCATTTCTTTATCTACTGTTGCGCGAATCACGCGGGACACATGGAAGTGCTTCCGTGTGCTGTGCGTGATTTTCACGCACCCATTGACTTCAATGGGTGCGTGATGTGCGAAAAACGGCCAAATATAGGACATGTCGGACATACGCTGCGTGAAAATCACGGACTGTCTGAACGGCCCCATTGACTAACATAGGTCCGTGCGACACGCGTGATTTTCACGCGCGTATCATAGACGTTAAATATGCTTGTGTAATTATAGCCTAATACAGAGTTCTTGTGATCCGTCATTATATGATGATCATCATTTATTTTCCTGCATTTCCTGGGCAGGGACCTCATTAGGTCATAGCATAGGTTTTCTACGTGGTTGAAGTGGTTGAAGTGGTTGATGGACTATTCCGTCATTAGGTTTTTTTTGTTATTGGGGTAAAGTCTGGGCCCTGACCTATCTTGACTATGCCAAAACTTTGTAGCTTATTTTTCTGAAGCCATTACTTGATTATTATGTTAGAAGATATGTCAAAATATGTTAAGATTTGGAGCGCCCCACTAAAGCCTGTGACTTAGCTGAGATAAAGCAAGTTGCTACATGCTTCACAGTGGGTATAGTGCTTTTCTGTTCGTCTTTTTTTTTTTTTTTCAAAATGTGGTGAAAAATAATAACACACATACAACTCATCAGTCAAATAGGTCATCAGTCAAATAGGAAAATGATAGAAAAAAAAATTGTATGAGAAATAGTGTATAAATAATACTGCCCTGGATTTAGGTCAGTTTCTGGCAAGCTGAGCAGATGCTGGGGCCCTGCGCCACTTCTTAAGCTGTGGCATTACTTAGGATCCAATGCTACGCCGAGGGTGGTCAGTGCTGGCGATCACAATGCTGGGGTTGACTCGATATGACAAAGGAAGCCCCCTTGCAATGTCAGCACTGTGATCAGTACTGAATGTGGTGTTTACAGAGATTTGAATTAGGCTACAATGTGTTCTACTACTCCTATACACCAATAAAGTGAAGAGGTAAGAGTCCATCACCAGCACCAAATCTATCTATCTATCTATGTAGAGAATATGCATGTGTTTGCTTGAACGTAGTAAGTGTCTGAATGTGTGAGGGCATTTATGTAGCACATATGTTCACCTGGGCAATAAAAAAACATTTGGAGAGTTTACACAGATTTCTGACTAATCAGACTGATCTCACAGATGATGAAATTGGGGTGCCTTGGCCGTTTATACACACAGATATTTTGTTAGGTTAGAACCAATTCTCATCTTTCTTATCTATTATGATCGACAATGGAGTTTTCTTTCAGATATCTTTCAGATGCTATTGACAGGCTACAATCATTGTCATTGGTTGACAAATTTTCATGCACGTCAGATCAGTTTTCTGGCAGATTTCAATCAGATCAATTGGCCATGTACACACACCCATTTAGACTGAAATTGGTGCGATTGGGCAGTAATAGGTCAGATATCCGTATGTGTAAAAGCGCCCTTACTAAGCAAAATGTGCCAGAATACTGGCACAAATAGTGCCAAAATGTGTTTTAGGGCCTGTTCACATCACCGTTGGCGTTCCGTTCCGGGGTTCCGTCGGAGGTTTCCGTCGGGTGAACCCCGCAACGGAAAATCAAACTGAAACCACAGCTTCCGTTTCAGTCACCATTGATATCAATGGTGACGGAAACATTGCTAATGGTTTCCGTTCTACACTATTCCGGCAGGTTTCCGTTGTTCTGACGGAATCAATAGTGCAGTCGACTCCGGTATTGATTCCGTCGTTAAAACGGAAACCTGCCGGAATGGTGACGAACGGAAACCATTAGCAATGTTTCCGTCATCATTGATATCAATGGTGACTGAAACGGAAGCTGTGGTTTCAGTTTGACTTTCCGTTGCGGGGTTCACCTGACGGAAACCACCGACGGAACCCCAAAACGGAAAGCCAACGCTGATGTGAACAGGCCCTTAGAAAATTTTGCACCTTCCTCAAGAAGAGAAAAGGGGCATGGCTAATAGGATTTGTAAAATGTGCCTGATTTATTAACTGATTGAGGCAACTTTTGTAGTGCAAAATATTGATGTAAAGTAGGCCAGCCAAGAGGTGGCGAAAGGAAGAGAAAATAGTGTTAAATTTGCCGCAGTTTCTGATTTTCTCGTCTAGTTTTATTCCGTCTAAATGTAGGACAGAATTGAAAAAATCTCCCCAAATGTGTGTCGGAGGGTCATGTGTTTTCATATATGAACAACTAAATACACTGAGTAACCTTAATCTGACCATGCCAATAGGTAGAAACTTGGAATCCAGAAGGTAGGTACATGTAAAAAGACCCATAGACTTAACGAAATAGAAAAGGGTAAGCAAAATGGAAATGGAAACGCATTGGCAGCCAAATTTGACACTGCCATGGAGAATAACTACAGTCCTCAGGGACCATTTCTCAAAGGCAGTATCTCCTTCCTTGAGGTTACAGTTGCCAAGATTTAACTTTAATCATAGTGTATAAATAACAGAAGTGGGGAGAGGCAAAGGGAACCCGATACCCAGCAGTCTGAAATAAAATAGAATGATACAATGGAAATAACAAACCAGCTGTAGAAAAAGAGTTCTAACCAAATAAATAGCTAGTAAATAATTTAAAAAAAACAGATAATGCTGAAGTGCACTAAACCACAGGTTATATAACAGGTGAATCCGGAGAATGAAAGGCAGGCCACAAGCATTGAGCACAAAGATAGAGAGTGGTATATACAGCAGATCACTGCAGGAGAATGTGAGCCCCCTTGGGTTCATAGGCCAGGGGCCTCTTGACTGGAGGACCTGTACCTTCATGTGCCGCTGGGACCGGCAGGTGCAGATTTTCTTGCAAAGATAAGTTAATAGCATCCCTATGGTCATTGGCCAAGAGTTTGTAAAGAACCCACAGTGGGTGGGGTTAATACATGTATAAAACAGCCAACCTGGGAGCATCTCTCCATTTTTGATCTTCACCCCAGGTTTGTTTCAAGATTTATAAAATAGCCCTCCCACCATTCCTCGTATTTACTTGATTTTACATGCTCTGTGAGCTCTGTTGTGATTGTTTGTATTTCGATTTGTTAACAGGTGTCACAGCTTGGTGACTTAAAGGACATTGTAGGAATAGCAGAATGGTAACGGAGTCACCAAGTATGATCATATAGGACATGCCCACCATACGGACGGTGGCCTTGGCATCATGGCGTACTCTGTTTTGTTAAAGGAGAACTCCAGTGGAAACACAACTTTTCATATCTGCATTCCCCACCTGACTTAATACCACACTCTACACTTCTTTTATGTATACTGTACTTACTTTTAGAACTGTTGCCTTTTCTGTGCTTTAAAAGGCTCCATTTTGATTCTTAGATTTCCCCAGCTTTCTCTTCCTCTCTGCTTTCCTATCAATCCCATGATGCTTCAGCACAGCATCACATGACCAGCTAAAGACCATACCATTCCTGCATGCTGGGGGACACTGGGATTATCATTCTCTCTATATTCTCCTATTCGCCCAGAAACCATACGTATACAGACAGGGAGGCTGCACTATATTCTTCTACATTATACCTGACAGGAACCTGTCTAAGTATCACCGTGCCTGATTCACACTGCTGCTAAGCAACCATCCCAGTCTGATATATAGAGATAGAAGCAGCAAGAAAAATAATAGGTGAGAGACTGACACATGGAGTACCATAATGCTACACATGGGAAAGTTTAGTTTTGGTCGGAGTGTCCCTTTAATAAAGTGCTTTTCTGACATAAAATAAATAAAGCTGTGGCCTACCCCCACACATTCAAGTTAAATATGTTGTCTATATCTTTATTCTTTTTTCATGTTGGTGTTACCGAGGAGGGATATGCAGCATTATTGTTCCTGCAGTCAAATAGCTGGAACAGTGTGCTAAGCCAATGAAGATTATGTAAAAAGCAAAGCCCAAGCTGAACTTCAGCCCAGGAAGGTAGCTCCATATATAAAGACTCAAAGTGGCGAATCATAATGCACTTTCTTAGCATCTGGTAGCATCGAGTCTGTGCTGACATCAGGTTAGGGGCCTAGGCTTAATGGTTAATAAAAGGGCCCGTAGTTACTGGTCAGCTACTCTTTACCACTGCATGGGAACCTCACAGTAACACCAATTAGGCAATAATATACAAACATGAGATGCATTTACGTCATAGACCCCAATTAGGGGGCATGGCCTTCCTTTGCCCAACGGATTTACTATAATTGCTACTATAATTACTACTATAAAATATACGCATTTACAGGAACTGGTGTAAATTATAGCGAAAATTTACACCAGCTACTGGCTGGTGTAAATTTTATTCTGTGGTGCATTGACAGCTGAAGATACATCTTAATAAATTTGTCACATCTTACTCCAGCTTGATTTTTATTAAGACGGGCTAAGTCTTAATACATCTCCCCCACATAGTGTTGAATGATCAAATTCTGGCTGCTAGCAGCCACCACTAGAGGGAGCTCACTGCATACTGTTTTATCAGTTCAATATATAAATAGTATGCAGTAAGCTCCCTCTAGCAAACCCACTCCTCAACCCAAAAAATAAAAATGGTACAAAAATAACTACGACCCGTCCCACAAAAAAACAAATGGAAAAATAAAAAATATATGAATATGGCGGCACAAAAATTACTTTTTCTCATAAAACATGTTTTTATTGTGCAAAAGTACTAAAATTAAAAAAAAATAAACTAACTATATTTATATGGAATCCCCATATTCGTACCGACCTGTAAAATAAAGTTAACTTGTTATTTTTACCACATGATAAACAGCAAACAAAAATACACAAAAAACAATGTCGAAACCAATGTTTTTTTGCATTCCCCGACCCCAAAAAAATGAATAAAAGCGAATTAATAAATAATATGTACCCCAAAAAGGTGCCATTAAAAAATACAACTCGTCCCGCAAAAGATAGTCCCTTATATAGATAAAATTAAAAAGTTACGGCTCTTGGAAGGCGACAATGAAAAAAATAAAATATAAATGCTTGGTCCTTAAGTCCAAAATTAGGCTGGTCCTTAAAGGGGTTTTGCTAGAATCGACAGTTATATAATTGTCTGATCGCTGGGGACCCACTGCTGGTACCCTCACCGATAGCGAGAAAGGGGACCTGAACTACCTGTTCCTCCACACTACTCGACCTCAGTGAGGAGGACATTGAATGGAGCGGTGGTCGAGCTTTGTTCTGGTGCTGTATTTATGTACTGAGCTTTGTTCAGGTACTGTATTTATGTGCTGAGCTTGTCTCTGATTCTGTATTTATGTATTGAGCTTTGTTCTGGTGCTGTCTTTATGTACTGAGCTGTATTTGTGCTGGTGCTGTATATATGTACTAAGCTTTGTTCTGGTGCTGTATCTAAGTACTGAGCTTTGTTCTGGTGCTGTGTTTATGTACTGAGCTTGATGCTGTTGTATATATGTACTGAGCTTGCTTCTGGCACTGTATTTATGTACTGAGCTTGGTTCTGGCACTGTATTTATGTACTGAGCTTGCTTCTGGTGCTGTATTCATGTACTGAGCTTAGTTTTGGTGCTGTATACTGTAAAAGTCCAGACAGACACGAGGTGTAGCAGAGACTTCTGCACAGATGGTTCTTGGTGTGGCAGATGATACCAGACATGGCAGATGACACCAGACATGGCAGATGACACCAGACGTGGCAGATGATAAACACACGACTCCAACAATAGACTTAGGCTCAGGAACAAATAGAGCAACAGAATACAGGATACGGGAAGCAGAATACGGGAACATTGGGAGCAGGATAACACTAAGGGACTATTTGCAATACGAACATGGGTAGACAACAACAATGCTCAGACATGGAGTGGAAGGGCAGAGCTCTTTTTATAGTCCAGGGTGATCTGGGGATAATTGGGTATGCCTTTGCATCGTGCACGCTGGCCATTTAAGGCTGGCGTCTCTGAGGAGGGAGACACTGGCAAGAAGCCAGAGGACTACGGTCGTGGCCGCCGGAAGTTGAGGGACGGCGGCGGTCCGTGGCCATTACAGTACCCACCCCTTATGCCCCCTCTTCTTGGGTCCAGGGCATAAGAGGAATTTTTAATGAGGGTAGGGGCATTAAGGTTTTCTTCTGGCTCCCAAGACCTCTCCTCAGGACCAAAAGATTAAACCCTTTCCAGTCCACCAGATAGAAAGTCCTTCCTCCTACTCATAGTCCAGAATCTCCTTCACCTCAATGACGTCAGAAGAACCACTGGGAGCAACTGCAGAACTAGGAGATTTACTGAAGCGGTTCAGAACCACAGGCTTAAAGGAGGGCCACATGGAACGAGTTGGGAATCCTGAGAGTAGGAGGCAGCCGAAGCTTATAGAAAAACAGAGTTTATTCGTCCTAGGACTTCAAAAGGACCAAGGAATTTGTAGAGAATTTGTGAGAAGGCATCTTCAGACAAATGTTTTTTGAGGATAGGCAGACCTTGACTCCAGGAGAAAATTGAGGAGGAGCCTTTTTTTTTTCTATCGGCATGCCTTTTCACTGCCTGAATGATCGCACACTTGGTTTGCTGCCAGATGTGAATGAAAGTCCCAAATGAAGAATTAGCTGCCGGTACTTGAGTCATGGCTGGCACAGGAAGAGGGACTCGTGGATGCTGACTGTACACAATGTAGAAAGAAGAAGATGCTGTAGACTCACTTGTATGATTATTGTAAGAGAATTCTGCCCAAGGCAGAAGTTGTACCCAATTGTCATGTTGGGCAGAAACAAAATGGCGAAGGTAATTCTCTAATATTTGATTGGTCCTCTCCACTTGGCCATTAGACTGTGGGTTATAGGTAGAAGAGAAGTCCAGTTTCACATCTAGTAGATTACACAGGGCTCTCCAGAATTTAGACATGAACTGTACACCCCAATCCGGGACAATATGCAGAGGTAGTCCGTGCAGGCAAAACATGTGCAGAATGAACGGATTTGCCAGATGAGGAGCAGACGGAAGGCCACTCAAAGGAACGAAATGTGCCATTTTAGAGATCCACCACTACCCAGACCGTAGTACATCCAGCCAAAGGAGGAAGGTCTGTAAAAAAGTCCATAGCGATATGTTGCCAAGGGGCATCAGGTACAGGCAGGTGTAGGAGCAGTACAGCAGGTTTGGAATGGGTAGACTTGTTTGAGGCACAGTTCATACATGAGGAAACATAGTCCACCACATCTCTAGGCAGCGTGGGCCACCAGTAGTGATGAGATATCAAGTCCCGTATCTTACGGACACCAGTGTGCCCAGCCAAATTGGAGCTGTGTCCCCAGCGGAGAATTCTCCTCCTGTCTGCAAGGCGAACAAATATCTTTCCATACATGTCTATAATTTTCAGAGGGTTATCGGCAACATTCCTGGTAGGATCTATGATATATTGAGGAATTTCCCCAGAGTTTCAAATGACCGAGACAGTGCATCAGCCTTCACATTTTTGTCTGCAGGGCGGAAGTGGAGCAGGAATTTGAATTGGGCGAAAAACAGCGACCATCTAGCTTTGCGAGGATTTAATCGTTGTGCAGACTGTAGGTACGTGAGGTTCTTGTGATCCGTATAAATTATGATAGGATGAATAGCGCCCTCCAGCAAGTGTCTCCACTCCTCTAAAGCCAATTTGACGGCCAGCAACTCCCGATCCACGATGGTGTAGGTGTGTTCTGCAGGAGAGAATTACTTGGATAAGAAGCCATAAGCCACCATCTTACCCTTGGAGTTTCTTTTAAACAGCAGTGCTCCAGCGCCAACAGAAGACACATCAACCTCCAGATAGAACTGTCGAGACGCGTCAGGATGCTGAAGAATTGAGGCTGAGGTGAAGGCGCTCTTGAGGCTGATAAATGCTCACTCCGCCTCCAGAGGCCAAACCTTGGTGTTCACCTCCTTCTTAGTGAGAGCAGAAATTGGAGCAGTCAGAGATGAGAATTTCGGTATAAATTGCCGGCAGAAGTTTGACAGAAATCGTTGTATAGCCCAAAGGTCCTGTGGACGTGGCCACTCTAAGACGGACTTCACCTTCTCCGGATCCATCTTGTGTCCACGATCAGAGACAATGTAGCCCAGGAAGGGCAGGGAGTTCCTCTCGAACACACACTTTTCGAGTTTAACATACAGGTGATTCCCTCTTAACTGCAACAGGACTTGGCGAACATGCTTCCGATGCGTTGTCAGATCTAGTGAGTAGATCAGGATGTTGTCCAGATAGACCACCACACAGACATGCAGCAGATCCCGGAAGATGTAATTTACTAAATCCTGGAACACAGCTGGAGTGTTACACAGTTCAACGGGCATCACAAGATATTCGTAGTGACTGTCTCGGGTGTTGAATGCAGTTTTCCACTCCTCTGTCCACTGCGGATACGGATCAAGTTATAAGCCCCGCGTAGATCCAGTTGGTGGAAATCTTGGCCCCACAAATTCCATCGAAGAGCTATGAGATTAGCGGCAAGGGGTACTTGCTTTTCACCGTGATTTGGTTCAAACCTTGGTAATTGATGCATGGACGAATCCGGCTCCAGCTGGGGAGGAATACTTCCGGATGAACCCCCTCTCAAGGTTCTCCTTGACGTAAGCCGACATGGCCTGGGTCTCCGGCAAGGAGACAGGATAGACTCGTCCACGAGGAGGTGAGACGTCAGGGAGCAGTTCAATAATACAATCATAGGAGCGATGGGGAGGGAGAGCCTCTGCCTCCTTGCTAAAGACATCCACAAAGCTGGCATAATGTGTGGGTAGATCGGAGAGTGACTGAGGCAGTGGAGGCAAAACAGGACAAACCTGTGTCAGGCAGCGGTAGAGACACTTGGATCCCCATTGAAGGACCTCTCCAGAACTCCAGTCGAGAACTGGAGCATGTAGACGAAGCCAAGGCAGGCCCAGCAGAATAGGATTAACAGCTGTTGGCAAGATGAGAAAGGCAATCTGTTCCGAGTAAAGGATCCCGACTTGTAGTGTCAGTGGTACCATGATGGACAAAATAGGATCAGGCAGTAGTAGTCCATTCACAGAGACAACTGCCAGGGGTCTTTCCAGAGGAACTGTCGGCAGATGGAGACGATCTACTAGATCCTGCTGAATAAAATTTGCAGCTGCTCCGGAATCGACATGGTGTCATCTGCCATGTCTGTATGTGGCCAAAATACAGATACACTGTAGAAGGCAGCAGTGGTCTCTGGGATGTGGGTGCCAGTCTATAGGACCGTCTCTCCTGACGAACCTCCTGAGCACGTTCCTGGATCCTCAAGTCGATCCGGGTCACCAACAGGATAAGGGCATCCAGGGTGGAAGAAAGATCGCAAGCTGCGAGCTCGTCCTTGATGTGTGGAGACAGTCCTTGCCAGAAAGTCGCCACCAAGCCCTCATTATTCCATGCCAGCTCCGCTGCCAGTGTACGGAAGGAGATGGCGTACTCTCCTACAGTCGATTTCCCTTGTTTGAGAGTCAGCAGTGAGGCAGCGGCAGAAGATGTTCGACCTGGTTCTTCTAACACCATACGAAAAGTCTCTAGGAATAGCGACAGATCAGAAAATTCTGGACCCTCTCGTTACAAGATGGGGTTTGCCTATGCCACGGCTTTGCCAAAGAGGAGGGAAATAATGAACGCAACTTTGGCCTCATCAGAGGAGAGAAGGTGAGCACGTAAACTGAAATGGATGGTACACTGATTGATGAACCCTCTGCAGGTCTTGGAATCCCCGTCATAGCAAGGAGGTAGAGGTATTGACATTGCAGGACCAAGGTAGGCAGGAGAGGGAGGAGGTGGTGCAGCAGCAACAACAGCCAAAGGAACGTGCAGGAGAATGATCGAAACGACTTAGGATGGAGTTAACTGCCTGTAATAGTTGATCCTGACGTGCCCGGAGGTCACGCATGTCCGTTTGCATAACTTATACGGCAGACTTGGGTTGGCCAGCGGGTTCTCCTTGGGCCTGAGCGTACTGTCATGGTCCTGGGGTATGTGGACCCACTATACCACTCCGCTGTAGAGGAGAGGCAGCTGACCAACAGTCTGTGCAAAAACTCTTTAGCACAAGGGTACCTGTAAGAGTCCAGACAGACACGAGGTGCAGCAGAGACTTCGGCACAGATGTTTCTGGTGTCATCTGTCACAGATGACACCAGACGTGGTAGATGACAGCAGACAGGGCAGATGACACCATGACGCCAGACGTGCCAGATGACACCAGACATGGCAGAAGATAAACGCATGACTCCAACAATAGGCTCAGGAACAAATACAGCAAGAGGATTCAGGATACGGGAAGCAGGATACGGGAACACTGGGGGCAGGATAACACTAAGAGACCATTTGCAATACGAACATGGGTAGATAACAACAATGCTTAGGCAAGGAGTAGAAGGGCAGAGACGTTTTTATAGTCCAGGTGATCTGGGGGACAATTGGGTAAGTCTTTTCATGTGCGTGCTCCATAGAGGACACTACAGAGCAGGACGGCCTCGTGTGCTGGCGTCTCCGAGGAGGGAGACACTTACAAGAAGCCAGAGGTCTGCGGTTGCGGCGTCGGAAGGTGAGGGATGGCGGCAGTCCCGGGCTGTTACAGTTCTGGTGCTGTATTTTTGTACTAAGCTTGGTTCTGGAGCTGTATTTATTAATGTGCTTCTTCCAGTGCCCACAGTGAATATTCATGCCTATGATGCTGAATGGGCACTAATAGGTCTATAATGAGTGTAATATAGTGAGTGCAGGTATATAGGTATTTTATTTATCTGCAGGTAATGGTACACTGCAGATTATATGCAGCCTGTGATCAGGATTTTTATAGTCCTATATACCTGTATTAACCCCTTAACGCTAGGTGACGTAATAGTCCATCACAGAAGTTGTCCTGTAAACGCAAACTGACAGACTATTACGTCACAGCATTAACAGGGTACTTTGTCAGCAGACCATGAAATTGCGGGGTTCCGATGACTGCTCCGGCAGACCGGAAGCCTAACAATGGGCTCCTGTCTGCCTAGAACGGAAGCCTGCTAGGTCCCACCCAGAGGCGGGGCCTAAAAGGCATCCGGCCGCAGTTTCAAGATGGCTCAGGAGCTGAGCCTGCGACATCAGCTGCCGGTGTCAGCTGCATGTTACAGCTGACACCGTACTGTAACAGCAGGGAATGGAGCTAGCTCAGATTCCGGCCATTAACCTCTCAGATGCTGCGATCACGGCATATTAGTGGTTTGTAGCGATCGGCATCGACACGATGGGTTCAGTTTTTAAAATGGGGTGATTTATGGGGGTTTGCATTGTATGGGCCCCTCAAACCACTTCACAACTGAACTCGTCTCTGTAAAAATAGCCTTTTGAAATTTTCTTGAAAATGTGAGAAATTTCTGCCAAAGTTCTAAGCCTTGTAACGTCCTAGAAAAATAAAAGGATGTACAAAAAATATGCCAATCTAAAGTAGACATGTGGGAAATGTTAATTAGCATTTATTTTGTGTGGTATTACTATCTGTCTTACAAGCAGATACATTTAAATTTAGAAAAAAGCAATTTTTTTTTCGCTAAATTTAGGTGTTTTTCTTCACAATAAAATATTGAATGTATCGACAAAATTTTACCACTAACTTAAAGTATAATGTGTCACGAGAAAATATTCTCAGAATCGCTTGGATAAGTTATAGCATTCCGAAGTTATTACCACATAAAGTGACACATGTCAGATTTTAAAAATGGGACTGCGTCCTGAACGTGCAAACTAGTCCATGTCCTTAAGGTTAAACAGATTTCCAAAACATGTGAACATAAAAAGGATGTTGTTGTTTTTTTCTTTGCTATCCTTTCTCTATCACCCTATAGGGCGTGTGGGGGCACAATTTCAGTTTGCCTCATGCAGTAGAAAGGCTAGGTGCACCCCTGGTGCCACTGATACATAGAGATGGTGTCGGCGCAGTGATCAGTTATACAATGCAACAGCTGGTGACCTGCAGCGGTACTGCTGCCTTTGTCCTGTCCTCTCCTCCTTCTCCTCTCTCTCTTTTGGAATGGAGGCAGAGCCAACAGCAAGAGAGGAGACAGTGAAGAGAGGACTCCCGTCTTCTACCCAGGCCGGACCCATCTACATTGCAGCCTCAGTCCACTCAGTGGCGGATTAAGTAGACCATAGGCCCTGGGCTGTTACCCATAGTTGGGCCCCCCTTCTCCACCGCCGCCCTGTAACTATTGTTAACACTTCCTTTTTGTCCAGACATTAACAAATGGGTGTTACTACTCCCCTTGTCAAAAGGCTGTGTCCCCACATACTGACAGTCTCCAACCATCGCTGACAGTATCGCACCGTGTAGGGACACATTCTCCTGACAAGGGGAATAGTAACACTTATTTGTCTATCAGTCCTGGACTGCACAAAGACTTTGTGAAATACAAGGATTTCCTATAATAAACATGTCAGTAGAGATGACAGATTGTCTATAAATCTAGTGACTCACAGGTGACGACGTAGTTTTTTTCCTCTTCTCCATCCAGTCCAGACTTCATGACGACTTTTCCCGGCCATGACCCATTTCTGCAGAATTTGCCACTCAGATGTCTTTGGCTCCTCACTTTTCCAACATTTCCACACCTATAAACAAAGATAATATTATCATGGTGCCACACACTGTGCCCCTAAATATAATAGCACCAAACACTGCACCCCTGAATAAAATAGTACAAACACTGTGCCCCTAAATATTATAGCACCATAGACTGCGCCCCTGAATATAATTGTGTCAAACACTGTAGATAGCACCACACACAGCCCCCTGTAAATAGCGCTACACAGTCCTCCCCCTCTGTAAATAGTGTCACATAGCCCTCCCCCTCTTGTATATAGTGCTACACAGCAATCCCCCTTAGATATAGTGATACACAGCGCTCCCCCCTTCTATATAGTGCTATACAACAATCCCCCCTTGTATATTGTGCTACACAGCGTCTCCCCCCTTGGACCTGCAGCTCTTGTAATTGCTCAGTATAATGTCCCCCGTAGCTGCCCCCACAGTATATTGCCACCCATAGCTGCCGCCACAGTATAATGCCCTTCATAGCTGCGACACAGTATAATATCCCCATAGCTGCGACACAGTATAATGCCCCATAGCTATGACACAGTATAATGCCCCCATAGCTGTGACACAGTATAATGCCTCCATAGCTGTGACACAGTATAATGCCCCCATAGCTGTGACACAGTATAATGCCTCCATAGCTGTGACACAGTATAATGCCCCCATAGCTATGACACAGTATAATGCCCCCATAGCTGTGGCACAGTATAATGCCTCCATAGCTGCGACACAGTATAATGCCCCATAGCTATGACGCAGTATAATGCCCCCATAGCTGTGGCACAGTATAATGTCCCCATAGCTGTGGCACAGTATAATGCCTCCATAGCTGTGACACAGTATAATGCCCCCATAGCTGTGGCACAGTATAATGCCTCCATAGCTGTGACAAAGTATAATGCCCCATAGATGCGACACAGTATAATGCCTCCATAGCTGCGACACAGTATAATATCCCCATAGCTGCTACACGGTATATTGCCCCCATAGCTGCGACACAGTATAATGCCCCATAGAGGTGTCACAGTATAATGCCCCATAGAGGTGACACAGTATAATGCCCCATAGCTGACACAGTATAATGCCCCATAGCTGACACAGTATAATGCCCCATAGCTGACACAGTATAATGCCCCATAGATGTGACACAGTATAATGCCCCATAGAGGTGACACAGTATAATGCCCCATAGAGGTGACACAGTATAATGCCCCATAGAGGTGACACAGTATAATGTCCCATAGCTGACACAGTATAATGCCCCATAGCTGACACAGTATAATGCCCCATAGCTGACACAGTATAATGCCCCATAGAGGTGACACAGTATAATGCCCCATAGCTGACACAGTATAATGACCCATAGCTGACACAGTATAATGCCCCATAGCTGACACAGTATAATGCCCCATAGCTGACACAGCATAATGCCCCATAGCTGACACAGCATAATGCCCCATAGCTGTGACACAGTATAATGCCCCATAGCTGACACAGTATAATGCCCCATAGCTGACACAGTATAATGCCCCATAGATGTGACACAGTATAATGCCCCATAGCTGACACAGTATAATGTCCCATATCTCACACAGTATAATGCCCCATAGAGGTGACACAGTATAATGCCCCATAGCTGCAACACAGTATAATGCCCCCATAGCTATGACACAGTATAATGCCCCATAGCTACACAGTCCTCCCCCTCTGTAAATAGTGTCACATAGCCCTCCCCCTCTTGTATATAGTGCTACACAGCAATCCCCCTTAGATATAGTGATACACAGCGCTCCCCCCTTCTATATAGTGCTATACAACAATCCCCCCTTGTATATTGTGCTACACAGCGTCTCCCCCCTTGGACCTGCAGCTCTTGTAATTGCTCAGTATAATGTCCCCCGTAGCTGCCCCCACAGTATATTGCCACCCATAGCTGCCGCCACAGTATAATGCCCTTCATAGCTGCGACACAGTATAATATCCCCATAGCTGCGACACAGTATAATGCCCCATAGCTATGACACAGTATAATGCCCCCATAGCTGTGACACAGTATAATGCCTCCATAGCTGTGACACAGTATAATGCCCCCATAGCTGTGACACAGTATAATGCCTCCATAGCTGTGACACAGTATAATGCCCCCATAGCTATGACACAGTATAATGCCCCCATAGCTGTGGCACAGTATAATGCCTCCATAGCTGCGACACAGTATAATGCCCCATAGCTATGACGCAGTATAATGCCCCCATAGCTGTGGCACAGTATAATGCCCCCATAGCTGTGGCACAGTATAATGCCTCCATAGCTGTGACACAGTATAATGCCCCCATAGCTGTGGCACAGTATAATGCCTCCATAGCTGTGACAAAGTATAATGCCCCATAGATGCGACACAGTATAAAGCCTCCATAGCTGCGACACAGTTTAATATCCCCATAGCTGCTACACGGTATATTGCCCCCATAGCTGAGACACAGTATAATGCCCCATAGAGGTGTCACAGTATAATGCCCCATAGAGGTGACACAGTATAATGCCCCATAGCTGACACAGTATAATGCCCCATAGCTGACACAGTATAATGCCCCATAGCTGACACAGTATAATGCCCCATAGATGTGACACAGTATAATGCCCCATAGAGGTGACACAGTATAATGCCCCATAGAGGTGACACAGTATAATGCCCCATAGAGGTGACACAGTATAATGTCCCATAGCTGACACAGTATAATGCCCCATAGCTGACACAGTATAATGCCCCATAGAGGTGACACAGTATAATGCCCCATAGCTGACACAGTATAATGACCCATAGCTGACACAGTATAATGCCCCATAGCTGACACAGTATAATGCCCCATAGCTGACACAGCATAATGCCCCATAGCTGACACAGCATAATGCCCCATAGCTGTGACACAGTATAATGCCCCATAGCTGACACAGTATAATGCCCCATAGCTGACACAGTATAATGCCCCATAGCTGACACAGTATAATGCCCCATAGATGTGACACAGTATAATGCCCCATAGCTGACACAGTATAATGTCCCATATCTCACACAGTATAATGCCCCATAGAGGTGACACAGTATAATGCCCCATAGCTGCAACACAGTATAATGCCCCCATAGCTATGACACAGTATAATGCCCCATAGCTGACACAGTATAATGCCCCATAGCTGCAACACAGTATAATGCCCCCATAGCTATGACACAGTATAATGCCCCATAGCTGACACAGTATAATGCCCCATAGCTGCAACACAGTATAATGCCCCATAGCTGACACAGTATAATGCCCCATAGCTGACACAGTATAATGCCCCATAGCTGACACAGTATAATGCCCCATATGTACGTACCTAATAAAAAAGAAAACATAATTACTTACCTATCCCGGTTCCAACCACGGTGGGGGATGCGATGCTTCTCCTCCTCTGCACTGTGCTGTGCTGTGAGTGACTCCGTGTAGACAGGCGCGATGACGTCACTACATCGTGCCTGCCTGCACCGAGCCGCTCACGGCAGAGTGAATGCTGGGGAGAGGCTCCAGCATTCAACCCAACTGAATCTGCGTCCTGCGGACGCAGATTCAGTTGGAAGCAGGCAGCGCGGCAGCTAGCAGCGCTGCATAGTTTTTGAAGTTTGTGTGCGGTACGGGCCGCGATGGGCCCCCTGGCAGCCTCGGGCCCCGATGGGCCCCCTGGCAGCCTCGGGCCCCAGGCGACCGCCCGAATCGCCCATATTATAATCCGCCATTGAGTCCACTACTAAACTGGACTTCAATTGCACAGTAAGAAAATATATTTCCTGGTTACATCTACTTTTTTTTTTTTTTTTTTTTTAAAGGAACACATTTTAATTATTGTCCAGGACTAGAAACAGCACCACTCTTGCATATGAGCTATGTATGTGATTTCATTCTATCTTTTACACACATGTGCTTGCTCTACTCTTATTATTAATGCTGTAAGCCTTATTTGATTTTGGAGGGGGAGGGCGCTTTTTTGATGTTCGTCCTGCTGGACAAATACCATAGAAACTGCCCTGCAGTAAACTAGCATAGTATAGCTTTAATTTTTCTAGAAAAGTTCAAGAAATGAAAGTTGCACTATGATTGGTTTTTATGGGCATCACGGTTGCTCAGTGGTTAGCAATAAGGTCAAAATCTGCATGGAGTTTGTATATTCTCCATGTGTTTGTGTGGGCAATGGTCAACGAGGCCGGTTTTTCTGTTAGACAGTTTGTCTGGGAAAACAACATGTTGAAATTTCAGCATGCCTGATCCTTGGTTCCCACAGGAGATAAGCGCTGCCAAACGAATTAAACATGCACATTTGCTGAGCTGAGCATGTATATGGGGGAGTCAGGCGGTACAGCTATCTTATGTGTATAGCCGTTTTTAGTAACTTAGTGACCTTCATGTGAAATAGCCAAGCCACTTTTCTGATTTAGTGCATTGTTTTTTTCTAAAGTAACGTTAAGCTTCCTACGCTCTAATAACCAAAACTTAATTTTTTTTTCCCCCTAAGAAACCTCAAGCACAATTATTTAAGAAAAAGTCAGACTACATATATCTTCATTTCTCAGCACACAGAACTTATGAACGGGCATCCTACTTTCTTTTTTTACTAGAATATTGTGGTTGGATAAGAAGCAGATATACACTGAAATATTTTCACTGGAAGAGTCCCGGCAGCAAAGGGGAAAGTGTTGGCAAAGATGTTTGAACAAAATATAATCCTTCTCTATTCTCTCAGCTCAGAAACTCGGCTGGATTTAAGACATCACATTAAAAAAAATAAAACATTTATTCACTGAGCTTGTCATGAGAAGCTTTGACGTGGCTGTCTACATGAAATGTTTCCAGTCTAAATTGATACTTCCAAGCATTTCCATTACTGTCTCGGCCAGATCGCTCGTCACAAAGACAAAATAAGTTTTCTGATGAGATCTGTAAAGTACGACCTAGTTGGTATACGGCCTAGGTGGTATACGGCCCCCTACAGGGATGTTGCGGGAAAGTTGGCAGGAAAACAGGAGATTTAGTTGTGAACTTAAATCTTTCATATATTTTCAGAACGTCAATGGTGTGCACGGCCACACGTTTACTCAGATCTTCCCAATGTGGGTATTTGGACACGACTCAGGCAGGCAGTGATGACTAGCTTGCTGTACACTGTCACAGACAGAGCCACGGGCGACCCTCCCTGGTACAGAACTAGCAATAAGGCCTTGTAGGCTACAAAATGGCCGCTCATTTGTTGTTTGTGTGCAGGCTTCTGTCTGCACTCACCAGTGCTCACACAAACGGACACACACAGTGGGGAGAGAGAGACTACTGCCTACAACTGAAAGCTTGCTCTGTTACTTTCAGCTAGCTCACAATCTCTTAAGCAGGTCTCAATTTCCTCTCCCTTCTCAGTACGCAATGTGACGACACGGCGTAGCATTTCATCACTCTGTTATGGAGTGGCAAACACAGCCAAAATGGCGTTCGGGTCCTTTATGACCCAGAAATCAAACCACAATGTTACCTGTAAACAGAGACAAAATATTACAATATAAACAAGGTGAAAAAACATAAGTGTTACACATAGTGGCCGACTGACCACTCTCCTCTGCAATGCCACTTAGTGGAAAAAAACGCAGATAACAGCAGACAATAGCAAACAGGTGAAGGCACACTGCAATATATGTCTCAACAAAATTACAATGCCATGATTGGCCAAAAATACAAAAATGTAAAGTAAAATTCCATTTAAACTTGTAGAATTATCCTCCATTCTTTACAGATGCGCTGCTCTTTACTAAGTTTAGCGGCAGTTCAGTGATAATCCACTTTTTAACAAAGCTGTTGAAGCTCACGTGTCAAATATTTGTAGGTATTGAAAGAGATTTTATTGCACTGCTTAAAATATCCGGAAGTGACAGAATTCTTACTGGTGCTTGGATTAATTACCGTAAAAAATGACTGCCAAACTAAAAGTTTTAAAATGGTCCAAATAGTCTCATAGAAGTATTGCCAACAAGGCCGCACACAATGATATGAACCGTGAGAGAGAAAAGTAATGTACTAGTATTGTATAAAAAAAAACTGCAGCTAAGTATTATCTATTCTTGGCTTACTATCTCTGTACATCAAAGCAAAATCTGTTTGGATTTCTGATATAAAAAAAAACCAAAATGTATGACTGCATAAAAGAGTAATCAACCAGCAATTTACAAAGCAGGAAAGGTCCAAGTCATAACGTGGTAATACACCACCTCTCCACGCTGCACAATCTGTGAAAGCAAATTACGTAAAAGAAAGGAGCTGACCTCCGAAACGTTGCATCACTATTTTGGTCAGAAGTGAAGGAACATTTTGACAATACATTTGTCTTTACGTATTTATGAGAAGACTGAAATAAAATTATATTGTAGAGCTTCAAGTAGTACATAGTAGTTTTAGTAGGTCTAGCCATACACATCAGGTTAAGATTGGCTACCAGGTTGACGATTAATCATGGTTAAAAAGGATAATGATACAAAATGGCAAATGCCATTCAGTTCTTACCAACGACCAGCTAAAAAAATGTCCAACCATCTTTTTGGCAACTAATAATAATTGGCCTAAATGATCAAACTAGCCATTTTAGCCACCGTTTAGCTAATGTGTATGGCTTGCTTTAGAGCAGAACTCATAATCTAGTTTCCTGGTGGGTTTCAGGTAAGAAGAGTCTTTTCATTTAAAACCTGCAATGAGTGCAGTGGGAGTAATTTCCTATAATATTTCTGTGTAAATTCCTCATGGTTTTTGAGATCTCTGCTTGCTGTCACTGTAACTCATTACTAGTCGGTCTTCCCCTCACTAAACTCTCCCCTCTCCAATCTATCTTCAATGCAGCAGCCAGGCTCATCTTTATGACCAACCGCTACACCAACGCCTCTAATCTGTGCCAGTCACTGCACTGGTTGCCCATCCCCTTCCGAATAAAATTCAAACTTATTACTCTCACCCACAAAGCTCTCCACAGTGCTGCACCTCCTTACATCTCCTCCCTCATCTCTGTCTACCACCCTACTCGGGCTCTACGTTCTGCCAACGACCTTAGATTAAAATCCTCCATAATCCGAACCTCCCACTACCGTCTCCAGGATTTCTCTCGTGCTGCACCCGTCCTCTGGAATGCGCTACCCCAGACAATCCGATTAATTCCCAATATCCACAGTTTTAAACGTGCCCTGAAAACACATCTATTTAGACAGGCCTATAACATTCCCTAATCTGACTCCTTTCCATGGCCCTCTTTTTAGATTAGTCATCAGAATAAGATTCCCTCACACTCCTTCTCTTCATGTCTGTCATACACGGATACTGGCTGGTGACTGGCTCATGCAGCTTTATGTTACCACCGCATGTGTATAAAAATGGCCGGACCATTGTACTGAACAAACACTGTTACACTTTGTGTCTCCTTTACTTCCTCATAGATTGTAAGCTCTTGCGAGCAGGGTCCTCACTCCCCAGATTTGAATTGTAAATGAACTTTGTCACTATGTAATGTCTGATATTGTTTGTTTCATGTCCCCTCTAAATTGTAAAGTGCTGCGTAATATGTTGGCGCTATATAAATAAAGATTATTATTATTATTATTATTGCTGTCAATTAATAGGAACATTGAATGTTTACTTCTAGTTGATAACCCCTGGGGATCACACAGGTGCAGGACTGATTATAGTTACTGTATGTGTTTTAGAGCTGTGTCCACTAACAAGCCATTATGAAAGTAACCAAAGGGTTTGTTAGGAAAAGGACTGTTCCCTTAAGATCACAATGACTACTGTTCTAGCTTCTGGGCGGTTCTGTTTTACTTTGAGCCTATCTCTTTTCTCTGTCTTTCTGCCAATTAGGTGTGGGGTTGTATTTATATCTGGCTTCCTCCACCTGGTCTTTGCTTGTGATTTTCCTAGTCTTCTGGTGTTCTGATCAAGCTCTGACACTCCCTGTACTTCTGACTTCTGGACTTCTTGGAAACTGACCTCGGCTTGTCTCTTATTAACCCCTTGTTTATGGATTTTGACTATCTTCTCCCGGCTGGTTCTGACCTCTGCTGTAACTGATTTCCACTTGCTCTGTTTTGGTCTGCAGAACGCTATAACTACACTAACTGATAAGTACAGTGGATCTAGCAACAGAGCATGGGATTAGAATTCAAAAGAGCCCCCCGACATGTTTCGCTACTATGTAGCATCCTTAAGGGTACAGGGGCTAATGACCGTCATCTATGTGGTTCATCTACTTGCTTTTCATAGCCTAATAAAGATTTATAATTTAACTAATTTAAACCTTTCATGGTAGTTTTGCCGGTTGGCATCCAGTTGCGATTTATTGATAATGTGCCCGCCAACTACCAGGGTCCACTTTTTCGTTTTTGTGTATCTCTCTGATTTGGACTCCGAGGCTGGATTCGTAGAGTACACTTAACTCTCCCGAATCCAGGCTACTTTGACATTTCATTGGTGCTGAAACCCGGGACCCACAACGAGCCAGTTTAACCGGACGCTCACTTCTCAACGAAGGATCGGTGAAACTACAAAGCCGCAGTAAGAACCTTTGATTCTTACAAACCATTTCACCCATCCCTTGTGCCTGTGGCATTAGCCGGTGGACTGTCCCAAGCTGGGTCCCATAAACTCCAGTCTGCAGAACAGTATTAATGTGACAGCCTGTGATCACAATTTGTCTCCCTTGACTGTTGCCTGCATTTTTCTTGTTTGGAGGTTGTTTCTTTATGTTTGTACTGTGTTTGATGATAAAGATTACTAGAGACCAGAGAAACGGATATAAGACTATAAAAAGGATCGGCTAGAAAGTGACACTAATTCCACATTCTAGGGAACTGGTAATAAAGAAGAACTCCAAAAGGCTAGTTCTACAAGTTAACACAGTCTGGGGGATGGTGGTCATCTAGCGGTTGATATAGTGGCCAGTAGAGATATCCTACTGCCTTGTTGTTTTAGAGAGACTGAAAAGACTATAAAAGTATTGACTAGAATAGAAATCTAAGTTCTGGAAACTGGTATTAAGAAGAACTCCAATGGGTAGTTCTTCAAGTAAACACCGTCCGAGGGACGGTGGACATCTAGCAGCTGATAATAGTTGTCAGTAGAGAAGGAAAGGAGGTGGTAGAAGGTTGTGACAGAATGTTAAAACGAGCAGGAATGTCAAAGGGAAGTGGTTTAGATAGTTCAAGATGGAAAACTTTCATAGAACAAGAAGGAAAAGCAGAGCTATGGAAGAGTGAGTCAATGAATGTTGAATGAGGTGGTTACAATGAAGTTGATATGAATAGTATGTGTATACAGGCATAGATTTTGACAAAAAGAGTGACTGTACAGCTGGATTTACACGAGCGTGTGTGTTTTGCGCGTGCAAAAAACGCGGCGTTTTGCGCGCGCAAAAGGTACTTAACAGCTCCGTGTGTCAACCTCGTATGATGCGTGGTGCTTTTCTGTTTTCATTCATACTTTTTACTGCTGTTGCGCGATTCGCGTCACACGGAAGTGCTTCCGTGTGCTGCGCGCGATTTTCACGCACCCATTGACTTCAATGGGTGCGTGATACACGAACAACGCACACATAACGGACATGTCGTGAGTTTTACGCAGCGGACACACGCTGTGTGAAACTCACTGACAGTCGGCACGGCCATATAGACTAACATAGGTCTGTGCGAGGCGCGTGAAAATCCCGCACGTTGCACGGACGTATATCACGTTCGTCTAAATAAGCCCTTCTAGCGATGATGAAGACTAATACAGGAACATTGTAACAGTGAGTAATATGAATTATGATGAGAAGTATGTAGCAGACATGTATACAGTATGTGTGTCGAAGACGAATCTGACAATGATGAATCTGCAAATGAGAATGGTCTGACAAATGTGGGAAATCATTCTGTTGCCCTAGAAGAAGCTGACACGGCGAAACCCTTGGTGCCATGTTTTTATATGCTGATTTTAAAAGTTTGTAAGTACAATAAACCTTGTGTTTTTTGCAAATTACTGGCTGTGCTACTCTATGTGTTGTCTCCTTAGTAGGCTTATGGTTACATCGGATAGAGCCGGAGACATCTGTAGAACTACTGAGCCCAGCATTCACTGACATCTGCTACACCAGTTAGGGTATGTTCACACGTAGTGACCAAAATCGTCTGAAAATACGGAGCTGTTTTCAAGGGAAAACAGCTCCTGATTTTCAGACGTTTTCTGAGCAACTCGCGTTTTTCGCTGCGTTTTTCGCTGCATTTTCGCAGTGTTTATGAGAAAACGGCTCCAAAAACATCCCTAGAAGTGTCCTGCACTTCTTTTCACGAGCCGTCATTTTACGCGCCGTATTTTGACAGCGACACGTAAAATGACAGCTCGTCTGCACAGAACATCGTAAGACCCATTGCAAGCAATGGGCAGATGTTTGCCGACGTATTGGAGCCTTCTTTTCAGGCATAATTCAAGGCCTAAAACGCCTCCACTACGTCTGAAAAGAGGTAGTGTGCACAAACCCTAATACTGCATCTTTACCTTTCCTCAAGACGTTTAGGAGAAGGATACGATCAGGACTATTGAACTGACTTTGTGTATTCATTAGGTTGTTTTGAGCTGCTGAGTATTTCATTTAGCTTATGTATGTTTAAGAGTTCTTTAGGATAACTCTGAACTTAGCCTGCTCCGACGTTGCGCATAACACAATGATATATATATATAATTGTTTAGTTACATTTATATCTGTAGTTCTATTTTTGCATTCTCAAATACCTGTCTGCAGCCCGCCTCATCAAGCATGAGATTGCCTTGCTCACGCAACCTCACTATACAGAGATGTTCAGTTTTGAACCCTGCTACATTACTTCCATAAGGTCCAAAAGAGGGGAGTTGTGAGGAGACTGATCAGTTACATCCCAATGAGAAACCACACAATTCTGTCGACTTAATGAACTCAGAGCTAGGAGGTCTACAAACGAGACAACCCAGTTTTTGAGCTTTTTTGTAGATAGTCCCAGATTCCACCATGAAGGCACCTACAAAACAGGATATGCCATACTCACAATGCACAAGGTAATCACCCAGAGACCACTCCCACTTTCTTGCTCTGCCCACAAAGCGGAGCTGGAGGCACTCACTGAGGCTTGTAACCTGGCAAAAGTTAAGACGGCCAACCTTTACACTGACTCTAGGTATGCTTTTGGCATCGCCCACGATTATTGTCCTATGTGGCATAGTAGGAACTTTGCTGGATCATTGGGTAAGCCAATTAAGAACGCAAGAGCAGTAGCCAAAGTTTTACAGGCCCTGTTAGAACCCGGCCAAGTAGCCATAATAAAAGTGCAAGCCTACACCAAGAAGACCACGGCCGAGGCAGCAGGCAATAGAAGGGCAGATGAGGCTTCCAAAGAGGATGCAATGCTGCCTCTGGACAGTGAAGGAGGGGTTAGCACATTCACCCACCTGCCTGGGACAGGAGTGGAAGGGCTTCCAGGCACAAGTAGACAAGATGAGGAAGCACCAATGGCAAGAGAAAGGGGCTGCCTTGAAAGAGGATGGCCTCTGGGCTGTAGAGACTAAGTTATGACTTCCCAGGTCTCTATACCGAATAATGACACACCTGGTGCACGGGTGTATGGACCTCTCCAAGGAGGGTATGTGCAACAAGGTATCAGCAAATTGGCTTGCTCCTTGATTCAATAATGTTGCCACTAGATTTGTAGCTGCCTGCATGATATGTGCACAGCATAACGTAGGAAAAACAACAAAGGTACTTATGAAAAGTTCACCCCGGCCAGATTACTCGTTCCAGCTACTGCAGATTGACTACATATAACTACCCAAGGTAGGTGTGTAGGAATATGTGCTCATATGTGTAGAGCTGTTCTCAGGGTGGCCTGAAGCCTGGCCAGTATCTTCCCCCACTGCAAAGAACACAGCCAAGAATATTCTCAGAGAAGTTGTGTGTAGATATGGGGTCCCTCAGACCATAGAGAGTGACAGGGGAACCCATTTTACTGGAGAAATTATGAAGGGGGTCATGGGATCAGTGGGGATAGAACAGGCTTTCCACACTCCCTACCACCCCCAGAGCAGTTGTAGGGTGGAAAGGATGAATGGTACCCTAAAGTTGAGGGTACAAAAGGCAATGTAAGAGACAGGGAATCTCTGGACTGAATGCCTTCTCCTTGCTTTGCACTCAGTCCGGGTAACGCCTAACCGGAAGTTGAGCCATAGCCCCTATGAAATTTTGTTTGGAAGTGTCCCAAAGACAGGCTTGTACTTCGGTCAGCAGTTACAGGCAATGCATGGGGACCCTACCCAGTATGTCGGGGCCTTACAGAAGCATTTACAACAAGTGCATAAACCTGTTTTTTTTTCCATTTCAGACCCTAACTCCACAGATGGTACACACACAATACAACCAGGAGATTGGGTCATCCTCAAGAGACACATGAGGAAAAGCCTTAAACAAAGGTTTGACTGGCCCTACCATGTCCAGCTGACCATTTAGTAAAGCTGAAGAGAAAACCGACATTTGTCCACACCAGCCACTGCAAGCAGGTGCAGGAGCCTGGACCATCGTCCTCCTCTGCCTGATGACACCTCGTGCCTCAACCCTAAATTAACATTTGAAAGATAAATGGGACAATAAGTGGATAAATGTTGGTGTCCCTCTTCCAATAGTGAGGCATGTTTTTGACCATTGGTGGGTGGCCAATATTACCAACAGAGCAAACCCAAGGATGATGGACTGTAGGCAAGAGACGCCAGGAAATCAGAAAAGGGTCAATGTTACGGCACTTAAGTTAAGGGATACTACTAGTTGTAAATGAAAATTAGCTACTGTTTGGGCTGGTATGCGCTTGATTTTACTTTAACACTTGTAGGTTTAGAAGTTAAGAATGCACATAATATAGAAAAGCTTTCTGAATTGTTTGGTAATATAACAGAATGTATGTTTTGAATATATATTGTACTGTTAATCCTAGTAATCAGCCAGCATATAATATTCCTAGACTATCTCAATGATGCACAAGGAGGAATGTGCCAGGTGATAAGTCCCACGTGTTGTCATTATATAGATCCGAAAGGCAACATGCAAATATAAGCAGAGATCCAAATAGTAGATGAAATGAGGATAAAGTTAGCTAACTGGTTTAGTGGGATAGGTGGATGGATCTCTGGATTACTACATGTCACCGCCCAGCTGCTTATAGTCTTATTGCTGCTATAGCTTGCTTTCAAATTAGCTGTATGGACCATAAGTAAATTTCCTTCATGTATGTCTAAGTGGCAAAAACTGTTACCCACAGTCCAGCCACCAGGCCAGAACTCCCAACCTATGAATTTATACTGATGGGACAAAAGGGTACTGAATGAGACAAATGGGATAGGTGACCAAGCGAGTCTGGTGTTCTGACGGGGGGAATGGAGTGAAGATAGTTGGTGAAGCCTCCCTGTACCAGCTAGGAATAAGACCCTGGCTGGGGCAGAAGTACCTCTTTGAGACATCTGGATCTGCTGTAGGCCGAATGATGTAAGGATAAACAAAAGACAGGTTTATGAAAGTAATCGAAGGGTTTAGTAGTTTACCCTGTATAATTTGGACTATGAGAATAAGATAATGAGCTAATGATTGTTTTTGTGTACGTGGTCTGTAAAACCCCCAGGAAAGTTTAACCCCTTAATGACCGCCTATAAGCGTTTTCACGGCGGTCATTAGTGGGCTTTATTCTGATGCAATAGCCGTTTCACGTCGCTGCATCAGAATAAAGTAAACAGAGCAGGGAACTATGAAATCTCCCTGCTCTCAGCTGCCAGAGGTAGCTGAGGGCTGGGGGCATCCCTGCTCGAATGTGTGAGATCGATATTAGTATCGATCTCACCTGTTTAACCCCTCAAATGCGGTGCTCAATAGCGGGCGCCGCATCTCAGTGGTTTTGGAGAGAGGGAGGGAGCTCCCTCTCATCCCACCGGCACCCGGCGATAAGATCGCCGAGTGTCTGTGTCTAATAAAGGCCCCCAGGTCTGCCCGTAGTAAATGCCTGCTAGGTCATGCCGGAGGCATGTCCTAGCAGATGCCTGTATTACAAAAGTATTGCAGTGTATTATAAAAGCGATCAGATGATTGCATATTAAAGTCCCCTAGTGGGACTAGTAAAAGAGTAAAAAAAAGATGAATAAAGTTAATTTAAAAAAATGGGGAAAAAAAAAAATGAAAAACCCACTTTTTCCCCCTTACAAAATGCTTTACTATTAAAAAAAACCACAATAAAGCAAAAAAGTTACACATATTTGGTATCGCTGCGACCGTAACGACCCCGACTATAAAGCTGTTATATTA